>NW_004955456.1:7407463-7486896 GCF_000276665.1 Chinchilla lanigera
CGGCTCCGCCTCCAGGCCAGAGCAGCAGAGCCCAGAGCCGCCGCTCGGGCGGGGGCGTCAGTGGGCCTCAGCGGCCGAGGGCAGGGGAGAGGGCGAGGCTGGGGCCGCGGGCGGCCAGGCCTGCGGAGATGCGCCAGACCGCGACCCGCGCTCCCTGTCCCCTCACACCTTTCGGAACGCGGCGTCCTAGGGAGCCACTGCGCGCTTCCTGCTCGCTCTCCACCGGGGGCGGGGCCGGGGTGGAGGAGGGGCCGGGATGCCGGGGCGGGGTTGGCATGGAGGCGGGGCCGGGGCCCCGGGGCGGGACCTGGAAGGGCTGGCCCAACGTGAGGGGCGGGGCTGGTGTGGGGGCGGGGCTGAGCGAGCTCCTCTGAGCCTGGCGGGCGCAGCCAGACCCGCAGAAAGCAGGCGTGGTGGGAGGGAGGCCCTGCTGGTGTCGCCGTCCTGTCAGCCTGAGACGCCGCTGGCATCCGACTGAGCATGGAGAGGAGGAGCGCCTAGAGACCCTGGTGTCATTAGGGAACCGGTTCTTGATAGGGTCCCAACCCTAACTCTAACCAGAATGCCTGCAATCTCACCCTGGGAGGCTGAGGCGGGAGGAATGCAAGTTCGAGCCCAGTCTGGGCAACTCAGCGACTTGGTGAGACCCTGGCTCAAAATAAAAACATTGAGCCGGGCTTGGAGTGGCAGACCTGTAATCCCAGCGTTTGGGAGGCTGAGGCAGGATTTTTTTTTTTTTTTTTTTAGGCAGGATTTTTTTTTTTTTTTTTTTGAGAAAATTCCTGAGATGTGGATCAATACAGAGGCCCTTCCCCAACAGCAGGAAGAAAAAAAAAAAGCTGTTTCCCTGAACAATTTATCTTCCTCCGCATTGCGTCCACGCTTCCTGCGCCGCCCCTCCATCAGGGTCTTGGAGCCAGCAACAAAGAGCTGCTCTCGAGCTGTGTGCACCTTTCTAAAGCTGTTGAGGCAGGAGACTAGGGTGTGGTAAAACTGGCGGGGGAGGTAGGCGTTACTTGTTAATTACAAATGCAGGACGCAGGCGCAGAGCAGTTCCCAAGGCCCAGCTGGTGACTTCTGGCAAGAACTCTGCAGGTTTTCCGGGGCCACTGTTCTCTCCTGCGCACACCCTGAGAACCCCCTGGTTTTCCTACTTCTCCTTGGCTCAAACTGGCTCTGCAGGAGCCTGTTTCTTTTCCTTCCTTTAACGTAAAACCTCACCGCCGCAGGGCGTGGTAGCCCACGCCTATAATCCCAGCACTTGGGAGGCTGAGGCAGGAGGAGCTCTTCCAGTTCAAGGCCAGCCTGAACTGCATAGCGCCACCTGGCTGAAACAAAACAAAACAAACCTCACTGCCGTTTGTGCTTTTCTTGACCGGTTCTTTGCTCAAGACAGAAGGAATGTAAAAACCACCTCGGAGGAAGCCTCCAGCGCTGACAACATGGAACACTGTTACTACTCTTTAAACTATTCTGGACTCTGTCTGCCTTAAGTTTAGAAAGTTCGGTGGACCGTGGTGGTGCACCGCTGTAGTCCCAGCGCTCAGGAGGTTGAGGCAGGAGGATTGGTTGTGAATTTGAGACCAACCTGGGCTCCAAAGTGAGCTCAAGGCCAGCCTGAACTGCACAGCAAGACCCTGTCTCAAAAAGACCAAAAAAAAGAGAGGCCATATTCTTCTAGTTATCCACAGTTATTATTTTTATTGTCACAAAATGGTCAGAATTTACCATTTTGGTTCTTTTCTTTCTTTCTTTCTTTCTTTTTTTTTTTTTCTTTTTAGTCTTTTTGAGACAGGGTCTCACTCGCAGTGATTCTCCTGCCTCAGCCTCCTGAGTGCTGGGATTACAAGTGTGCGCCACCACGCCCAGCTTTTCTGGTCATTTTCATATGTTCAGCTGTAGCAGCCATGGATCTCCAGGGCTTTTTCTCTTCCCCAGCCCTGGCTGCCCCCTTGTGTGCACTAAACATCTCCTGGGAGTTTGTAGAGTGGGTATTTTTGTGACCATTTCATTCAGCATCATGTCTTCCAGGCTTTTCCATATGAGAACTTCCTTTTCAGGGCTCACTAATATCCCACTGTATGGGCCCCTCCATTTAGTTTTCTGTCCATGGACACCACACATTAATTTTTTTTTGGGGGGGGGGTCTTTTTGAGACAGGGTCTCGCTATGCAATTCAGGCTGGCCTTGAGCTCACTTTGGAGCCCAGGCTGGTCTCGAACTCACAACAATCCTCCTGCCTCAGCCTCCCAAGTGCTGGGATTACAGGCATGCTCCACCGTGCCTGGTTCAAGACCCTGTCTCAAAAACAACAACAAACCATTATCCAGAAAGGAGCAGGCACCCCGGGGCCTTCTCTGGGCCCCTGGATGGAGCAGGGTGTCCTCACTTCGGGTGTCTGGGCCTTTGGAAGCTGCTGCTGGTCTCTTCCTACTCAGGATCCAGCCCTGGCTGTCTTGGCACTCAAGGCAGCTCTCCTGCCTCAATCTCTAGTGCTGAGGTCATGGGTGTTTGTCACCACACCCGGCTCAAAAATTTTTCTTATGTCAGCTGGGCAGGGTGGTGCACACCTATAATTCCAGCACACTGGGAGGCTGAAGCAGGAGGATCCCGAGTTTGAGGCCAGTTGGGCCAATTTTTAATGAGACCCTGACTCAAATTTTTTTTTTTCAGTACTAGGAATCGAACTTACAACCTTGCACTTGCCAGGCAGGTGCTGTGCCACTGAGCTAAATCCCCAGCCCCACCTGATTCAAATTTTTAAAAGAGATGGGAGGATGTAGCTCAGCACAAAGGCTATGAGTTCAATCCCCAGTACTGCGCCCCCCAAATAAGTTTTCATATGCTGTTATTTTTCCCAAGGCTTTTTGGTTTTGTCCTGTTTGAGACAGGATCTTGCTGTGTTGCCCAGGCTGGTATCAAACTCCTGGGATCAGGCATTGGTTGCCTCAGCCTCAGAGTGGCTGAGATAAGCCCACAAACACCCTTAGCCACGTTGTTGCTGATCTCTCCACCGTGCTGGGGTGCAGGGGATGCACTCTGAGCCGGTCCCTCAGTGCGCACCTTGCTGCCACAGAGACTGCGGGACCCCGCCACACATGCTCTGGACCAGACAACACCCTGCTCAAGGATGGCTGCGTGTGACGTGTGTGAGGGTGGGACAAGATCGTGATGTCAGGGACGTTGCAGCCATCTTGGTTCATGTGAACGCCCTCTGCGACACTGTATACCAAGGAAATCGCCTAAGCCAGGAGTGGTGGCGCAAGCCCAGAATCCACAGCACTCCAGGGGCTGGTAGGAGGGCTCAGAACAAGTTCAACACTGGTCTGAACTACAGAGCAAGACCCTGTCTCAAAAAACAGAAACAACAAAAACAAAACAGAAACAAGAGCTGGCCTGGAACTGATGGGGATCCTCCTGCCTCAGCCTCCAGAGTGCTGGGATTACAGGGATGTGCTGCCATGCTCAGCTAAAATAAGCATTCACTCTAGGAAAGAAGCACAGACCCAGACGGCACAGACGGCCCGTGCGGCCGCCCCGCAGAGTCGCACTGGGCGGACGGCGTGCCCCGTGCCCAGGGGCCCTGTCCTGGATTCCCACACATCCTGCTTCCGGTCTGAGGAAGTGCAGCGGCTTGTTCCCTTGATTCGGTGTTTGCCTTCTTGCCCATCCACGCACTCGGATGTGCAGCCGCGGTTCTCTCCTGTGTCACAGGGCTCTTCGCGCCAATGCCTGGGCTTCGGGAGTCTGGCTGCCTGGGTTCGAATCTGTCTCTAGCCTCTTTGCTCTTTGGCCTTGAACAAGTGCCTGCACCTGCTCTAAACTCTGGTTTATAAACTTCCTGCCTCACCATGCATTGAGCTATGGCCCTAGCCCTTTCATTTTTATTTATTTACTTTGAAACGGTCTAAATTGTCCTGTTTGGGACTGAACTTGTGATCCTCCTGCCTCAGCCTCCCAGATCGCTGGGGTTACAGATGTGTGCCACCTCCCGCGGCTTAGCAACACTCTTTAAACCCTGGGAAATGTGACATATGTGAGGGTGGTACAAGATCATAATGCCAGTGACGCCTAAGATCATGGTGGTGAACACAAGTTTTCCAAAGTTTGAAGTTTCTCTCAAAAGCTGGATTCTTATTGGTAACAAACATGCTCCATTGCTTTCCTTGGGGTGGCGGCCTCACTTCTGTTATTTCAGACTAGGCAGTGGCTAGGTACCTGGACAGGAATCACTGGTCTGTGTGTCAGTTTGTCGGTCAGTTGCCTTTTCCTGTGGAAATGCCACGTCAGCAGGAAGGAGGCCAACCCAACACAGGACCTGCACGGTGGTCTCGGTCTCCTGGATGTGACTCATGGCTTCGCACCTGGCATACCCCTCCCCCCGTCCCTAACGGGATTTTAATTAATTAATTAATTTACTTATGTTGCCTTTTTGAGACAGGGTCTCACTATGCAGGTCAGGCTGGCCTTGAGCTCATTTTGTAGCCCAGGCTGGTCTCAAACTTGAAATGATCCTCCTGCCTCAGCCTCCCAAGTGCTGGGATTACAGGCGTGCACCACTACACCCAACCCAGTAACGGGATTTTAAAACATCACGGACGTGAGGGTAGAGATTTAATAAAATTGATAATTGTGCCGCACCTCCCAGTGATTTGGGTTAGCTGACTTCCTTCATGCCCTGCGAGGCCATGGCAGGGCGGACAGGTGGGGACATTTCAGCCTGTTGCTTACGGGTCTCGAGCGCACGCTGCCTCTTCACTGTTAGCGTCAGTGCCCACACTGAAGCTGGGCGTGCACCCGCACTCCTGTGAGCCCACCATTCTGAGAGGCTGGGGCAGGAGGGTCCCAAGTTTGAGCCCAGCCTGGGCAACTTGGTGACTTAGGGAGATCCTGTCTCAGAATAAAAGGGGCTGGGGATGTAGCTCAGTGTGCAGGCAGGACCTGCTTCCCCACTGTCACCTGCCTCCCCACCCCAGCTCCCCCTGTCAACATGAGTTAAGGGTTCTTTCGGTCAATGCAGACAGAAATTCCGAATCGGCCAAGAGCTGCTAGCTCCCCTGGGCTTTGCTTGCCAAAGGTCCCCAGCCTTAGTGTCACAGCTCTGGGCTCTGATGCCACCAGATGATACCAGCTACTGCCAGGTGCCACTGGCCAACTTAGCCAGTTGCTGGTCTGCTGCTGCTGGTGGCCCACAGGTTGATGCCAGCTAAGCCCAGATACCCTCATTCACTCCGGGTCTACACTCCACCGGTTGCTGTCTCCAGAGCTCTTTAGGGTTAATATCCTCTAGTGCTTATAGCTCTGTTTTTAGTTTGCTTGAGACAGTCTCACTATGGAGCCCAGGCTGGCCTCAAACTCGCAGCGATCTTCCTGCCTCAGCCTCCTGGGATTACAGGCATGTGTCACCACACCCAGCTGCTTATAGCTTTTTTTCAAGTAGCTGCTCCATCCACACTACTCAGGGTAAGAATCTCAGGGGGTTTTATAGGAATCTTTAGGCCCAAACTACCTGCGAAATAAATCAGGCAGGACTCCTGGAGCTAGGCTTTATTTGGGCAGGAACTGCACTGTGGCCAAGGGGAACAGGCACCTTGCAGGGAGCCTCCTAGACCAGTCAGAGAACAGGGAATGTGTTTATATAGCAGCTGCAAGCCTGTGATTGGCCTGTATTTCCTTTCTTTTTCTTTTTTTTTGGTCTTTTTTGTGACAGAGTCTCACTATGCAGTTCAGGCTGGTCTTGAGCTCACGCTGTAGCCCAGGCTGGTCTCGAACTCACAATGACCTTCCTGCCTCAACCTACCAAGTGCTGGGGTTATAGGTGTGCGCCACCACACGTGGCTTGGCCCACATTTGAGTCTGCTGATCGCCCCAAAATGATCTGAACACAAGCCTTCTGATTCGAATCTCCTGATTGGCCCAAACTCAATTCTGCTGCTTGGTCTAAATTTGAGCCCCCTGCAGGCAGGGCAGACAGCTCTAGGCAGAGTGGCTGCTGGTGTCCCTGTGTCTGGGAGGGCCCAGGGATCCTGGAGGAGTTTTGGGAAGTAAGAGGGGGAGCGGTCTGATTGACAGCAGTTATGTCTTGGCAAATAAGGGTGGGGCCGAAGCGAGGAAATCTCCGGGAGCCTGGCTGTGTTCTTCTCAGCTCCCTGGGGCTGGGGGCGGTAGGTGTTAATTACTAGCCCAGGGCTCTCACCATCTCAGTCACCAGGTACAGTGTCTCCACTGCTTCAGAGAGGGGACAGCGGCCAGGGGTGGGAGTGGGGAGCGGCCAGCTTGGGGCCAGCACGGATAAGGAGGAGGAGCTCCTGCCGGATGGGGTGCGGCTCGGCCCTGCCGCTGGCCCTGAGCAGGTCATGCCTGTGTGCGCATGTTGCTGGGTCTGGCTTCCCTGCAAGGGCCCCAAGGCAAGGCTGCTACTCTCTGCACTCAGTGCCTCATGCCTGCTGCCCCCCCAAGACGTCCACATAATCTGCTCACGGGTGAGGACTAAGGGCCCTTCCATCAAAAATGCAACGTCTCCACCCTCAGTCTTAGCAGCCAAGCCGGGCGTGGTGGCACACAACTGTAATCCCAGCACTCAGGAGGCCGAGGCAGGAGGGTTGCTATGAGTTCGAGGCCGGCGTGGGCTACAAAGGGAGCTCAAGGCCAGCCTGAACTGTACAGTGAGACCCTGTCTCAAAAAGAAAAAATAAGTCTTAGCTGGCCTGCCCCAAGAGGCTGTACAAACGAGAAGCAATGGCACCTTTCACAGTGAGCAGCGCAGGACGCAGGGCTGGCCGCGCTGAGGCTGGCGGAGGTTCCTGCAGCAGTGGGGTGACTGGCCTCCCGCAGCCGATGGGCAGGTTCTTCGGACTTCTGCAGAAAGCACACGAGGCACCCGCACCCGCCTTCCACGCTCATTTCTGCAGCCAGCACCCGGCAGGGAACTGCGCCCAGGGCCCTTCCTGGACGAGGCACGCAGAGGGGCACGAGGGCGCCTACCCCGGCTTCGGGAAAGCCCGGCAGCGCTGGCTCCCTGCGGCCTGGCCGTGTGCACCCCAAGGAGGAAGCCCAGTGCCTCGCAGCCACAGCACCGGCCCGCTTCCCTTGCCCACTGGACAAGCAGCGTCCCGCCGCCTGGGAACCCTCCACGCCCCAGGCATTGTGCCCCGTGTGGGGGGCTCCAGCCTGGCTAACAAGGGAAATCTGGGGAGACCAAGTCTGAGTGGGTGGGGGCGGGGCTGGCCCCCACCCTGTCCTTCATGTGACCTGTATGTCGCCGGCATCTCTGCCTGCTTCTGTCATCTCCCAACTTGTTTCCCCAGGCTCGGGGGTGAGGTGGCTTAACCTTTCCCACCTGATCTCGCTTCCGCCCCCAACCTCCACCCCGGCAGGTAGGGCCTCTGGACTGGCCAGCCTGCTCACACAGGTCCCCCTGCCTTCCTCCCTGGCCTGCGCTTCCCCAGCTCCAGAACTAAGCGACACGAGCCCCTGAGCCACAGCCCAGCCTGGGCCAGCAGAGGGGCCCGTGGACACAGGCAGGAGGGACGGCCTGACCCGGAGCTGCCCGCAAGGTCACCCGGCTGTGCGGCCTCAGCTCGCAGCACAGCCTCCACCAGGGCCGGCTGGTTCCTCGAGGCCACGGCAGAGGTCGGGCAGGAAGAGAACACAGCCCAGGTGTCCATGCAAGGGCACCCAGGCCGCAGCTGGCACCCACCTCTCAGGTGGGGTGTCTGCAGGTCCCAGGGCCACAAGCCCCCAACTCCAGCAGAGGGGGGCAAGAGTGCCCTCCAGCCAGGGTCCAGTGGACCTGGTACCTGGGGGCTCATAGGGGTCCCCACAGCAACCTGAGTGCCTGCAGCTGGAGGGGTGTGAGGAGGGCGTGAGGAGGCTCGGGGCTCAGCCCCACTTGTGGTGGCTTCTGGTTCACCCGGGCACCAGGGAACTGGGTGGCAGGCTGGACCCTGATCTGGCAGAGGGTCTTGCTGCGAAGCCACAGGTCAGGGATCTCCCGCCATCTCTGTGCAGCCCCAGGCGCTGTTCCCAAGGGGAGCCTGCTCACCCCGAAGTGAGCAGTGAGCTGCACGGGCGCCTACACCAGGCCCTGCTTCTACTGGAGCGAAGGGAACTGGGGAGTGGGGGGGCCGGGAGCGGGGGGGGCGGCAGTATCCTCTGCAGCGTGACAGCTGCGCAAACTGCGATGCGGCGAAGCCTCTGGAGCCACGTGGCGCCCACAGGACGGAAGGCTCTCCTGAGCGGGGGCTGGCCAGCCCGGCCCCGAAGCTGCCTCCCAAGTGGAGTGAGCTGGTCATCTCGCCTTTTCCTCTAATGACTGTTTTTTCCCGCTTTAGGGAAGGGAACAAATAAAAACTGAAGCATGGGACTGGGGCAAAAAGAACCCAACGAAGACACGGAACAGAACAAAATCTGCTGGGGAGCCACCGCCACTCCGGCCTGGCAGTGGCAGTGCCACACTGTCCCTCATGCACGGTGTTCAGGCTGCAGACCCCGCCTGCACGGAGCCCCTGGCTCACTGCCGAGGCTTCCACTGGCACTTGGTCAGTGTCCCCAGGGTCGCCATGCCCGGCCGCTTGAGGAACCCATGCAGGCCTCAGGACCCACCTGGCTCCGCTCCCTGGGTGCCAGCCTCCACAATGGCCCGGCTCCTCTCCCTGCCACGGGTGCCAGGGCCACCTCCCTGGAGGCCACGTGGGTCGGGGTTCACCAGACCATGAGCAGCAAGCTCCCCTGCCCGCCTGCCGCTCCGGTGAGGCCGTCGCGGTAACAGGCGGGCATCTCACCGGGGCTGCGCCAGGGCCTGCGGCGCAGGAGCTGGACACCAGCTCGCCTGCTGCAGGGGATGTGGGGCGGCGGTGAGACACAGAACAGCGCAGACAACCGTGGATAACTTAGTTTATGGGTCAAGCCAATGCAATGCAAAGTTGTTTTTGTTTTTTCTTTTTAACCAAAATAAATAAATTGGATCTGTCCCCGTGGTCGGTGAGGGGACGGAGGGCGACTGGCCCACCCTGCCTCACCGCAGCTCCTGCTTCGGACCTGCTTTGGCACGGCGAGGGAAAAGACGCACGGACGGCTCCACTGTGTCCCTGGACACGCGGGAAGAGGAGTGGCTGGGGCAGGAGGGGCAGGACAGGGCGGCCAGTGACTTGCTGCGGGACCCCCAGTAGGGTGGGCAGGACATGGCCCCGAGCCCAGCCCGGGACCCTCAGAGAGCATCCGAGGATGGTCACTACACGGCCGCACCCACCCCCACGGTGCCCTCCCCCACACAAAGGCCCCCTGGCAAGCCCTGCTAGCCGTGGCGCCCTCGTGGCTTCCTGGGTTCAGCCAGCAAGACGCAGCTACCCCTGGTCCTGGTGACGGGCCGGCCCTGCTGAGTGACAAGGACTGTCAGTGACCCGGGAAGCCACCCTAGGCTCTGTTCCTGCTCAGGGGGTGAGAGGTGGGGTGAGCGCGCCCTCCTCCTGCTCCCCACCGGCCCTGGCCGCCCCTCAGCGGGACAGATGCGGCAGGGCGAGCGGGCGGCGGCGGCTCGGGGGCAGCGGCAGGGCGGCGAGTGAGGTGCAGTGCAGTGAGGGCGGAGGGCGGGCAGTGCCGAGGCGCCACGACGCTTTAGTCAGAAGCAAGGGGCATTGTGATTGTGGTGTGGGCCGCGCGGGGGAGCCCAGGAGCGTCTAGGAGAATTTCTTGAAGGCGTCCAGGTCAAAAGCCATGTCCAGGAAGCGCTGCAGCTCCGTCAGGTGGGTCTTCTTATTGCCGGTGGCCGGGGCAGCAGCTGGGTCACGGCCAACGTACCTGCGAGGGGCACAGGGGGCGGTGAGGGCGGCAACCTGAGTGTGCCCCCCCAGTCCCTCACGGCGGCCCATCCCCTCACCACACGGGCTTGGCACGGTCGATGGTGGTCCGGAGCCTCGGCTTCACGTAGTCGTAGTAGCCCTGGTTCTTGTGCTCCTCCTGGCACCACACCAGCTCGGCGTTGGGGTACTTCTGTGCCTCCTTCAGCAGGAGGTCGAAGGGGAATGGCGACAGCTGGGACAGAGCAGGGGTCAGTCAGATCAGGCGGGGATGCTCAGGGCGGGGGAGCTCTGGAACGGGGCCAGGCGGTGACGCTCCGCCCTCACCTGCTCGATCCTCGTGATGGCCACCTGCTCGGCCATGCCCCTGGCCTTGCGCTCCCGGGTGAGGTCGTAGTACACCTTGCCAGTGCAGAAGAGAAGCCGCTTCACCTGGCTGGGGTCCTGTGCTGCAGGGCCGTCTTCCGGGATCACCCGCTGGAAGTACGTTCCTGCAAGACAGTCCCACGCTGGGCTGGCTCTCTCTGGGGCACTCGCTCTGCGTGCAGGCAGAGGACCCCGGCCAGGGCTGGGCCACGGCTGCCCGTGATGGCTTCCGTCTGCAGAGCAGCGTGTGGGAGACTACGCTACAACGCCCGCGTCTCCACTGAGATCCTCACGCCTCTACAACCATAACAGCCTATGCTGCCAGCAGGGGACACGCAGGAGAGACAATGGCACAGAGCCCAGGGAGAAACCGCCACGGGGCCTGCGCCAGTGATGAGAACACCCCGAGGCCAATGCTATACGGCTACAGGGAAAACCCACAGCACAAGCTGCCCCGAGGATCAGAGGCTGCAAGCTACTGTCCAAGGCCAGGAACCGGGCTAAGTGTCCACTCTTGCCACAAATAGGAACATTAAAATTGAAAAGAAAGAAAGAAAAATGACCACTGCTCACAGGCGACATGGTGTTAAATACAGACAACCCTAAAGAATGCATAAAAAACAAGAACAAAAACATCCCCAGCCGGGCGTGGTGGCGTGCGCCTGTAATCCTAGCACTCTGGAAACTGAGGCAGGAGGATCACAGGTTTAAGTGCATCCTGGGCTACATGTTGAGCTGAGACTCTGCCTCAAAATAAAACCTGGAAAAAGAGCCAGGAATGCAGCTCAGTGTGAAGGCCTTGCATTCAATCCCCACTACCACAAAAAACAAAACTAAACACAGGCTGAGTTTATGGAATGGAAGATGTAAGATTAGAGTGCCATACTCCCCGATCTCAACTAAGAGAATATTCCACCCCAATGAGGCTGGGGATATAGCTCAGTGGCATGAGCGCCTGCCTGGCAAGTGCAAGGTCCTGAGTTCAATACCCGATACTAAAAAAAAAAAAAAAAAAAAAAAAAATTCCACCCCAAAATCCAGCAATCACACCAGCATGGCAGTGGCTTAGACAGACACACACAGACCAGCAGAGGAGAACAGAGCCAGGATAAACCTCCCAAGGTCAGATTTCCAACAGGGCCAAGGCCACTCAGCAGGAGAGGAGTCTCTGACAGACAGTAGCGGGAATACTGGAAATCTACCTGACAGGAATGATGTCCAGCCCTTTACTTAATAGTATATGCAAAATTCACTCAAAGTGGGTCAAAGAACTAACTATAAGAGCTAAAACTACAAAATTCTTCAAACAGGACAGCTGGGTGTGGTAGTATGCATGCCTATAATCCTAGCACTTGGGGAGGCTGAGGCAGGAGGGTTACATGTTCAGGCCCTGCCTAGGCAACTTAGAAACTTGCAGAGACTGTGTCTCAAAATATGGCATATAAAAAGGGCTGGGGATGTAGCTTAGCATGAATTCACTCCTCAGTACAACAAAACAAAATGGGGTAAAAACTTCACAAGACATTGTCAAAAAAAGCAACTTACAGAATGAGAAAAAAATTTGTGTATTATGTACGTGATAAAGTTTTTTTTTGTCTTTTTGAGAGGCATCTGCTATGCAGTTTGTGCTAGCCTTGAACTCATTTTATAGCCCAGGCTGGCCTGAACTCACAAGAGCCTCCTGCCTCAGCCTCCTGAGTGCTGGGATTACAGGTTTGTGCCACCATACCTGGCCTGATAAAGGACTGATAAACAAAATATACAAACTTCAAACTCAGCAAGAAAAACCAACCGGACTTGAAAATGGGCAAAGGATTTGGACAGTTCTTTAAAGACAATGTACAAATGGCCAAAAAACTCATGAAAAGAGGCCAGAGACGTAGCTCAGTGGCATAGCGCCTGCCTGGCAAGCACAAGGTCCTGAGTTCAATTCTTGGCACCAAAAAAGGAAAGATGTGCACTGCCACCAATCAGAGAAATGCACATCAAAACCGCATTGAAATGCCACTTTACAGGCAGCAGAATGGCTACTTAAAAACAGGACCACAGCCAGGTGTGCCGGCCCACTCCTGCAATCCCAGCACTAGCGGGGCTGAGGAGGGAGGAACGCTGTGAGTTCAAGGAAAGCCTGGGCTACACAGTGAGACCCAGACCCAAACAAAAAACAAAACCCAAACCCCAACACACACACACACACACACACACACACACACACAAGTGCTGAGGATGTGGAGAAATTGGACCCTTGTGCAGAACTGCTGTGGAAGGGTTTGGCGGCTCCTCAGAAAATTAAAAATAGCATTAGCATATGGTCCAGCAGCTCCACTTCTGGGTACACAACAGAACTGAGAGCAAAGCCTTGAAGCGTCTGTACGCCCGTGCTCGAAGCAGCATCACTCACAAGCGCTAAACATGGAAGCCCGGCACATGCTCACCGACCCTGGGGCGTGGACAGACTGTGGCCGTGCACAGAGCGGCACTGCTCACTACTGTGTGTGTCAGCCTCAAGGACACCACCCAGAGAGCCAAATGCAGGCTGAACAGCCCTCATCTTGCAATCCAAAGGCGGACATACTCCAGAACCTGAACTTTCTGACCGCCTGTACCCGGCCCAACTGCAACATTCCACATTTGATCACAGGGAGGTCACACGCACAATCCCCGAGGGGCAGTGGGGTTCCCAGGCCCATCACTCTGCCGAAGGGCCGGCCCCTCACACCTACCTGCAAGCATCTCGTCAAAGTTGGTTCTGGCCTCGGGATGGCGCAGGAGGGATTTGGGGGTGAAGACGATTAACTGAAAGAGAATGGTCTTGTGATGACGGACTGGGTCTCGCAGACTCGGCAGGAGGCTGACGACAAGGTCCACCCACCCCGCGCAGGACTGGACAGGACACGCTGCCTCCCCACTCTCTCTGAGCGCTCACGCGGGGAAGGAGCCCGTCTCTCTGCTGTCATCTTCCCTTGGCAGGTGTCCACCTCCCACAGGGCGGTCCCAGGCTGCCTGAGCGCTGCGCCTTGGTGCTGGCAAGAAGGCCGCTCATCCTCAGCCCAGCGAGGGCTGAGACCGGGCCAAGCCCGCGGCCTGCAGCGCCCTAGGACGGCAGGCTCGCTCTCCCTGCATGCTGCCTCCGCAGCCTCACCCAGATCTTCTCCTCTACTCGCCCTTCACGCCCAGCTGAGGGGCTCCCCGCTTCCCCACCTGCTCACACAGATGTCTCCCCACAGGGCTGGCCTGCAGCTGCATCGGATGGAGTGCGGCAGTGAGCGGGTGCCGCCCTGGTGGCAGCAGAGCGGGGCCGGGATCCCTGACACCACGTCCTGCCCATCCACATCCCTTCGCAGGAGCCCGCCCCACCCAGGAACATTTCTGGATGCTAGTTCGTTCTGAGGCCAGAGGCTGCAAGGGGCGCCCGCGGCACTGACCGGCTTCCGGAAGGGCAGCAGGATCTGCCGGCGCAGCACATGGAAGAAGTTGCCGGGCGTGGAGCAGTTGACGACCACCCAGTTGCAGTCGTACAGCTGGCTGATGTCAAAATTGGCTCCCCCGAGGTCCTGTGGTAGGGGAAGGCCGGGGAGGGGCAGTGCTGAGGACTCTGCGGGGCAGCGCAGGGCACCAAGGGGCCTGGGGACCCCCTTGGGCACCCACTCTAGGGTAGAAGCCGAAGACCTGAGGCTGCCCAGGGACACAGGTCCCTCTGGGCCTCCCCTCTCCCCCGGGAGCGTCTGTAGGTTACTGCTGGGTGTGGCACCCCCCATGTCAGCAGCTGCAGGTCCCACCTAATGCTCACACTGCTCTTTCGTACAGATTGACTCCCAATCATTTTCTTTGAGCTTGCTTGCTTGCTTACTTACATTTATTTATTTATTTATTTATTTAGGTCTTTGTGAGATAGGGTCTCGCTAATGCAGTTCAGGCTGTTGTTGATCTCACTTTGTAGCCCAGGCTGGTCTTTTTTTTTTGTCTTTTTGAGACAGAGTCTCACTATGCAGTTCAAGCTGGCCTTAAGCTCACTTTGTAGCCTAGGCTGGCCTCGAACTCCCAAAGATCCTCCTGCCTCAGCCTCCCGAGTGCTGGGATTACAGGCGTGCACCACCACACCTGGCTGAGCTTATTTATCTATTTTAATTAATTGAGCTCATCTAAAGTTACTGGAGGCCCCTCCCCCAAGGACCCTGCCTGAACCTGAGCAACAGCAATGCCCCCCAGGAGGGCTTGCCGCGAGCGACACAGGTGTCTCTGGGAAAGGAGCCCCTGCACTTTAGCTTCCTGGGCCCTGGAGAGGCCTGCTCTGGGGTGAGCAGTGGGCGTGGGGCCACACTGCAGGTCCCAAAGGGAAGGGACAGTGCCCTCACCGGCAGGACGTCGGGGTCATCGTTGCACATCTGCAGGAAGCGCTCCGGACGGGCGGAGGAGTGCTCTGGGCCCTGGGAGTGGACACACGAGTCAGCAGCACCGCACAGGCTGGCGTCCTGCTCATCCTTTGTCCTCCTCCCAGTGGCAGAGGGCAGACCCCTCCCGTCCACCAGCAAACCACAGGACATGAGCTGTGGGCATTGTGTCCCCTGGACAACTGCTCACACAGCTGAGGCCCAGAAGCGAAGCTCCACCCCAGCTGGGCAGGAGGCGGCCCCAGAGCCTCAGCAGTGGCGAGGAGGGCGGAGCTCACCATGCCCTCCATGCCGTGCGGCAGCAGCAGCACAATGCCATTCTGCCGCACCCACTTGGCCTGGCCTGGGCAGATGAACTGGTCGATGATGCACTGGGCCATGTTGTTGAAGTCCCCAAACTGGGCTTCCCAGAGGACCAGGGCGTTGGGGCTGGCCATAGCAAAGCCCAGCTCAAAGCCTGCGGCGGAGGAGGAGGAACACAGACACGCTGGGACACCAGCCAGCGGGCAGGGGAACCGTGGGTGGAGCGCGGGCACTCACCCAGGACGCCGTACTCCGACAAGGAGCTGTTGCACACGGTATAGGGGGCCTGGTTGGGCCAGAGGTGGTTCATGGGGATGCAGGTTCTCTTGTCCACGTTCTGGTCGTGTAGCACGTGGTGGCGGTGGCTGGGCACAGGAGCAGGGTTAGTCAGCAGACTTAACAGCAAGGCCCACAGACTCGCCAGGCCCGGCTCCCTGCCTGCACAGGAGCATGCCCAAACCGGGGAGAGGGCGGCAGCCTGGCACCGGGACACAGCCCCTGCTGGAAAACCAGCCCCCAGCCCTGCCCTCCCATCTGTGCTTCTGAACGGTGAGCGAGGAAGCCCTTCATTACCTGAAGGTGCCCCGCTCCACATCCTGGCCGCTCAGCCGGACGTGGATGCCCTCCTTGAGGAGCGAGCCGAACGCCATGTACTCTGCCAGAGCCCAGTCCACAGTCCGGTTCTTCACCAGCTCCTTGCGTGTCTTCAAGATCCGGCTCAGACCTGCGGGGAACGCCCACACAGCCCTGCAGCTCAGCCCACACGGCCTCACCTCCGCCCCCGTGAGCCTGGAGACCACAGGGCCTCTTCACCGGACTCCAGGCAAGGAGGTGACCTCCCGGTCTCCCCTCTGCCGCTCAGCAGGCTGAGACCCCACTGCAGGAAGCGGAGGGCGGGGGGCGGCGGCCACACCAACCAGCTGCCTCCTTCAATGAGGGAGCCCCTGCAGGGTTCCACGCTCAGCTGCCGCCTGGTTACCTCCGTGGATGGTGAAGTTCTCCACGGGCACAGAGCTGGCCACGTTCCCAATATGCGTCAGGACGTCCTCCTCCAGGCCGGTGGAGGGGCAGGACATGCTCCGGGGCTGCCCATCCAGGGTGAAGAAGCCTAGGAGGCGAGCACAGGCTGAGGCAGGCCGCCTGCTTGGGAAAGGACTTCTGCAGTGCCGGCCACGGTCACGCGGGGAGCCCCAGTGTGAGGGACGGGGGTGTGCACCAGCTGGGCAGAGGGCTCCGGCTCACACAGGTCTGCTCACCAGGCCAGGGGGAGTCCAGCCAGTGCTTGATGTGCAGGATCTTCTCATCTTTGGATCTGGTGAAGGCCTCCTCGCAGATCTTGTCGTACTTGGAGATCTCCTCCTGGAGGGTGGAGGAGCCACAGCCACGTCAGCACAGGGCAGCCGCGGCCTCACGCCCACCGCCCCGCCATGCGCACCTTCCACGCTGCGCACAGCCTTCCCGAGCCCAGCGAGAAGCCTTCAGCACTTTGTCCCAGCCCTGAGTGTCTTCCCTATCTACACCGGCAAGAAGCACTCCTTTGAGTCGGAGCCCTGGCCCAAGTTCTGTCTTAAGAATGGGCCAAGTTCTCCCAGTTCCTCTGCTGCCCAGGAGGCCTGGCTCCACTCAAGAGCTGGGACTCCAGTGTTGGCCGGGTGGCATGCAGCTCCTCACACTACCTGCACACCCTCTGCTCACCCAGCCAGGACCTCCTGTGCACCGCACACAGGGCCCTTCCCTTCCCCTGGCGGAACCCAGCTCTCACCCCTCACCTACACACAATCAGTGGTAACTTAGAAAACCGCTGCACAGCTGCCCCCTTCTCTTCAGAATATCTTTTACTCCCTGCAAACACCGCCTTAAGGAACACCTCCTTTAGAGCATCTCCGGAACCTGGCCCCTCTAAGAAGTCATGCACGGAAATGATATAGCTGTAAATATTTCATACTATTTTGCTGGGGTCCTGCTGGGAGGACTACTTTGTAGCGGCCTTCTCTGGTGGAAAGGCTGCCAGGACACACCTCGTACTCGGGCTGGTTGACTACGCCCTGCGACACCAGCAGCTCCGCATACTTCTGCAGCACTGGCTTCTGCTTGTGGATCTGCTTGTACATGAGCGGCTGTGTGAACATGGGCTCGTCCATCTCGTTGTGGCCATTGCGCCGGTAGCACACCTGGACAGCAGGCGGACAGTGTGAGGCTGCGGCAGGCCCGAGGGGGAACACCCGCTGCGAAACATGCCTCAGGCCTGCCCTTCCCAGGCTGCACCCTCGGGAATTAGGGTCTGTCTGCTTCCCCCACCCAGTGACGCTGCTATGACTATCAAGTGAGGTGACACCAGAGGAGTCTGGGAGCACAAACTCCTGATTCACCAAGCAACCAGGCAGTCCAGCAGGGCCCATGAATGGCCCTCTTCAGCCCAGAGCTCCTGGCGAGGGAACACCACAAGCTGGATGCCCATAAGGCAGGGCACTGGAGAGCCCCAAGGGGAGGGGGTGCTGGGTTTGGGGGTCAGCCCCCCTGGCACCACTCACCAGATCAACGACCACGTCCTTGTGGAAGGTGCTTCTCCACTCGGCCGCCACCTTGCACACATACATGACTGCCTCGGGGTCGTCGGCATTCACGTGGAAGATGGGGGCGTTGACCACGCGGGCCACGTCAGTGGGGTAGGGGGAGGAGCGGGCCATCCGGGGGTCTGTGGTGAAGCCAATCTGCAAGGAACAGGTGTGTGACAAGGGCCCGCAAGGGAGGCGCAGGCGCTAGATGGGGGGCTACTCCGGCCAGGGAGCACCGGACGGCCAGGCAGGCGTCTTGATGACCAAAATTCAATTATGTAAGTTCAACACAGAGAATATAGAAGAGACAGTATATAAATTAAAGTCACCTGTAATTCTACAGGTTACAGTATAAATGCAGCCTCTCCCTTTCCAGATTATTTCTTTTGTCTGTGTCTATGTAAATATACATACATGCATATGCACAAACATTTAAAGCTTAGGACCTTATTTCTATAATTTTGTACTTTATTCATTTTATATGGTGAGCATTTTTTCTTTGAAAATATAAAAGCTTTCCTAATACTCCCCTCCAGATATACCAAAATGTCACTGTATGGTCATAATTTTATGACCTGTATTTAAATCTTATTTTTTTTGGTACTGGGGATGGAACCCAAGGCCTTCACACTGAGCTACTACATTCCCAACCTCCAACCCACTTTTAATTTTGAGATGTCTCATTAAGTTTTCCAGGCTAAGCTTGAACTTGCAGTTCCTCCTGCCTCAGCCTCCTAGTGCTGGGATTACAGGCATGTGTCCTCTTGCCCAATCATTAAAATTTTTATGAATTATTTCAAATATAAAGTTGATAATATTATATTAAACAACCATGTCCCCATCACCTAACACGAGTTAATCTGAACAGTTAACCTATGCTGGCTTCTGGGCCTTTCTTGTTACTTTTTTTTTTTTTTTTGGTTTCTTGAGAAAAGGTCTCACTATGCTATGCAATCCAAGCTGGCCTTGAACTCACTGTGTAGCCCAGGCTGGCCTTGAACTCATGCTGATCCTCCTGGCTCAGCCTCCTGAGTGCTGAGATTGCAGGGGTGCACCACCGCACCTGGCTCTTATTACACAATTTTGCTAGAGCCTAAGCCAGGGCCTTCTTCCCCTAAAAGTCACAGGACATTTCATTCTTGCTACTTGCTTTCTCTGTGTCCACAAACTGTATCCCCTTAGGCTTTTTATAGGCGCCTTTTAAATTCTGATCTAATTTCACACGAAGCTGGGAAGAGGCTGGGAAACGCTCCCACGCAGTTTCTGCTTCGTTTCCCAGTGGGTCCCTTTGCCCTCTGCTTTACCATGCACGCTCTCATCACGCGCACTGTTTAGGGTCAGCCGCAGGCTCTCCCTGGTTCCTAGGGCAAGGACGCTCCCTTCCTTCCCGCAGTACAGCTCGGCCTCAAGCACTTTACATCTGCTAACACCATTATCTGACCACAGCCCACACACTACCAACTGCCCATGTTCCCGTGGAAGACACTGCTGCCTTCCTTGGTTTTTCAGGGCACTGACATACCTGGAATATTTCGGTATTTTTAAGGCTCACACCCTGCGGGCCTTACATAGGGTGTCATCCTCTGCACACTGCAAATCTTTTGCAACTTGTTTTTTGTTCAACATCCCTATTAGGAGGCATGCACACTGAAACACAGCTCTTCTCCCCTTAGTACAGCTTGAGTGAATCTACCGTCTACACCTCATGCACTGATCAGAGCTCCTGCTGGTAGACATTTAGCTCATTTCCAATTTGTGGTTACTGCAGAAAACGTACAAGTGCAGGTTTCCGTCTGCGAGCAATGTGTTTATGAGCAGTTTCTCCTATGGAGGGAAAGGGGGAATGTTGGGGTCTTTCCAGTTACCACTGAGCTGCTCATGGGAGAGGATCTTCTACCAACACTCCTAGTCACTGCACATGAATAGCCTACGTTTTCCACTTACCTGACAATTTCTCCAGGATGGTAAATACTTTAATGGTTATATAATATCCCTCCCTAAAGCCTTGCCAAATTTTATGCAAAGCTTTTTCCACTGCTGAATATCCAACTTGTTTCCTATTTTGTGGAAGAACGATTATGGTTTTGACAAATATTCTTATGCAAGAATACTGAGCATCTGATGGGACTTTAGAAAGATTTTTTAAGAATTTCTAGGCTTGCATTTAGAGAAGAGCCTCCACAGAGCAGCCTCCTACAATCAATCTTCCTGCTCCTGTACCACCTCATAAGCAGGAAGTCAGAGCAGGAAATCGAGAAAATATAAGCAGGCTAAGGGTGGGGCAGAGCTCAGCAGTAGAGCACTATCCTGTTATATCTGAGGCCCTGAGTTCCATCTCCAGCACTACAAGGGAAAAAGAAAGAAAAAAATATTAACAAACTGCTCTGTAGAGAGGTCTAAGAATTCTATATGTGAAAATGCTTGCAAACGATTTCCTTCTTACAGTGGCGAAGACTAGAAATAGTCACACACTGATGAGAACACTAAGAAACACCAGTGTGACACTCAAAGGAGCCCGAACATGGGGCTGGGGGTTTAGCTCAGAGGCACAGCGCCTGCCTGGCAAGCATGAGGTCGGGAGTTCGACTCCCAGTACCGGAAACAAACAAACAAACAAACGAGCCCGAACAACCTCAGGAGTACTGGGTCTCGGGACTTGGGGGATAGTGGCAGCCCAGTCTGTAACCCCAGACCTCGGTTACAGGAGCCTCGTAGAGCCCGCCTGAGTCATTAAGCACATGGGCAGGCGCATGCGCACACATGGATGCTGGAGGGGCCCCTCCCCCACGTACAGGTATTTAGCAGCCCCTCAGTATACTCGGTGGAGTGTTAGGAGACACTGCTAAGAGCAACTGCCTGTCTGGGACCCAAAAGGGAGCCCCCACCTCAGGATAGCTGCTCACTAGTTTTCCAAGACCACCCCAGGGAGGAGGAGGAGCCGCAGCACTCCTGCTGCGCAGCCCTGGCTGTGGGTCTTCCTCGCTGAAATCTGCTCCCGGTAACAGCCACTCACTGGCCTGCCTCTGCTCCTCATCCCTTTGCTACACATCATTTGCACCTGAAAGCAGCTCTCAGGCACTGCGGGAATTAGGCTGTGCATGCCCAGCTCCTGCCATCTCTTCTTGCATTGTTTCCGGACACTGCAGCACCCTAAGATGCAGTCTCACTCAAGTTCAAATGAAATGCTTGACTTTTTGCCAAAAGAAGTTTAACAAACCCAAAGTCCTGCCCTTTATTTGTCTGGTATGATTTTTTAAAAATGTTAAATGTTCTTTATTTATAATGCAAAGGAGGAGGGAACTAGAGAGAAGACTAAACCCAAAGCAAGTAGAAGAAAATCAGAGACACAGGAAACAGAAGTGCAGTGAGACCAAGCTGCTCCCAGGGAGAAAGAAGACAATCTATAGCCACACTAACCAGAAAAGACAAGAAGACGCAAACGGCCTAAGTCAGGAACGAAAGGAGGGCTACTCTACAGACCCCAATAAGGGGCTGTCACGAACTTTATAACCGTAAATCCTACAACCTAAAGAAAATGGACAGATTTCCTGAAAAATAAATTACCAGAGCTCACTCAAGAATATACCGATAACCTGAAATAGTCCCATGGGCAGTAAAGAAATTGAACTCGCAGTTATAAAAAGCCCCCAGAGGGGCTCATGCTGCCGTAGATGGAGGAGCTGTGCTCTTCTCAGCCCTCATGGAAGGCATTCCAAGGTCAAACCACACCCTGGAGTCGAACAGGAGAAGGCAGAAAGCTAAGGGTCTCAGTTCCCAGAATCCTCTCTGCCTTGGTACATCTTGCTGAGGAACAAGCAACATGGACAGGGAAGAGGCAGCCTGAGAAGACAGTAACTAACTGCTCGGCTCCAACTGTGCAGGACAAGAAACTAGCCTAGCCGCACCACAAGGCCAAGGCCTCCCTGGGCCCAGACTGATGGCAATTAGGTCCTTGGGCCCAGAAACCTCCTGATGGCCTGAGGTGGTGTCTGAGGACAGTGTGGACTTGGACAACTGCCCAGCAGGGTGAGGCCACTGGGGAGCAGTTCCTCCCCTACCTGGGTAAAAACAAAGTCTCAGCAAAGAAACAGGAGATACAGAGAGAACCAACAGAGCAGGTTAGAACTGAAAACAAGGAATCGTATAGAGGTTCTGTACAGCGGAACAGAGGCGGGGAGAGTTAGTGAGGCCCATCTCAAAAGCAAGGTTAAGATGACTACTGTATGTGTACTTCTGCGGGTGGCGCTGGTGATGGAACACAGGCTCACATATGCCAGGCAAGCGCCCTCCCGCTGAGCCGCTTTCTCAGCCCCAGTGTATAGGATCTTGCCACGAGAAAAACTGCAGGAAGATAAAGTTCAGCGGTGGATTTTGTTAAGACCTCACTTGTCAGATGTGGTGGTGCACGCCTGGGCACTCAGGAGGCTGAGGCAGGAGGATCGCTGCAAGTCTGAGGCCAGCCTGGGCTACAAAGTGAGCTCAAGGCCAGCCTGAGCTGCACAGTGAGACCCTGTCTCAAAAAGACCGAAAAAAATAAAGACCTCTTTCCCTGGTGATTTCTCCCACATCTCCCTTGTGCCATGCCCCGAGGGAAGGTGTACCCATGGCCTGGCCCTCATTCACCTGAAGCAAGCCGCATAGTCTCCACTCCTCCATTTTCTCTTCTGTAAATTGGCAACAACATGACCCTCTATATGGGTATCTACCTTGTGGATTAAATTAATGGACATGAAGTGTCTGACTTGCTGTTCTGATAGCAACAGGCACTTAATAACTGGTGGCTTTTTACCAGATGGTATTATGCTCATTAATATTCTTCCCCTTTTTGATTCAGGCTTTTTTTAAAAGACAGGGTCTTGGGGCTGGGGATTTAGCGCAGTGGCACAGTGCCTGCCTGGCAAGCGCAAGGTCATGAGTTCGATTCCCGGTACCGGAAAAAAAAAAAAAAAGACAGGGTCTTGCTATGTAGTGCAGGCTGGTCCTGAACTCACTTATATAGCCCAGGATGGCCTCAAACTCATGACAATACTCTTGCCTCTGCCTCCCCAGTGCTAGGACTATGGGCGTGTGCCACCATGCCTGGCTCAGACATTCTTTCTTATTTTTTGAGACAGAGTCTTACTGTGTAGCCCGGCTGGCCTTGGGCTGGTCATCCTGCCTCAGCCTTCTGAGGAGCTGGGGTTACAGGTAAGGGTCACCATGCCCGGTTGTATGATACTTTTTAAACTCTAAGTCCTCTGGTGTTTACTACATGCTGCTGCATTCACTGATGTAACTTGAAGGTTTTCCTTCTCTCACTACTTGCTGGGACCCAGCCTCTCTTCCTTGGTCCTTTTCTGAACCCTTCCACACTTGGAAACAAATTGTCTTCACACTCACCTGGCACCTCGTCCCTTCAACGCCCCTGGTCTCAACTAGACTGCATCCTCCTCAGGAGCTGGCCGACTGCAGCTCTCCCTTGCACTAGCCACCCATGACTGTCCCGGCCACTCCCCAGACATGAAGCCCCCTCCCTGCCTCAGTCCCCTGCACCCCAACACTTGCCTACTTCACAAAGTTGTCTCCACTCAGCTCCAGATCCTCAGACTCAGCTGCTCACTGCCCGCTGCCCGGCCTCCTCTCTGCCCACACCACCCAGGGCCTGTGTGGCGCTCTTCCTTTTCCTCCCTCCCGTGTGGAGGCCTGAACATGGTAGGTTTGTGCTCTACCCGAGCTACACTCCCAGGACCCCATGCTGCCAAAGTGAAAAATAACCACTGCCATCCTGATCCTAAATAATGGCGTCTTTATTTTTTACTTATTTATTTATTTTTTGGCATCTTTAATAATGTCAGTAAAATTTCCCTTTAGTGTGTGTGTAGTACTTGGAACTGAACTCAAGACCCTGGACCTGCCAGGCAGGCGCTGAGCCCCTGAGCTATATCCCTGCTCCAATCTCATTTACTGACTGATTGATTTTGTTTTGCTTTTTTTCCAGTACGGGGAATCAAACTCTCGACCTTGCACTTGCCAGGCAGGCCCCGTATTGCTGAGCTAAATCCCCAGCCCTGATTGATTAATTGATTGACTGTCTTTTTTTTTTTGTTTTTTTTGTTTTTGGTTTTTCTCCGGTACCGGGAACCGAACTCACGACCTTGCGCTTGCCAGGCAGGCGCTTTGCCGCTGAGCTAAATCCCCAGCCCCGATTGACTGTCTTTTTGAGACAGTCTTCCTATACAGTTCAGGCTGGCCTTGAACTCACAAGGATCCTCCTGCCTCAGCGTCCTGAGTGCTGGGATTATAGGCGTGTGCCACCACGCCCGGAGGTCCAATCTCATTTAAAAAAAGTTTTCTATGTCATCCAAATTTTTAACAAAAGACACCTTTTAATAATCAGGAAACGGTGACCAAGAGGCCCTTGGGAGAGGCTGGGCAGCCCTGGAGGTTACCTGGTTGTTGACCACCACGTGCACGGTGCCGTGGGTTGTGTAGGACGGCAGGTCGCTGAGGTGGAAGGTCTCGTACACGATGCCCTGGCCGGCGAAGGCAGCATCTCCGTGCAGGAGGATGGACATCACCTATAAAGGAGACCCCAAATCTAAAATGTCCCGACCACCAAGCCCATGAGGTGAGTGCAGGGAATGGGCTGCAATTTGTTTTTCAAGAGTAATGCTTTAAGATAATTTAAAATTTAGAAAGTACAAGGGTACAAAAGACCCCAACCCGCTTCTAGCCCGAGTTGCTAGGATCTTGGTGGATCTGCTCGACGCCCAGACCCCCACCATCCTGCCACCAACAGCATCTAATACGCGTCCTTCGACATCCGAGGGACACTGTTCTACATGCCCCAGGCCCCGTGGGATGGGCTCCCTCCACCGCGTGGAAGTGGCACTTGCATCAAGGGGGCTGACTGGTCCCTCGGAAGGCTGCTTTCCACAATGCTCCCTAGACTCAACCTTCTTGGCATGGTTTTTTTTTTTTTTTGGTACCAGAAATTGAACTCAGGACCTTGCATTTGCCAGGCAGGCACTTAGCCGCTAAGCTATATCCCAGCCCCTTCTTGGCATGTTTTGTGAGGAGAAACCATATCTCTCTCTCCCCAATCTCCACCTCAGCCTCAGCAACATCAGCCACGAACCTTAGCCTGCTCCTTGGGTGAGGACAGACAGCACTGGCTGATTCCCTGGATGCCTACGCTTAGGAGCTGGGATCTCTGCAAGGAACAGCGTTCCCTTCCCATCTGCATCACTCATTTGCATTAATCTGTGCTCGGGTTCCTATGTGACTTGACAGCTGGCATGCAACAGCAGCACTGCTAGCGGCTTGAACGGGCTAATGTCCTTCTGGGCACCTCCCACTGTGCTGTCCCAGCCAGCCCAGCTCCTCTAGTGGGGACTTAAGACTGATTTCTGTGTGCTATGTCACCTGCCTGTGAGCACAGAGCTGGAAAAGGTGAGTGCAGCCAGGCGTGGTGGCGCACGCCTGTAATCTCAGCACTGGGGAGGCTGAGGCAGGAGGATTGTTGTGAGTTCGAGACCAGCCTGGGCTACAAAGTGAGCTCAAAGCCAGCCTGAACTACATAGCAAGACCCTGTCTCAAAAAGGCAAAAAAAAAAAAGAAAAGAAAAAAAGGTGAGTGCACACACAGCTTATTTCTGGATCTGCAAAATAAAACTGAGCTCAGACTGACCCTCCTAATTCCAACCCAACGTCTTTTCTCAGCTGTCTCCTCTTGCCTGTCAACCTCTCCTCGAACTGCCAGCACGTTCAAGCTGCAGGAGGGGCAGGGCAGGATGCAGTCTGAGCCTGACAGCTGTCTACAGGCAAATTCCTTCTTCCCTGGGGACCTCGGTCTTCTTTTGCAGGCTCTGAGCTGAGCTTTCGAGGCCCACCCACAAGGTGGAGGGTTGCCCGCTTTCCCTGAAGTCCTCTGATTTGAATGTGACTTGTCTCAAGAATGCCTCACAGGAATGTCTAGATGGGTGTCTGGCCAGTAAGATGACATGTGACGTGACCCCTCATCCCATGCTGTTTATGGGGCTTCGGATCTGCACCTCCCCAGTTTCCATGGTCAGCCAAGTCCCCCATCCTATGCCAAGTCCTCTTGCCAGCAAGGGAAGGCCTAGGACTCGCCTTTCAGGGACAAAATCAACGATTTTAAAAAACAAGATAGCAGGTGTCCTGCCTCTTGGTGGCCATGAAGGACGCTCACAAGATAGCCGGACAATGCACACAGTGTCCAGCTTGCCTGGGGGCCCCTGGAGGGGTGTGCAGCTCTGCCACAATGCCCAGATTGTTGTCTCGCCGGGAGCAAGAGTCGCTGGCGTTCAGTCACTGCCATTTCACTTGCTCCGGATCCGCAGCGCCTCCCTCCTGCACAGGCTTCTGTCTCTTCTGCAGCAGGGGCACCTGGGGCCAGGCTCTCTGATGTCACAGCACACTGTCACGGTTGGCTGCCACAGTCAGCCAACGCACAGGCGCGGCCTCTCCCAGGTCTGGAGGCCGGGCTCCCCCGTGCAGCCGCCCTGCTGCACTGCGCAAACACTTCTGTGCTCACATGTCCCTAGGGCCACTCACACGAGTCAAATCAGGTGACTTCCCCCAAGGTGCAGGAGGCTCTGGGAGGCAGTACTCAACTCTCCATGAACGCTAAGGTTAAGTAACATGCACACCAGCTTCCTGAGTGCTAGATTTAGCAGGAATCGAGTAATTCCCTGAGGGTGCCGGGAGCAGGAGGGAGAACAGGCAGGGTGAGCCCCCCATGACCACGCAGAGGATGCTGGAGGGCTTGGGGCAAGGTGAAGAGGCAGGACCACTCGCACCACACAGGGCTGGAGCCTCAGACTCCGCATGAGCGGGCCTTCCTGTCCCAGCAGCTTACAAAGGACTGGCTTGTGGGGACACGGGCAGCGGTTTTAAGTCTCCTCCGTCGCCTGTCGCCTCTCTTAGTGCATTACCTTTCAGAACGGTCCCAGTGCTGTAGGCAAGGACTGGAGTGGGCTTTTGTATAATGAATGCAGAAGTCACCCAAAGCTTTCCAAATCTAGTTCTACTACTCGGCCCCGACGCCAGAGCAAGCACACTAGCAAAGGTCAGGGCAATGTCAGGGGCCCTGGCACCCCAGTGCAGTCTCCCCTCCCTCTCTCCTAGCACAGTGCCTCCCACACACTCTAGTGCTATAAACAGACACGGGTGCTGCATGTCACCCAGCAGAGCTGAGGCCTCTGGCACTACCTGGAGTTCCCGTGCACCACCCAGGCCAGCCTGAGGCCGTGGAGTAAACCCTGCTCCTGTGACAGCAAGTGTCCTCAATGAGGAATCACTTTTAGCTCCCAAAGGCACGTCGGCTGCTCCATCCCCTCCTCCTATCCACCAAGCACACCAAGCAGATCCACAGCACTTTAAATCACAGAACCTAGTAAGCTAAGCACTGGTTCCACCCCGCCACAGACCCACCCCGCTTCCGGGGCCTCTGGGGGCGGGCTGGAAAAGGGCTTCCCCTTTCCACCCACCTCAAGTCTGGCGTCTCCAATTCAACGGGACAAACCTGCTGTGTTCTCAAGATGTGTGCCCGCCCTGCAGTCCCAGCCTGGGGAGTCTCCTCTGAAGTCCTGTCCGCTGTTCCCTTCCCAGCGCCTTCACGCTGTGCTTCTACGCTCCTTCTCCAGTCAGCACAGAAGCTTCCCGGCAGCGGGCTAGTGTCCCTGGCTCATAAACCCAGCGTGCACAATACTTCATGTCTTCAATTATTTGTTTTTCAGGTCATCATAGAGGTTTTTTTGAGACATGGTCTCTCTCACTATGTAGTTCAGGCTGCCCTTTTTTTTTGGTCTTTTTGAGACAGGGTCTCGCTATACAATTCAGGCTGACCTTGAGCTCGAATTCACAACGATCCTCCTGCCTCAGCCTCCCTAGTGCTCGGATTACAGGTGTGTGCCACCACGACCGGCCCAGGCTGCCCTTGAACTCATTATGGAGCTCAGACTTGCCTTGAACTCTTGGCAAACCTTCCACCTCAGCCTCAAGTGCTGGGATTACAGCCATGTGCCACCATGCCTGGCTTAGGTCATCATTAAGTAATAAAAACTGCAGACTCTGTTGCAAACAGAATCCTAATGGCTGGCTGGGGATATAGCTCAGTGGCACAAGCACCTGCCTGGCAAGCACAAGGTCCTGAGTTCAATTCCCGGTACCAAAAAAAACAAAAACAAAAACAAAAACAAAAAACCAAACCAGAATCCTAATGGAGCTTAAGTAAGGGCAAATGGTTACAACTGGCTGAGAGTTTCTACAGGCGCACAGGCTAGCCGTCATTTCTAAGAATACTACAGCGGGACTCCAGCCAAGCTTGGGCCCGTGTCCACCTCGAGGTGGGCTTCTGGCCCAATCTGGGGGCATCTCTTCCAACATCTCCACCCCTCCTTTCTCCTTGGGGCTCACCCACACCTTCTCCCTGCAGACTCCCCTCTGTTCAGTGAGGGCGTCTCTGGCCATCAAGGGTAACTGAGTGGCTCCTCCGCAGCCGTGCAAACATGAGCCAACTCCCACTCTAGCTCTAGTGCTTCCAGCTCGGGAGAAAGCACGTCTGGACGTGGGACTGCTTTACTCCTGCTACTCTTCCAGAGTTGGTTTAGAATACACATACCCTGTGTACATATTCTGAGAAAGTCTTGCTAAGTTACTCATTTAACTAGATTAGGCTCGAATTTGTGATCCTCCCTCCTCAAACTTCCAGAGAGCTGGGCTGACAGGCGGTACCATCAATTCCGCTGGTTTACAGTGCTTCGAAACCTCCCAAGTGTATGTCCGAGACATGCCCAGGGCTGCAAGCTGTGGGGCACGGTGGGGTCTCACAGGCCTCTCCGGGCCTCACCTTCTTTCCCTCAGTGTCCCCACAGTAGAACTGCTCGGCTTTGGTTTTGCCCATCACCACAGGGTCAGCGGCCTCCAGGTGGGATGGGTTTGCCACCAGGGACAGGGTGATGTTCCTGTCGGTCACGCGGTTGATCCTGCGGTGATACATGCCCAGGTGGTACTTCATGTCTCCGGAGCCCTGCAGTGCAAACAGTGAGTCTGAGGCTGGTGGGAAATGCTCACTGCCCCGCCCCCTGTGGGAGGGCCTTCCCAAGGTCGCCTGTCTAGGGTCCAAGGAGAGGTCCCCAGGGCGGGACGTGGGCTGCCAGGTAGAGGATACCAGCTATTCTAAGAGGCTCCCATGCTACACAGCGCCACACAGGGGCCTCATCTCACCTCGTCTGCTGCCTCCAGCTTTGAGTCGAACTGACAGAAGATCTGCTCCAGTTCCTTCCTGATGACATTCGCAAGCACGTTGAGCCGTCCCCTGGGACACAGGGCGAGGTGAGTGGATCCACAGGACATAGCTCCTTCATACCCTGCTCTCACCCAGCACGTGGCTCCCCCTGGGCCTGCAGCTCAGGAACAGCTGTGATCCAGCAACAAGGTGGGCACTGCCACCCTGGCCACGGCCGTGCAAGGCTGCGGGGTAGAAAGTGCGCACACACCACCACCCTGCCCTTTACCTCCCCAGCATCAGAGCAGCCTGGCCTCCGGGTCAGACCCAGCAAGGGAATCAGGGTTCAATCTTTATATCACTCAGCACCAAGCCAACACCAGTCGGAACCACGTGTGGCTCTAGCCATGAGGAAAGGGACTCTGGTCACTCTGAAAAGCAAGATGCCCTCCCGCAGCTGGCGCCTGCACACCACACGCACCTGTGGGGCATCCCCATGATCACGTAGTCGATCCCGTTCTCACTGGACTTGTCGATGATGGTCTTGAGGGCTGGGATCAGCACCTCACAGCCTTCTAGACCAAAGCGCTTCTCGGAGGACCACTTCCGCTGCAGGAAGTCCTCAAACCTGGGGAGGTTTCAAGCACCTTGAAGGGCAACGTCCCCGTCCTAACGTCAGACTTTCCTAAGTGCCAAGAGAGTGCTTTGGAGGCTGTCTATGCTCACCAGGCCTGCACCCCACTGACGGGCCACAGATCACCCGGAAGCCTGAGCTCTGTGGCCCCAGCCAGTCCCATACCTGGTGGATCGCACGAGCCTGGCCAGCAGGGTCCGCTTCTCCTCATTGGTGAACTGCATGATCCCAGGCGTCTCGAACTTCTGCCGGATCCACTGGCACTGCTCCAAGTCGTTAATGAACATGAACTCCACTCCGATGTGCTGGCAGTAGGCCATCTGTCCCCCCCACATAAGGGGACATGAGGGTCACTGATGGTCACGAACTGTACCCTGATGAGTTGGCAGCAGCCAGCGGCCCCCCCCCCCGCCCCCCCAGCAAAGAATGCTGACACAGGCCGGCGGAGAAGGCGCCATCTCCTTCTCCAACACACCTGGCGAGCCTCTGAGAAGGCAGAGGCAGGGTGGGCCAGGCTCATTACCCCTGGGGAGGAGGCACACACCATGCCCCCAGGAAAGGCAGGCCGCACTCATCACGACACCTGCACCGGCGCCAGAGGAGTCCTGCACGCTACCATTTAAAGACCGAGGCTTTCTCATACCTGACTCCTCTCAGCAACTGCAGGGCTACACAAGCACATGACGGCGAGTATGACAAGGAGCAGGTCTGGCACAGACCAGACGTGCCCCAACCATGCCCGCATGCCCAAGTGTGTGAGAGGCGGGAGTAGCCCCTCTGCGGGAGCAGGAGCCCCTGGAAGGCCAGGCCAGAGAGGGAAGGAAATGCATCTCAGCTGCCGAGTCCGGTGCTCCTGCAGAGGCCCCCAGCCTCTCCCGAGCCCCCGGGAGCAGACAGCAGCGAGCGGCTCCCTGCCCGCTCCAGCGAGGGGTGCCGGGAGGAGGGCCGTCCCCTCGTCACTGCTGCAGCCGCCCCGGCAGAGGTGCAGAACAGTGCTGAGAGCGCTGCTCAGGCTGCCCTTCCCTCCTGTTCAAGCCTGGCAGGTGGGACGACTCCCACTACTGAGGAATTAAAAGTTTGGAGGAAACTACTGGGCTAAAAAACCAGTTTCTCCCCAACCTCCTGGCATCGCTTAGCCAGTAACATGTGGGTGCAGTTTCTGATGCGTCTCGTTTCCTCCCCTGCCCCTGGAGAAAAGGGCAGCAAGTCTGGGAGCTGTTTCTTAGCTCCTCCTCTACTGAGAAAAATTTTAGGAAACCAAGAAGCAGCACTTCCTCTCCTTTTCTCCAGAGCTCAAGATGAGTACTATGTCATGGGACTGAGACTGCAGTCCTGCCTGACTACGTCACCACCTCCCCGACTACGTCACCACCTCCCCCACTCCGCCCCCAGCCCGTGGTGAGCCGTGTGCGTGTCTGTGCGCCAGGCTGTGGCCATCTGGGGCCCAGACACTGGGCAGGTGAGGGGAAGGCAGCCCGTGGAGGGGCTGCGGGCTCTCTCCGCTTTGCACCAGGGAGTGAGCGGGACTCAGGACACGGTAGGCTGAGGCTGCCGGCACCCCAGCCGGACTTTGCTCCTGGGAAGGGAGGGGCTGAAGGATGCCAGGAGAAGGGCACGCAAGGGCACCCAGCTGGGGCCCAGACTCCTGGGAAGGGAGGGCTCTTGGGGCGGCCACCAGGTCAACAGGAGAGACACCAGGGAGTGCGGCACCAGGGTGGCCAAGTCACCGGGAGACAGGGCTCCTTGGAGGAAGACTAGGCTACATGGGACGCCGCCCGGGGGGGGTCTACAAGGCACAACTTCAGATTAGCACCAGCCAGCAGAAATAGGATGTGAGCCACTTACAGTTTCATGATGCACTAAGTAAGCCTGAGTAATTTCACTTTTCCAAGTACAAACAGGAGGTAAATATTCCTGTCTTATTTGAACCACTATATCAAACAAATTAACTTTTCAATATTAAAAAAGTTACTCAGATATTGACACTGCAAGTGGTCCGCAGTTCCTGGAGGCCCGTGGCTCCCAGGATGAACAGGGCAGCACCAGAGAATGTGGCTGGCGTGGGGATAGTGCTGCAGGGAGGACGGGACGGACTGAGAGGAACCCTGGGCATCCTCTCCTGAGACTGGCACACAGGTGTGTTTTTTTTTTTTTTTTTTACCGGGAACTGAACTCACAACTTTGCACTTGCCAGGCAGGCGCTGTGCCGCTGAGCTAAATCCCCAGCCCCCAGGTGTGGTTTCTACCCTTTCCTCCGCCATAGCTTGCAAGGGAGGAAGGACAGGAATGAAGCCGCTCCAAGTGCAGGTGCTGGCAAGGTGAGGAGATGCGTGTCACAAAGTACAGAAGGTGCTGCATCCGCCACCCAAACCTCCCGGGCCACTCTCAGCCCACTATGTGACCTCTCGCAAGAGGGTCTGAACCCACATCACGTTCACCAAAGCGGGGCCAGCCACGGGGTGGTGGTGGGGGACTCTGCCCTGGGGAGCCAAGCTGACTGACGTCCACCCCGGCAGGAGCCTCGGGGATCCTCCTCCCTGGCGGGGTGCAACATGGGTTTGTTGGGCCACTGAATCCACCGATGGCTTCTGCATTAGTGGTTAGCGGTGCTAAGTCACAGCAACAATGAACACTGGGCCCAGGCTCTCCTCAAACCCACCCTGCCCTCTGGTACGCGTACTGCAGCCAGCCTCTCGGACGGGCGTGCCCATCTGCCCAGCAGAAGGCCAGGACCCAGCTGGCCTGACACAGGCCAGACTCGGCTGCTGTCTGTAACGTGTGGTAAGGAGCTCCCAGCAGGCCATGTACTTACGGAAGTCCAGAAACAAGAGACAAAGAAAACTAAGGGTGAGAGAAATGAAGGGAGATGGGAAGGGACAAGAGCCAAGGCCTGCTGCCTGGGACCTGCCCACGTGGGGAAACGGCTCCAGGCCTGGCCCCAGGGTGGAAGGGACTCTCCAGAGAGCTGCATGCATCTGAAATAAACTCTTCCTGGGATCTGACCACAGAGAATTGTTTTTCTTCTTTGGCTAATTAAAAAAACATGCCTACATTTACTTTTTTTCTTTTTGAGACAGGGTCTCGCTATGCAGTTCAGGCTGGCCTTGAGCTCACTTTGTAGCCCAGGCTGGCCTCCAACTCGCAACAATTCTCCCGCCTCAGCCTCCCGAGTGCTGGGATTACAGGCGTGCGCCACCACGTCTGGTGCTTTTTGACATGTTTTTATTTTTATTTTTTATTTTTTATTTTTTTCCCCTGGTACCAGGAATCAAACTCATGACCTCACGCTTGCCAGGCAGGTGCTGTGCCGCCGAGCTAAATCCCCAGCCCCTTGACATGTTTTTAAACAGGGTCTCACTGTGCGGTTCAGGCTGGCCTTGAGCTTGTGGAGATCCTTGTCTCTTTCACCCGGCCTTTGAACGCACTAGACTTTTCTAGATGCTGGGTCACACGTTCCTACCTCTAGGCGACGGATGATCTCTCGCAGAGGCAGCGCCGACTCCTGGCCCCCGATGAAGGTGGTAGTGGGCAGGTGGAAGACCTTGTCCAGGTCCGACTCGTCGAGGCCATAGAACCCTGCAGGCGGGCGGCGAAGGAGCACACAGCCAGCCAGGGACCGCAGTTTACGGGGAGGGAAAGGGATGCCCCAGGGGAGCAGAAAGAAAAAAAATGATATATAAAAAAAGCCCCTAACATATACAAAAATATCTTACAGCCTAAAACTTTAGCAATAATGGGAGCTCAGACCATTACTGAGTGTCACAGGTAAACCAGAATGAAGCTCCTATTATGCATGTATTAGTCCAGTGCACCAATTATTTATAATTTCAAGACAATTTATTTCAAGATCCCAAGGATAAAAACCAATTTTGGGGTTCGAAGAGGGGGCCGTGAGAAGGCACTTTGTAAGTCAATCATCAGCAAATGAAGAGTTAAGGAGGAAATTAGAGCAGGAAGTGAGGAGTCAAGAGAGAGAGCAGATCAATAGGAGTTAGATAACAATCATACGTGTACGTGCTGACCAGGCGCTGGGGACTAAGTAGGGAGAAGCAGCCACTGGCCACAGTGCAGGGCCCGCACAGGCGGCAGGGGAGCGGGGACGGCTGGCAGGGGGCGACGGCCTCCTCTCCTGCAAGGCTCTGAGTCCAGGGAGCCCAGCAGGCTCCACCGGACCCCAGGGCTCAGTCAGCAGAGGACGCCTCATCTCCTCCGTGGAAAGCACACTCTAAGCTGATAAAGAGCAGCCGCGAAGGAAAGACTCTTTCTAGAACTGTAGCCCTTGCCCGCTCCATCTCCAGGTCATTCGTAAAGGAGAAGACGGGTTCCTTGTCCAGTTTTGCATCCACTCAAACAATCTGCGACCTGGGCGAACAGCGTGAGTCACCAGCACAGCCTCACTCCCTCGGGATCCAGGGACGGACTGAGCCGAGGAACAACCAGCCTGCAGTCCCAGCGGCTGCCAGCCCCGGAGGGTCGCCCTCCCACACACCGGTACAGGACGAACACAGGATTCTGCAAGCCTCACCATGGGCTTGTTGAAAATGCTCATTTCTAGGTTTCAGCCCCAGACAGATCTGAGTGGGTTCGGGTGACCCAGGAATCTCAGGTGATTCTGATTCAAGCTACAACCTCTGTGTATCTAATGTATTAGTGCAGTTTTTAAATCTTAAAATCAAACTGTTTCTCAAGCCCTTTCTGCTTTAATAAAACTAAAGCAACCCGGCCTCTTCACCTGGAGGGTGGCAGTGGCAGCAGCGGCTGGCGGAGCCCACCTGTCTCTCCCTGGTTCTCTACCAACCACATGGCTCGGCAGTCATGGCCCGTGGCATTTGTGGAGGAAAAGCGAAGTCATTTTTGAGAAATTTTTCCTGGCTGATTTAAAAACTCGGGCCAGAAGCTGATCCCGGGACCAGAGCATCCAACGATGCACCTCTTCTTGAGGAAACTATTTGGACTATGAAATCAACCAGTCAGCTATAGCCCTCCAGATCAGGGCAGTGTGTGCTGCATCCTCCCAGCATGCAGAACTGGTGAGGCAGGGGGCTCCCAGGGACACCCTCTACTTCAACACCCTTAGCCTCAGAAATTAAACATACAGATGCCCGCACTGGGAAGGTGGAGGACACACGTTCTCTTCACGGTCCCTCAACAAGTGCAAACGGCAACCCTAGATGATATATGAAAGCCAATGCATGTTGGGCACAGTGGCGCACACACCTGGGATCCCAGCACTGAGGAAGTTTGAGGTCGGAGGATCACAGGTCAAGTCCAGCCTAGGCAACTTAGCAAGGCTATCTCAAAATAAAAAATGGGCTGGGGATGTAGCTCAGTGTGAAAACCCCGGGTTCAGTCCCTAGTACTACTAAAAAGAGAAAAAGAAAAGAGAATAAACTGATGGATGCCCCTGAAAGGTGAAAAGAAGGCAGAACAGCCAGGGTGATCCCGGGGTTCCCTTTGCTCCAATAGCCCTGGACCTGGAGCAGAAAAAGCAGCAGAAAACAAACCTCTCACAAAAGCCGTTCTCTACTCAGCACCAGGAGGAGCACGGCCTAGTAGGACAGGAAACTTGCAGGTAAGGGCTGTGGTGCAGCGGCCAGAAACCACAGTCAACACTGCAATGCCGCCCAGCCCCACGCCCCACCCCAAGGTTTCAAGAAGTCCCAGCAAGGAGCCCAAGACGCCCCCTCTTTGGGAGACACCAGAGCTCCCGGAACAGGGCAGTACCCTCCTCCTCCACCAGGGCAGGTCCAGAAAGGGAGGGCTGCTCTAACACAGTTTCCACCAGATCGTGAGGCCTCGCCGTCATATCCCAAAACAAGGGCTCCATGCCTCTTTCAGTTTCAATTAGAAACAAAAAATCACGCATAATGAGAACCGAGAAGCTCTCAGATGGAATGAGATCAGAAAATCAACAGACAGCAACATCACAGTGACACAGATGTCAGAATTACCTACACTTTTTTTTTTTTTGTACTGGGAATCAAACTCAGGACCTTGTACTTGCCAGGCAGGCACTTGTGCCACTGAGCTATATCCTCAGCCCTTAACCTAAACTTTTTTTTTTTTGTCTTTTTGAGACAGGGTCTCAATATGCAGCTCAGGCTGGCCTTGAGCTCATTTTGTAGCCCAGGCCGGTCTCAAACTTGCAACGATCCTCCTGCCTCAGCCTCCTGAGTGCTGGGATTACAGGGGTGCGCCACCACGCCCAGCCCTTACCTACACTTTTAATGGTGCCATCACAAAATAATTTCAGTGAATGATTACAGGTATGACAGTGACAAAAAAATCAAATCACAAAATAGTCTCGGTAAAACTGAAGCTGTAAAGAAGGACCAAATAGAAATTTAAAAAGCCAAAAACCTCAACAGATAAGCTCAATGGCAGGCGCAAGAGATAGATAATTGGAGAATTTCAAGATGGAACAACAGAAACTAACCAATCCAAAGAGAAGACAGTAAAGAAATGAACAGAACCTCGGGAACATGTGACACTGTAGTAAAAGACTTCAATACGGTAAAAGACTGAAAGCCACAGATTGAAGACACTGGAAAAGCCCAAAGAAATCCATGTCAAAGTAAATCACAGTAAAACTTCACAATATAAAACCAAAGAAGGGCTGGATTTAGCTCAGTGGCACAGCACCTGCCTGACAAGCACGAGGTCGTGAGTTTGGTTCCCAGTACTGGAAAAAAACCAAAACCAAAAAAAAAAAGAAAAAAAGAAAAAATTTGAAAGTAGCTATTATAAAGTGACATCTTACCTAGAGGGAAAAAAAAGTTTGCCTGGTGAGGTGGTGTACACCTGTAATCCCAGAACTCAGGAGGCTGAGGCAGGAGGATCGCCATGAGTCTGAAGCAGCCTGGGCTACACAGTGAGTTCCAGACCAGCCTGAACTACATAGCAAGACCCTGTCTCAAAAAAAAAAAAAAAAAAAAAAAAAAAATCAAGAAAAACAAAAACAAGAAGCACTCTGTCACTCAGAATCTTATATCCAAAAATATCCTCTAAAAATATAGGGTAAAAAGATTTCCTGATAAAGGAAAACAAAGAATTTGTCACTAGTGGACCTTTACTAAAACACGGTCTGGCCAGGTGTGATGGCACATGACTACAGTTCCAGAACTTGGGAGGCTGAGGCAGGAGGATCACCACTGAGTTCGAGGCCAGCCTGGGCTGCACAGGGAGTTCAAGGCCAGCATGAGCGACACAGCGAGACCCTGTCTCCACAAAAAGAAAAAAAAGGAATGGTCAAAGAAAGCCAGATGTAGTGGTGCATACACATGTGATCGCAGCATTCTGGGAGGCTAGGCAGGAGGATCACAAGTTTGAGCCCAGTGTGGGCACTGGAGGACTTAGCAAGACCCTGTCTCAAAATAAAAAGGGGGGCTGGGGATGTAGCCCAGTGTGAAGGTGCTAAGTTCATTTTCCACCGCCACAAAAAGCCCAAAGGAAATTCATTGAACAGAAAGAAAATAAAAGAATCATAAAAAGGACAAGAGAAAACAAAAAGAAAAAACAATGTAGGTCAAACAAGGAATAAAAGCCGGGTGTGGTGGTGCACGCCTATAATCCCAACACTCGAGAGGCTGAGGCAGCAGGATTGTGGTGAGTTTGAGACCAGCCTGCGCTACAAAGTGAGCTCAAGGCCAGTCAGAACTTCAAATTGAGACCCTGTCCAAAAAGACAAACAAAACAAAACAAAACACCCACAAGGAATAAAATGGCAGACTCAAACCCTAACATATTAAAATTGTCTTAATTATAAATGACCTAAATACACCAAACAGAAGACAGAATTGGCATAGCAGATTTTCCCTAATTATATATTCATTATAAGAAACTCATTTTATATATGATATAGTCAGGTTGAAGACAGTAAAGATAGAAAAATATATAAACAACAAAACAAAGCAAGGTGTATTAATATCAGTAGAGTGGACTTCGGAGTAAAAAAATTACTAGAGACAGGGGGAACATTACATTATGATAAAAGGATCAATCTACCAAGAGATATAGCAATCCTAAATGTGAATGCAGCAAGTAAGAGCTAGAAAATATGTGAAACAAACTGATAAGCCTGAAAGGAGAAACAGAAAAATGCACTTTTTTTTTTTGGTCTTTTTGAGACAGGGTCTCATTATGCAGTTCAGGCTGGCCTTAGCTCACTTTGTAGCCCAGGCTAGTCTCGAACTCACAAGGGTCCTCCTGCCTTGGCCTCCCAAGTACTGGGATTACAGGCATGAGCCACCACGCCTGGCCAAAACACACATTTAAACCAGGCATGATGGAGCACGCCTGTAATCCCAGAACGCTGAGGCAGGACAATCTGCAAGTTCAAGCCTAGCCTGGACAACGTAAAAGATTCAGCAAGACCCTGTCTCAAACTAAAGTGCTGGGGATGCAGCTCAGTGCAAAGACCCTGAGTCCAACCCCTAGTACTGCCAAAAACAAAAAGCAAAATTAGACAAAAAAACCCCACATTTACAATTGGAAACTCTAGTATCTCTCTCTCAGCAAATGACTGAAAAACTAGAGAAAAGTGAAGGACATCAAGGAACCCAACAACCACCAATCAACAAGATCTGACAGCAGTATCTCTCCACATGGCCATGGAACACATACCAAGACAGTCAATGCAACAGCCCATTTACAACGGGGGAAAACCCTCCAGAAATTTAGCAGAGCTGAAATTATATGGGACAGAGTCTCCAGCCCAATGAAGTCAAACTAGAAATCAGTAACAAAAACAAGAAAACCTCAAAGTACTTGGAAACCAAATGATGCACTTTAAATAATCCAAAGATCAAACATGAAATCAAAAGATACAAAAAAAATTGTCAAATTGAATGAAAACACGGTGTATTAAAGTTGATGAGACAGTTAAATAAAGGAATACTGAGAGGGAAATTTGACTATTTTTGTGTTTTGAGACAGGGTTTCGCTACGTAGTTGAGGCTCGCTTAGAACTCACTATGTAGCGCAGGCTGGCCTTAAACTTTTGGCAATGCTTCTGCCTCAGCCTCTGAATGCTGGGATTAGAGGTATGCTCCATCACAGCTGGCTGAGGGAAATTTACAGTAGTAAGTACACACAGGAAAAGTCTTTAATCAGTCATGAAAGTTCCTACCCTAAAGACCTAGAAGAAGAGAGAAATCCAAAAAAACAAAACCTAACTAGAACAAATACAAAGCAGAATTCAAAGGAACTGAAAGAGCAAAACCACAGAGAAAAACCAAGGAAATAAGGGCCTGATTCACTGAAAAGATGAGTAACAGTGACCAACCCCTTGTGAGACTTCCAAAGGAAAAAGATACAATTTACTAACACAGGAATGATACGCTATGTCTCCAGAGAGAAGAAAGCTATTAAATAGCTTAGCAACTTAGGGAGAACGTGTCTCAACATTTTAATAAAAGAAATGAGAGGTGTACATATTTCTATGAGATTGTGATTTAAAGATGTATTTAAGGGACCGAAAAGTTAAAAAAAGACAACAAGGATGATACAAATTCTACATGTGTTTGTTAACAGCTGAAATGAAGTACCACTACTCACCCAACAGGAGTTTGAAAAGCCCTATGACTAGTAGGGAAATCTAACTCATAAATAACAAGATCCCGAAAAAGAAATCTTCAGATGATTTTGTTGGAAAATTTTATCAAATCTTTAAAGAATAAACAATGCCTCCCCTTTTTCTGTGTGTCTTTTTGAGACAGGGACTCACTATGCAGTTCAGGCTGGCCTTGAGCTCACTTTGTAGCCAGGCTGGACTTGAACTTGCAACAATCCTCCTGCCACAGCCTCCTGAGTGCTGGGATTATAGGTGTGCGCCACCACGCCTAGCTCCACCCTTTCTTTTTTGAGTAGGAGAATTTATTAGGGACAAGGAATGGGGAAAAGACATAGCTGCTGAGAGACACAGGGTCCCGAATGGGTGCCCTATACTCTCCTAGAAAAAGAGAACAGAAGGAACACTTCTCAATTTTCCCTAAATAGAAATCTAAGTTTAACACAATTCCTATCAAAATATTAGGAAGGCTTTATGTATACAGACACACTCTAAAATTTACATGGAAAGACAGAAGGCCCTAGAACAGTCAAAACCATTTTGAAAACAAAATAAAAGTTCAGTAGCTACAATAAGATAGTATAGTACTAGCGGAAGGACAGATGAAAGAGTAAAGAAAAATGGAAACCCCCACAATAGACCCACACAGAAATCTGATTTTGAAAGGTCAAAAGTGACTCAATGAAGGAAGTCGAGACTTTTCACCTACAGGCAAACATTAATACAAGAATCTCGACCTGAACCTTATACCTTATATGGAAATGAACTCAAGTGGATCTCAGACTTAATCCGTAACACAGAAGTAGAAAGCTTCCAGAACACATCTGAGAAAATCCTCGGGATTACACTTGACACCACAAACGTGACAGGTAAGAGGAAAACTGATAACCCATCTGTCATCAAGATTAAAAACTCGCTGTCAACACCCTTCCTGGCTGTAGGCTGCCAGTTCCCCAGGTCACACACCGTGACGTACTCACACAGCACATTCACGTCTGTAATGCCGACATCACAGAACGGAGAACACACAGCGGTCGCCAGGGGCCAAGCATGGCGCGTGGCTGGCAGGAAGGCTTCTGGGTTCTGACTGCAGCCCTGGTGCCAGGTGTGAGAGGCACAGTGGTTCACCAATTGGCACTACTGGCAAACTTGCTCAATGGTGTAAGGTGGCTCTGCTAGTGCTTACAGCTGCATGTGACTCTACAATTATCTGTACACGAAAAGTTTAACTAAAACACCGCGTCTTGCCAGGTACTATGGTGCACTCCTGGAATCCCAGCTACTCTAGAGGCTGAGGCAGGAAGATTACACCATCAAGTCCAGCCTGGGCAGCTTAGTGAGATCCTGTCTCAAAGCGAAGGGCTGAGGATAGAGCTCAGTGGTAGAGAACAGCCTAGCCTGAGTGAAGCCCTGGGTTCCATCCCAGGAGCACAGATACAAGCAGAGCCTCACAGATCCTGTGAGTAACGCCAGGACAGAGAATGTCTGAAGAGAAGCCTGAAGTGAAGCCTGGCGGCCGGCGCTGGGGTTAGGACAGATGACAGCAGGCAATGGCCCCAGCCCCTTGACTCTGGATTCCTCAAGGGTATTGCCGCCTGGACAGAGGATGGCGAAGCTCCCAGACACCTGTTCCTAATGTTTCAGTTGTCTTGCTGACAGGGAACACTGTGGAAATCGTAGCCAGAATGCTCAGGCAGCATAACCCAGAAGAATCCAGAGTCTAGTCAAAGTCACAGCACAGTCTGGAGGGCAGGACAAGCCAGCATGCAGTGCTGATGTGGCTTCTGGCCCCGGCCGGCTGCAGCGGGAGCTGGAGGTGAACGATGCCGCGGGGAGGCTCAGCTTAGCTCAGCGATGGCTGGGAGTGTGGAAGGGGGCCGTGCCCTCCCACGACACGAGCTGAAATGGAGGGGCCCCGGGGACACAGCGCCATGTGTGGGTTAATAACTATGTGAAGGGGAAAATGGATTAGCAAACAAGTAACTTGAAAGCACTGACGGAAGCTGTGTCAACTTTCCCCAAATCACATGCTAGGAAAAGCTGCACATCCTATTCAAATGAAGTCCTCGACTCCAGAAAGGAAAAGGCTCGTATGTTCATACCTCCTACTGTTAGCATTCGAAGTCGTTCCTTGAAAACTGCAAGATCTGAGAGGCAGGGTGGGGTGCGTGGGTGAGCGCGGAAGGAAAAAGACAGGTTTAGAGTTAGTTCAAAACGCAGGCCCGGAACCCTGGGCATCACCACAGTAACAGGCAGCACGGACACGGCACACGGACACACAGAGGACACAGGATGGCGAGGGGCGGGGGTGGTCAGGGACAGCCGTGTCGGGGACATGGACGCGCCCATAGAACAGCTGGAGTGAGGTGACTCGGGAGGGCGGCTCCTCCCCAACAGAGGCCAGCAGGCGTCGATTGATCTCCTCACAGGCTCCACAGACTGAGTGACAACAGCGCTCTCCTGGGTAGTCACAATGCCCAATCTAAGCAACCGTGAGATGGAAAACTGAGGAAAAGAAAGTGAAAACCTTAACTCTCGGAAGCATTCAGCCAGCCGTCTGGATGGCAATGAGCGGAAGGAGGGCCCTTCGGCTTCCTTCAAAGACAGCAAAACCAGAACACGAGCTTGGAGGCGGAGGCATCCCGAGTGACGCACTGCTACCCTATGAGACGCTCTGCTGTCTCCAGGGAAGACCAAAACATTCGTGAGGGGTCAGAGAACTCGCTCCTGACCTGTTCTCAGATACCTGTTCTGAAGCTCAGGGCTGGGAAGGTAGGTGGTATGGAGGCACACAGAGGGACTGGGCAGGGGCAGCCAGAGCCTTGGGCACTTGTCACTATGGACGGCTCCTGCCCTAGGCATGAGAAAAGCCAGCTACTGTTCACTTTGATGGCTTGAGTCCTGATTCAAGGATGAGGATCGCTGGGCACAGCTTCGCCCTTCCCCTGGGGACAAGGGCGTCCACCCAAGATGGCGCCCGTGGCTCATTAAGGCACAGAGCATCTAAGTCCTGCACAAGCTGTCGATGCTTTGCTGAAGGCAAGGATGAAGACATTTCCCTCCTCCAGTCTTTAGGGTCAAGGCAGGGGAGCATGTTCAGCAGCCACCAGAGCTCCAGTTCCAAGGCGTGAGTCCACCCTGGAGCCCCTGGAGGGCCGGCACAGGGCAACCTCAGAGGAATCGAAATGCTCGTTCCTGCTAACTGCTGAAGGCTGCTGGGAAGATGTCCCATTCTAGGTACTGGGGGTAGGGTTACCTATTTCTGCCTGTACTTACTTTATGTTTAAAATAAAAAGCAAATAAAAGACACAAACCAAAGAGGAGCATGAAAAGTGGAAGGTACTTTGGTTGCCAATTACAGAAAGCCCAGATTCCCCAGCACCTGAGCTCTCAGTGTTTCTAGCAATTACTGGAGGAGCGCAGCAGTGCTGGGCACACGCTGCTGCAGGGGACACTGGGAGCTGGTGCGATGGGCGTGCGATGGGCTTACAGGTTCCCAGGCCTCTTAAGCGTCAGGTGTCTCCTCCGGGTGTGGCCTGGCCGGGCTCAGCTGGTACTGCCCCAGGTGCTGCACACAGCAGGTCATGTCGGCTAATGAGCCGCTACCACTCAGAAAACCAGGGAGCCCAGAAGGTCAGAGGATGGCGGGAAATGCTGTGCTACCTGCTGGGCTTTCATGATGCAGACCCAACAGTTCTCTCACTGAAGGAGCTGAAATCCTGCCATGCTTCCAGAGACATTTCCGACTTTCTCCTTAATTCAAGCTCATTATCTGAAACTGTTATTAGGTGTCTGTAAACAGCAGTACGCAGACGGGAGGTTTTGCTTCCCTCACACTTGTTATCTTGGGACTCTCCTTTAACAAAGCTTAAGCCTCACACTGGGAAAAAGTCACTGAGGAAAACCTGTCACTTCTGTCTCTGAAAAGTTACATTACAGAATTCACGTACAAACGCAGAGGATGCCCTTTTTAAGAGGGGATCTAATACTACAGGGTAGAGAAAACTGAGGCACAAATGAATGCGAGCAGAGGGCCAACACCAACCCCACAACCAAGCTGGGAAGGGAAGAGCCCAGGACAGAGCCACTACGGTGACCCTGCAGGACATACCCAGTCCATCAGTCAATTGCAGCAAGCAGCGCGACAAGATGGCAAGGAATTTCTGGACTCGGAGTCCGGACCTTTCCACGCATGAGAGCACCCAGCCCATCATTTTGCAATATACAGTAGTCCTTAACTTGGCACCCCAACCTGTGTGAGCCCTATATTCCCCGCCCAGTCTCACATGCTGCAGGGCCCCATGACTCAGGATACCTCCTCCACACTCATGTGTGGCGCCAGGAGATGGAGACCCTCCACACCCCCGAGGGTTCCCTGATCGCGTATGGCCCCCTCACCGCACCCCATTCTCCCTGGACAGCATGACAGACCCCGCTGCGGCTCCCCCAGCCCCACCTCCAGTCTTTGCTTCTCAGCCGCAGGCTCCTGCACCTCGGGCTCCTGGCCTCTGCGGGTCTCATTACATCTCACTACCAGCGAGTCCCCCGGTGCCCGTCTCAACAATGCTCTAAGCACACCAGCTCACACTCACAGGGAGTAAGCCTCAGGCACCACTCGAAGGAGCTTAAATCTCAAACAGCCTTCTGCGACGACACCAACATAGATGAGATGACGACGAGAGAAGACTCAACTGCCCAAGCTCACACAACCCGGAGTGGCAGAGCAGGGACTCTGGTCCATGGGGAGCCTGGTCTCACTGAGCCAAGCAGTGGTGCTGGGATGCAGACTACAGCAAGTGCCTAGTGCTCAGGGCAGACCTCTGTATGCGATGGACTGGCTAAGACTGACTAGCCTCTGCATTCAAACGTGTCTACAGCTCACACTAGCTCTGTCTGCTGTACCTAAAGAATCTGTGATTTTTATGTCACACTATTTCAAATTCACGGGATTAGAACACACTTTTCCCTCACCAATGCAGACAGCTCCCTGGCTCACTTGGGCTCCAGAGGGCTGTGGGGCCACTTCTGGGCCTTCCAGTCTCATAGTTCATAAAGTACCCTGGAATTCTGGCCTCCAATGTCATTGCTGATCTGCAACCACAAACTTCACAACACCCCAGTCACCACCGCAGAGGGGACCACCAGGCAAGACACAGGATGGCCTGCAAGAAGGATGAAGCAGGACAGCTGCCTCGGCCCCGAGTGAGATGGGTACTCAGAGGCTGGGCCTGTCCAAAGCCCTCTGGGATCTCACCCTTTGAGACTATGCTGGGCTGGGGTCACCCAGCGATGTCCCTTCCAGGTCGCCATCATCTACTGTCAGAAGTAGATGGAACAGCTTTAGGGCTCTCCAGGTGCAGAGCTGACAACCAGTGTTCACCCTAAGACACTGAGAAGCTGGCCCTAAGACGTAGGTGGGACAAGGAGCTGGGACGATGTGGGTCTGGGCAGAGAGGACAGCCAGCTGTCACCTGCTCTTCTCTAGCTCAAATGCTCTGCCGTGAAATGTGGCACCTACCCGTCACCCTAGCTACCTGAGAGAGTTGCAAGGTCAAGCCCACCCTGGGCAACTTGGCCAGACCCTGTTTCAAAGAATAAAAAGTTGTGGGGGACAGTGGCTGTAGCTCAGTGACAGAGCACCTGCAGGCCCTGGGTTCCATCCCCAGCACCGCAGAAACTACCGTTTTGCTGGGCAGGGAGAATGGGCATCCCACCGATGCTGTGCGGTACACTCCTCTCGGAAGCAGTAGCTTCCTCTGGGCTGAGCACCTGAGGGGACCCTGCCGGCAGGAGGCAGGGAGCCTGGGGGCAGCAGCTGCGATGGGCAGGGGCAGGGAGTGAGGGTTTTTTCTGCACTGTACACTGAGCGTGGGAAAGGGCTCTAAGACTTGCAGGACTCACTTTTACCGCACTTGTGAACACCAAAGTCTCACCACTGAGTAACACAGCAGGGCTCAGTCTGCACTCTGAACTGGCCTTGTTCAGTAAGACTCGAAAGGTCTCTGGCTCATCCTAGGACAGCACAATAGACATATCTGGTTTTGTCCCCAGTTCCTGCCTCCTAATTCCCTCCCCAGGGCAGGCCACAGGATAACTAGAATTCCTCTTTCCCAAGGCAGGCCGTAGAAAAGCTACTTTCCCTGTCTTTCCATTTTGGAGGTGGCCACAGACATTCTCTGCCCTATCCATCTGACAGATGACGTGATTTCCATTTCAGACAGGGTCCTGTCCCCACCCACGAGGGAGGAATGCCAAAGGAGCGCAACAGACAGGCCTTGCTGGGCCCTGCACCCTGCCCATGAGCACCAGACCAGACCATGCGGACAGGCATTTCTGCACAGGCGCCTATGCGACACCCTCAGGTGGGCTTCTGAGCAGAGAATGTGCGGTGGCTCAAGGGAGGGAGAAGTGATCCATGGCCAAGACACAGTGCACTCCAAGTGCGCAAGGACGAAAACTCTGGCTTCTCAGAAGCCTTCCAAGACCTTGCCCTGTGTACCTCCTCACGTGGCTACTTGCTTGTATCGGGTAAACATCCTTCATAATAAACTGAGAAAATCCCCCAAGTTCTTCGAGCTGCTCTAGCAAATTAAGTGAACCTCAGGTGGGGGTTGTGGGGCGGTCTGAGGCTGTCTGGTCAGTGGCTAGTGCTGTGCACGTGGCTGCTTCCTTGTAGGACGGCGGCGGGGGAGGGGTCTCCACACCCTTGGAGGACACAGAAGTCTTCTGGGCTGACTGTTGCTGGGTGAGAGCAGAGGAAAATATCTGCTTTTCCTATCCACTCCCTAGACCTGCTTGCAGGCTGGTACAATGCAGAAGACACCCTGTATCACTGAGGAGTCTCTGACATCCAGGCTAACGAGCAATGACAAACTGCTAACATTCATTCCAGAATCAACACTGTTTGATGTCTAACTTTACCCAATTAATGCGGACCCTGAGTTGCAACCCAGCAAACACCTGTAGGGACCACTTCTCTGTGTTCTTCCCCCAAAGTGCCTTCGAGGAAGCTAATCTTCCCCTCCCCAAGAGCAACATTAGCAAGGATGTGATCATCGATTTCATCAGCATGCACAGTGCCTGTGTGAAGCCCTGGCGTTTCACAATTAGTCACGCTGTCATTTCTTTAGTACGGGTTAGCAGCACGGTGATGTAAGCAGATTAACTCTGGAAGCGACTGCAGGAGAGTGCCAGCCTGATCCCCACTGGCCTCGAGAGGAGGTTGGGGTGTGGCGGGCCTGTCTTCTGGCCACTGACCAAGACCCCTGCGCTCCACACATGCACCTCCTGAAGGCCCTGGCCTCCTGACGCCGCAGGAATGCTGTCCAAAGTTTCCTTGGTGTGATCACCACCATTTGTGAATCGGGAGACCCAAACTGCACACCTTGCTCTGAGACTTGCCCCGTAGGAACAGGAGCAGCCTCTAGCCATGGGCAGGCCCTGCTGTGCTTCAGAACGGGACAGTCACGACAGCAGCAGCTCCCTGCACAGGATATGGAAAGCTGGAGCCAGAAGAGCTTTCTCCGGAGCAGCTTCCGATTCCCTTCCCCTGGGCGGGCCGCCTTCTCTCTGTGCTACACACCTTCCCGTGGAAATTTTACTTTCCAGATTGAGACTTGGACAATCTGGCTGAAAAACCGGGGTAAAAACAACAGAGCCCGAACACACTAAAGCTGCATTCCTAATAAATTTCAAGTGATCAGAACGAAGGAAACTTAAGAGCCTTTCCTTCCTGCATGGACGTCCTGGCTACCGCAGGCTGTGGCACAGCGAGAGGAGCTCAAGCAACGCAGCTGACTGCTCTCAGACCCTCACCAAGTTTGTCTGTGGATGAGATAATGTCAGCGGGCACGGAGGAGTCCAGATCAGCATCCAAAATCCCCAGGGGGTCCAGCTGTGCTACATGGTGCCCTCGTATCTATGAGTGGGCCAACGATGAGAGGGAAGGACACACACAAAAGGACAGGAGAAAAAAAGAGGGAAGGGTAAAAAAAAAAAAAAAAGCAAAATTACATTAAAATTAGCATTTACAGATTCATTCTCACCCACGTTTGAAGAAACAGTTACCGGAGCATCATCAAAATTTACACAACTAATGCCGAGAGGATCAAGTTTTGCAATGTGGTGACCCCTGACCTGGAATAACAACACAAGTGAGTCATTAAGCGGATCTGCTGAGCTGGGGGAGGGTAAGAGTTACACTCATGCAAAGCTTTCCCAGAGAGGAACCCAGCACCGGTGAACCCAGAGCTCAAGAGCAGGTTTCACAAGTCAGCCCTGGGCGGTGTATCTTTCAAGCACTACGGGGCGTAAACACACTTTTATAAACATCTCAGCTTCTGATGAAGCTGGAGAGCTGGTGAGGGTCTGCCTTAGACTCCACCTTGTGTCCTGGGCACACTGGAAGTGACAGGTGCTGGGGAACTGTTACCTAGGAGCGGGCATTCTTTAGCCTAGAAGACGCTATGCCCCCAGGACAAGGCAGGCTTGGGCGTGGCTGAGCCTTTTGCACACCCACTGGGAGGGCTCTGGCCCTTGGGCTGCGCAGGAGGCCAGCACAGCAGCAGAGCATTTGCCAAGGCTGTGAGGTGGGAGGCCCTAGGTTTGATCCCCAGCACCACAAAAAACAGGAAAAACAAGCCCCTCCCCCGGAAAAAGGGAAGAAACAAAATCCCCTTTTTTTTTGCGACAGGGTCTTGCCATGTTCAGGCCAGGTGAACTCACTATGTAGCCCAAGCTGGCCTTGAATTCCAGCGATCCTCCTGCCTTGGCCTTCCAAGTGCTGGGATTACAGGTGTGCACCAGCACACCAGTCTTCCCTTTCAAATTTAAATTTCTTTTGCTTTTGGATATTTTGGTTACAATTTCTTGCTAGTAGTGCTGAGAAGTCACTAAGAAGTCAGGCAGAATTACCGAGGCCCAGCTGTGCCCAGGCTGGGAGGGTGAGCCACACTTCTCACGGAGGGCGAGGCCCACTGCAGGTGGCACCTTGGCCATCAGGGCATCCATGGCCCCTCCTCTGCTGCCTGTTGGACATCATATGATGTCTCATGGCATAGCCTGGGGCGTGGGTGCAAAGGCATCAGCCCAGCAGGGAGGCACCAGGCTTGCTTTGCCCCCAGTTCCTCCTTGCAACTGTGTGCAGATCGAGTTTCAGAGTCTCGATTCTGGGTACTCTCCAACAGGGAGTGAACATGCTGGAAGCCCCCTGGGTGCTGTGCTCAAAGGAAGGACGTGGAGCAAAAGCCTGGCTCCTTGTGACAGGCCTGCCGTGGCAGGGTATGACCTGGGTCCTCGGGGGAGGTGCCTGCCCCTCACCCACTCTGCAGGATGGGCTGGCCTCCCTGGTGCTTCTGATGTTTCTAAACTCTTTGAATTTCTTTTCTTAGCAACTGAGAAGGGGGCATCAACCTGCCCACCAGCCCTGCTCCTCCCTGCTACTGCCCTGCAGGCGGTCAGCGCTGGTCCTTGATGCCTAAGTACTGGCTTGGTTTCCCTGCCCATGAATCTTTCTGCAAATCTGTAAAAACACGTAAGGTGCTACCATGAGGCAGGCACTAAAGGTGGCAGAGGATTTGCTCAACTACGGTTAGTCTGGCTCCTTTTCTATGTATTTGGTTTTTGCTTCTTTAGGACCCCAAAGCAGGATGGAAGCACCTGGTTTTGGAGGAGGTAGAGTTGAATGGCATCACATTCTTAGAACGCTCAAGGACACTGTGTCTTCCCCACCCTACTGACATGAACCCTGCTCACCTGATATGCCCTGATGAGTGACTGCACCGCCAGGTGGTCCTCCACGAGCTTGTCCACGTTGGGCTGGGCCTCTACCAAGGATTGTGCGCGGGCCGCAGTGGCCAGGGAGCCTCGGCTCAGGGTCAGGGGGCTCTGGTATGCAGCACCTGGGGGTGCTCCGGCATTGGTGTTGCGAAAAAAAATATCCCAGGACTAAAAACAAAAAAAGATAAAGAGTTACCTGGATGCTGCTGGAAGTGGCCACAGAGCGCCACCCTTCACAGGTGAGTCCTACCCACCACAGGCCACTGAACCCACCTCCTCCCGCTCTGGACAGCTTGGGCTCTGTCCACCCACAACAGGGGGTTCTAAGCTTGGGCCCAACCTCCTCTTCCTTTCTCTTTGTCCGCCGAGCCCCACATCTGTCACAGGGCACTGTGGTCTCCTTCCACCAACACGAGGGCCAAAGCTCTCCTCAGTGGGCACACCAGGCTGCTCTCCCTAAACGCTGCCAGCTCTCCTCCAGGGACGCCAGGTGCTCACACAGTGTCACAAGTGCCCGAGAGGGACACAGAACCAAGTGGCTCCTGCAGGACCCCAGAGGCTCAGCACAGCCTTGCCCTCACCCCGCCAAAGGAGACTCATCCCTGCTCGAGGCACGCACACCGGGCCTGAGACTGACATTCAAACCCGAGCTCTGGGACCTCACAAGTTTTCCAGTTTACCGTGCTCAGTTTTCTTATCTGTAGCATGAAGACAGAATATCTATTTCCCACAGGCGTGCTATGAAGACCGCATAGTGTGACTGGAGACACGAGAGTCTAGCGAGCAATATATGCTTTAGGAAAGCCAGGCGGTCCCATCAGTCTGAATTTCCTTTATGCTATTCTCGTTATTTCATGTTTAAATGATTTGACTGACAATTTGCACAGATATTTTGAACTATTGTAATTTATTCCTCTTACACAAACTTGTGAATTTTTAAAAGAGATCAGAGATACTACGACTTAATAAAATCCAGTGGAGAAATACTACTACTAAAACCCAGGCAGTTTTAAAGCTTGAATACTTTCTTCTCTGCAACATATTTTTCTCCTTTGTGTGTTTTACTATTTTTTTTATGTGTGTGTGTGTTGTGGTTTTGGGCTCTTTTTTTGAAAAAAGGGCCCCGCAAGTCAAGCCGGCCCTGAACCCAACTTGGAACCCAAGCCGGGCCCAAAACCAAAAACAACCCCCCGCCCGAACCTCCCGAAGGCCGGGAATAAAAGCCGGCCCCAACAACCCTAGCTTCTATTGCTGTTATTTCAGCACTAGGGACTGAACTAGGGCCTCATGCATGCTAGGCGAGTGCCCTACTGCGAAGCTATATTCCCAGCCCTTCTTATTTTTTGAGATCATGGTCTCTCTAAGTTGCTCAGACTGGCCTGAAACTCATAATCCTCCTGCCTCAGCCTATCTGGAGGTGTGGGCCACCACACAGGCTTGCAATACATGCTTCAGTTTCTAGGATTCTTCCATTAGAAAGTTCTAATTACACTGTCCTGAAGAATCCAGAGAGAGGAAACTACTACTATATTTGCACTTTCCCATTCCTAGCAACCTCTGCCAAGAGGCTACTTGGATGTGTCCCTTGTCTGTGTGTGGATGGATGCTCAGGCCTGTCGAGTCTGGGGATAGGAAAGGCAGACAGAGTGGAAGAAGCCACAACACTGGCCCTTAAGAGCTGACTTTTTTTTGGTACCGGGAATCAAACTCAGGACCTTGCACTTCCCAGGCAGGCGCTGTGCCACTAAGCTATATCCTGGCCCAAGAGCTGGCTTCCTCACAGACTCCTTTATGACACTGTCCAGGCCCCTGACTCGGAGGTCCCCACTACCGAGAGCACTGCCACATGCTGTGGCCAGCTGAAAAGCTCCCTGTGACCACACACAGGCCCAGCTGTCTGCCACACAGGGAAGTCCAGCCTCTCACTGAAAATTGGTTTTGAAGGAAGTTTTGTGGAATGTTTAAGACAGTCTACAACAAGAACACACTCATTTTGGCTGGTGGTGGTGGTGGTGCATGCCTGTAATCCCTGGACTCAGTAGGTTGAGGGAAGAGGATCGCCACAAGTTCAAGGCCAGCCTGGGCTACACAGTGAAGATCCTGTCTAAAAAAAGCCCAAAAAACAAAAGTAAAAAGGGCCACAGCTGTCAGTGGTAGAACACTTGCCTAGCATGCACAAAGGCCTGGTTTTAAATGCAGTAAACAACTGTAACCTCTCCCCTTCAAAAAACAAAACAAAACAAAAAACCTGCTGAACTGTATACTTTCACATGGAGAAGCCAGGTATGGTGACAGATACCTGTAATTTCAGCACTAATAGTTGAAGCAGGAGGAGAACAGCCTGAATAATGAGGCCCTATCTCAAAAAAAAAAAAAAAAAAAAAAAAGCCAGGCATGGTGGTATAGTCCTATAATCCCCGCACTCGGGAGGCTGAGGCAGGAGGAACACTGAGGTCTCAAGGCCAGCATGGGTTACAAAGTGAGTTCAAGGCCAGCCTGAACTACAGAATGATACCTTGTCTCAAAAAACAGAAACATAACATATATATAGTATATTTGCTATGTGAATGATCTCTTGACAACTTTTAAGTGCTTTTACAATCATTAACCTTTCTGGTTAATTTCCATGTACAGCTAATGGCCTTTTCTTCTGTCATCTATGAAACCTGCCGCAGCATCACTTCATACAGGTGTCAAGTGCCGTCAGAAAGAGGGCTGCACACTTTCCTTTCTAAAAAGTGTCCTCAAACACCCGCTACCCTACTACCCAAATCCAGGACTTGAACAACCATGCCATGCTCTCAGTTGTCCCCCATCAAACTGAGTCCCACCCACTGGGCACAGGCAGGGCTCCACAGGAGCTGGACTCACACCTGAGCATGCGGAGAAGGCCACCTGGCACCGACACCGGGGACATGGCCTCCCCCATACACACTAGGTTCTCTGCAAGTACAGGGGCCTAGCAGGTGGCTGTGCAGGAACTTGCCCGATGTCCCCAGGTGTTTCTGACTTCATGGAGCTTTGCCAGGAGGCTTCTGGAAACAGGTGTGCAGTGACAACACACTTCGGTACTCCACCCTCCTGGAAGCAGAGATGATTGGACACCACCTGCCTTTGCAGTCTCGAGTCCTCTTCTGAAAGCAGAGGTGCCTGGGACCACAGCATAGGGCCATCCATCCCTCAAAAACATGTGCTCCAAGGAGCCACTAGGTGGCCTCCTCCCACACCTGCAGGCCTGGCCTCAATGGCCAAGTCCCTCCAAGACGGCAGTCCCGCAGCCAGCAACCCAAGCCCATCGCAGCTCTGCACAGGGTAGACCGTAGCCCTCTGTTCCTGCCACGTACAACCCAACCACACTTGCCGAAGCGCTCACACAACCTAGTCCAGCCCTGAGCCGCAGGGCCCTTAGGCAGCATCAAGGATGGAAGCAAAGTGACCCTGGAAGCGAGTGGCCCCTGGAGGGCAGCACATCCCATCATTTGTTTTGTTTTGTTTTTTTTTTTTGCTTTTTTTTCCAACAGAATCTCACCACATACTTCAGGTTGGCCTTGAACTCACAGGGATTCTCCTGTCTCAGCCTCCCAAGTGCTGGGATTACAGGCATGGGCCACCACGCCTGGCACAGCCCACTTCTAAACCTTTAATCTATAGTTTCTCTTCTATCTCACCGAACCCACTACCAGTGTCCAGGCACACAGGTAAAACCACACCACCCAGGACTTGGGATTCAGGCTCCTTCCTAGCCATACAAACTTTTTTTCTTTTTCTTTTTAAATGAGGTCTTGTCATGTAGTTCAGGCTGGCTTTGAACTCATTATTTAGCCCAGGTTGGCCTCAAACTTATGATGATCCTCCTGCCTCAGCTTCCCAAGTGCTACAATTACAGATGTGCACCACCATGCAAACTGACTTTCTTATTCTGGAGGGCAACAGTCAATTACAGATTTAGGGCCATTTATGGGGCCAGAACCAAAAGTCATAGCAAAAAAATAGACCCCAATTTTCTCTAGTCTGATGTGCTCTGAGTAAGAAGAAAAATGGTAACATAATCACTGCAGCAGCAGCAATAGTTAGCTCACACTGCTGCTCTGTGGGCTGGCTTTTCCAACTCACTAGGCGCACAAGGAATGACGACCAAACCATGCGCAGAAGGGCTCAGCTTGGGCAGGGCTCACACACAGCAGCTGCCAGGCAGGTGCACGATGGCAGGGCAACCTTTCCAGCAAGGAGCCTGGCTCTACTGCAAAGCCACAGGTCTCTCTCCTTCACCCAGGGAGCTGGGAAAGTATCTGGGAAGCCTCTGGGTTTGACAGTAGAGCAGAAGGAATTTCCACCCACTGAAGCCTGGGCCCAAAAACAAAGGCTGCAGGACTCTTTCTGGCCCAGACCCTGGGAAGTGGTCAGCCAGGACCAGGATCCTCTGGCCTGTTCTCTCTGACCTCCCGTGCTCGGAATAAAACTTCAGATGATTTTCAATGGTCTGACAACATAACAAGCCACTAGGTGGCTCTTCCCTCCTCTAGCACCTGCAGGCCTGGCCTCCATGGAAAGACCCTCTGACAGCAGCAAGCTGGTGGGGCAACCCAATCCCAGCAGGAAGTTGTGCTTGTGCTGGAGGTGGTCAGAAAACACACGTTCATTCCGTGCTGCTGAGCATTCTGGAAGGGAATCTGCAGGGAGAGCAGCTGCAGCTTCCTGTACGTCCCCACGCAGGGTCTCCACGCAGCTGCGCGCTGGCTGCACACAGTACTCTGCGGCCTGCAGAGCCCTCCCTGTGACCCAGGTCAGGCCCTGGCCTCTGCCTGGCCTCCTCCTGAGATGCCCATCCCCTCTTCTCCAGCGGCTCTCCCTGCCATAACAAAACACCTTTCTTCACCTGGGGACAAATCACCAGGATGAGACAGGCAGTGTGAGGGGAAGCCCTGCAAATGACAGCAAAGCCACTTTCTTCTGCATGACAGGACACCGGGGCAGAGGGGTGGTGCCTGAGCACCGCAGCATCCCTGAAAGCTGAGCCACCCCAGACTCTCGGTGAGTGAGCAAAGTAATCCTGTCTGGGCCACCAACCCGAGTTTGCTAAGTTTTATGTTTCTCTGAGCCAAATCTACTCCTAACTATCCCTTGCTACTGTCTGGACACCCCAGAATCCAAAGGCAGTGTGGGCAGGGCAGCAACTTCTCTATGGATGAGGCCCAAGGGGACAGAGGGCCGGAGGGGGCTCACGGAAAATGTGATTACATAACTAGGCCTGGAGGCTGGGGCTGCAGATGCCCAGTGGTGACGAGCAGCAGGACAAAGCCTGGTACCTGACCCTGGTTCGTGTCTCCCTAACTACCTTAAAAGTTCAGGGCGGACCCCTGTTCAGCTGTGTGCGCAGGCGCGCTGCTCACTTAGGGGGAGGCCGTGGGACAGTTTATCAGCCCTAACCTTACCCAGTCGATCTCATGCTCCTCCAAGACTGAGGCCACCAAGGCGAGACTAAGTCATTTTCACGATGTGCGGGGCCATCCAGCCGTCTTTCACATCCAGTTCCAGCCCCGCGGACGGTGCCTAGAAGTCTCCAGTCACCGTCCTAAACCTGCAGTCCCCTGGGATTCTGGGAAAAGTGGAGATTTGCAGCCCACCCCTTGAGGTTACCTCAAGCAGGAGCAATCACCCCAGGATGGGAACTGAGGCTGCCCCCAAAAGCATCTCATGATGGGAACCAAACTGCCCGCTCCAGTGATTATGGCTTCCCCAGGACCCCTCGAACCTGTCCGGAGACACCGTGTGACCAGCCAGACTGACCAGATCACCCACTCTGCCAGCTACGTAAATGGCCAGCTGCCCACCCCATGTCTTTATTTCTCTTTTCTGCAAACCCCAAAGCTTCTGTCAGCCCCTGGAGGACAGATCTGGAACCTCTCTGTGCTTCACTGATTGAAGCTCCTCTCCTGCCCTTCGCTGCTGGTCTCCTTGAATGGCACCGTGGAGCAGACAGGGCACTGTGGGGTAAGTGGCCGAGCCCCATCTGCAGGGATCCCTGAAGCCACAGCCTTTGCCCTAAAAGCTTGGTAATAAGTTCGCATCAATGAAGACAAAGTTTCCTGAAATAGAAATGGTTTTTCACCCACAAGACAGAGGCAAAGTTAGACTCTGGTTTCTGGGGCAGGAAGGGAGGCGCCGGGGACTTGTGAATCATTCACGTTGCGTGCCCAGCTCCACCACACCCATCACTAAGGTCACCTGCTTGTCCAACCTCTTAATTGCCTTCTGCCACACAACTAATAAAGGAAAATATCTACTGAGACTCGAACGCACAAAGGTCACATATAGCTCTGACCACCAGAGGACAGTCATTGGTAAAAGGGAAAAGGTTAAAATGTTCCAGTAGGTGGACAGAGCTGCGAAGAGACCCAAGGTCCAAGAAACTGCCCGGCAAGGTGGGCCTAGACAACAGACGGGTCCTGGTCCCGCCTGAGAACAGGAAGGGCACCAACTGCTGCCCCTGGGGATTCCAGTGAAGTTTGTTTTTTTTTGTCTTGTCTTTTAGACACAGGGTCTCACTAAGCAATTCGGGCTGGCCTTAAAGTCACTTTATAGGCCAGGCTTGCCTCAAACTCGCAGCAATGCTCCTGCTCCAACGAAGTTCTTACCAAACATAAACCGTAATGATTTTCCAAGTTTGATGTCAGCCTGGACTACATAGCCTGAGACCCCATGTTGTCTCAAAACAACAACAACAACAACAAAAGATTTTTAAGTGTCAATAACGCTCTGGGTGAAGTGAAATGGAGCGAGAGCTCCTACTCTAAGTTGTACATAACTCAAAGCACTGAATCTTTTGACTGTTTCCCAAGTCTGAAGTCAGAGTCGTCATGCTTGCCAGAAACCCTGACCTTGATCTATACAGCTGAGGCTCCTTAGTCCGAAAGGCGACCATCCTAGAGGCTGGAGTCCTGTTAGTGGTGTGCACACAGCAAGCGTCCTGCTGACCTCAGGCAAGTCAGATGGAGCTCGGCCTCCTTCTCAGGGAAGGACTGTTCCCCCCAGAGAGTCCTAGGGCTCCCCATCACTCAGTGCCGACCCAGACGGGCCAGGCTTCTTGTCTGTTCCCACTCAGCCTCAGCTCAGGGAAGCCTGATGCCACACCTAAGTTCTAAGACTTGGGAGGGTCTCAAAGGCCAAGCTCCCTGGTTGTGAGGTTCCCAACAGAGATGATGTCTGTAGAGGGCTTTCCACTTTTGAAAGACGGCCAGCAGGCTGCCTGCCCTCCTGCCCCTGCCCCACTGTCTCTCCCACACAGCACCCCGCGTAGCAGCCCTCTACAGCCCAGAGGCTTGCTCTGGCCTGTTCGCTCGTCTGCAGGACTGAGGGAAATCTATTGGCCTGCATGAATACTCCTGCACTTGCTCATGGTGGCCTGAGGAGGCGTCACTGAGCCACGGGCCCCTGCAGCTTGTGCTGGCTACCGGACTCCATCCCACGAAGGCTCTCACTAGCTGCCACTGGTCTACAGTCCCACAGACCCGACTCCTGCAGCTGCCCCCTGCTCTGTCCCTCCCATGTGCCACCTCGTCCCACTCTGTGCTGGTCAAGGACTCCTGGATAATGGATGTATAGTAATGACCCAGTGGGACGGGTGGGGCAGGCTCTGGCTGCAGATCCTGAGCCACGCCCAGGCTCAAAGGCCATCACACAGCTGATAAACTGGCAATGTACTATCACAAACACCCTTGCCCAGAAGTGTTGGCACTAACTGTGCTCTTAAGTTGCTATAAATACCAACTGGAGAGCAATGAGCGACCAAGAACCAACCTCGTGACCCTTTGGTTTTCTGAGCCAGCAAAACTGAGAAGGCAGCCACGCCCTGCACCTCCTGGGGCCTCATGACCATGCTGCCTGCTGCTCAGGCAGGCAGACGTCTTGAGCCAGCCACAGCGGGCAGCTGACCAATTCTTTCCTCTGCACAGACAAGGGTGGCCGAAGGACCTCCGGCCCCTCCCACTGCCACCCGGGTCTGTTCTGTGCGGGCCTGAGCCTTTCCTGAACATGCCCTAGGAATGACACTGCAAAGCTGAGCACATGACTGCCCTAACCACGTGACTGGCCTCCAAGCGGGGAGGCCCATGGACAGACGGGCTGCCCACTCCCACGGTGCTCTGAACACAAGTCTCCAAAGGGAGAGCTGGATGGCGGCACCCCTACCCACACAGGCCTCATCCACCCCGTCCCTGGCAGGCAGGCTTTCCTCTGGCTTGGGTCTGACCACTACCCACCACCATTCCAGCCAAGCAAACACTTGCAGTGTGCTGAGCCATCAGCATAGGCCACAAGGTTACCTACCCTGAGTCCTTAAAGCTGTTGTTCCTGTTAAAGCACCTAAATGAAGGTGTGCTCCATCATGGCAAAGCCACTGTTTTTAAAGCACTGTAGCAGAGGTGAGAGGGTATTTCCAACTTGTGCCATCTTCTCTCCACATGGGTATGTGAATTAAGTATCAGTGAGCACCCAAGATTACCAAAGAAAGCCTGCCCCAGTCCTGCCCTCTTGGTCCCAGGTCCTCTTGGTCCTTGGTCGCTCTGCTAGACTCAAAGCAGTGGGTGATGCAATCACTGTGAAGAGGGCTGGAGGTGCTGCCCGGTCCTAGAGTCTCCCGGCCTGTACAGATGCCCTGCTTCTCTAGCAGCGCAGTCTCCTTCTCCCCATCCCAGGGAGGACACCTATGGCCGACGTACTGGGCTCAGGCCTGGAGCTTGTGAGGGAGGGACAGCGAGTGAGCTCCATCCATGCTCTGCACTGGCCCTGCCCAAAGCCTTTCCTTCTCCCTGGAGCACCAGAGGCCATGCCTGGGAGTCACTGTGACCTCCTGGAGGCCTGCAGAGCCTGGTGAGCAGCCAATACCAAGTGCCAGACACCACAGAGGCTTTCGTGCCCTCACCTGGCCAAGCTTCAGCTGCATGGGGCCCCCAGGAAACCCACAGAGTCAAGAGAAATGCCATACTGGTGCCCTTTAAGTTGACAAGTTTCGGGTGGCTTGTTACACCAGTGCTCACGAACAAGGCTTGTCCTGCACAGAGTTTACATCCTAGACATCCATGGCCACCCTCTGAAGTGTGGATCCTTTGGGAAAGACAGCACTTAACTCTGCCTAGGCTGCCCATGACAGCATGTGTCACTTGGAACTACAATCCTAAGGGAGGCCAGGCAGAGCCTAGGGTCGCCCGGCGAGGGCCCAGCAGTCCTGTGTGGGGGCTTCAGTGCCTCTGTAAAGAGCTGCTCTGGGGTTTCAGGCAGAACGCTGGGCTCCCTGATGCACCATCTCTCAGTGCAAGCAGGGACACAGAGCTGTCCCAGGGGCCTGACACCCCCCTTGGGTGGCCTCGGATGTGGCAGGGGTGCTGCCACTGGCCTGGTAGAAACTCTCCTCACTGCCCCCCAGGCATGGTGATGGTGGGGCCCTCAGCTGACCCATGCAGCCTGGCACCTTCACGTCCTCCAAGCACAAGGAGCCTCCGGTGGGGCAGGCGCCTGTGGATGCCGAGCTCCAGCTCGCTCTTGTTAACTCCAGTGTCTGCCCGGCCCCCGTAAGTGCACCGTGTTCTCTCCCTGTTCCTTTAATTGCTTTTTTTTTTTTTTTTTTTGCTTAAAATATGAAAAGATAATCATTAAAACTATCACATTCCAAAAGATGTAGCAATCCTCTGCCTCAGTCAGTTCTCAGGGCGACCCGGACTCAGTCCCTCCCACCTCCTCCGCGGCGTCCTCCAGCACTCAAACCCGCTCTCCTCCTCCAGCACTCAAACCCGCTCTCCTAGCTGCCCAGGGAAGGAACTCACACCCCGCACACTGAACAAAATAACCACACGTCCCTTGGCTTCATCCTCAACTTCTGGGTTCCTTCACACACCAACTTGGGTTCTTTTCTTGTTGCTTGGCTCCCGTTCCCCGGGCCTACCGCTGTGGCTCGGCTCCTTTCAGAGTGGACCCCCAGCCCCCTCTGGGCGGCCCTGACCCCGCATGGCTCAGCACAGCCAGCAGGCTTCCCGTCAGGAGCTCGGCTCTCCTTACCCCGCTGAGTAAGCACGCTGCCCGGCTGCCAGGACAGCGCCTCGTTCCCCGTTCCCCACAGGTCACGGCTGGGCACGGCCCTCAGCACAGGCCTGCACTGCATATACTGCTCTGCTGCCTGCGGCCTTCGAAGGGGTCATTTATCTCCCTAGCTCAAACACAAACCCAGAACCTTCAAGAGGAAACTATTGTGATAAAGTTGGGGCTGCTTTAGTTGGTTTAATACCAGAAGTCACAACTGCTGGGACCGCTTCTGCCAAGGAAGTTGAAGATCACGGAGGGGCAGCTTCCAAGCCCTGACTGCTGAGATATAAACTCACTGTAGAGTGGGTAATGCATAAAGAGCTGGGGGTGGAGCTGATTGCGAGAGTGCGCACGCTTAGCCTGTGCGAGGCCCTGAATTTAATTAGTAACACCACAAAAAAGGTATCCCAGGCACTAGACTCTCATTACCTAAAATGCCTCCTGCTGAATTCCTCCTAGAAATAAACCACTGAAACAATGCCAAAGTGTTTGCAGTGCTCTCCTCAGCTGCTTGCCAGGTGAGCACAGTGCACGGCCCCGCCCGGCCCCAGGGGCGGAGTGGCTGTGAAGGTCTCGCAGGCCCCGCTGTCAGCACGGCAGCGGATGCGCAGAGCCAGGTCCTAGCTGAGTGAACCCAAGGTGATCCCCTTTACCAGGTGGAGAGGGCCCTGCCACCCTTCATGGGCAATGGCCCCAGGCTGCTCACAGACAACAGGCTTCTGCTTCCCAAGCATGGACGCAGGGAAGGGTCGGGGGCAAAATGCAGAGGCGAGACCGGCAGCCCTGCACCTCGCCCCAACGCACACCCAGCCCCACACCCAGCCCCACTCCTATGCCAACCATCGTGAGCCGAGTCCGCACCACCCCGCAGGTGTGCCAGGAAATGCACACGGAAGAACCGACCACTCGGGCATCAGCGGACCAGCCCCAGGCAGGGCTGAGGAAGCAGGCAGGGGTCAGAGCAGCAGCACGGGCTGGAAGCAGGGTCTGTGACACCTGCTGAGGCAGAAGCGAGCGCTGCAGGACGATGGTCCTGCTCTTGCCACCTCCTGAGGCCACAACGTGGCACGGGAGGAAGTGGGTACCTATCCCTGCCAAATAAAATGAGACTTACTCCTGATCTTAAAATGAGAAAGGATCATGTTGTTTTGAATATGTTTAAGACATAAATATAGGGGCTGGGGATTTAGCTCAGTGGCAAAGTGCCTGCCTGGCAAGCAAAGGTCATGAGTTTGATTCCCAGTACTGGAAGAAAAACTAAAAAAAAAAAAAAACAAAACAAAGAGACATAAATATAAAATGGCAAAATTCCACATGTCCCCAACAGGCTGAGGCCCTTGCAGGAAGGCCTTCCCATGCAGCGGTGAGGGCCACTGGCCCAGCTTCCTCAGGGACTCAGTGAGGAGCATGGTCAGTCTAGGGCATGGTAAGGGTCCCACAGAGGACAGAACTCAGCACAGTGGCCAGATCACACAACACTCACTGGAGATCACTCTGACCTGCTCCAGTATTTTACCACAGACATAATTTTTTTTTTTTTGCTTTGTGAGACAAGGCTATGTAGGCTATGTAGCCCAGGCTGGCCTTGAGCTTGAAGTGATCCTCCTGCCTCAGCCTCATGAGTGCTGGGATTATAGGAGTGCACTAGCACTCAGGTTTTTTAACGTCTTTAAATAAAAGTAAATAAATAAATAAAAATAGGGATGGATGCTATAGCCCTGATTTCCTATAGGCCCAGCTACTTGGGAAGCTGAGTAGGGATGATCACTCAAGTTCAAGGCCAGCCTGAGCAACTTAGTAGGAAAGGCCTCAGGGGGAAAAAGCATCTATACAGATGGATTATGTATCTTTCTTAGTGAATACAAGGCCAGGCATGGTGGTACAGGCCTGTAATCCTAGCACCCTAGGAGACTGAGCCGGGTCCAAAATAAAAAATAAAATATAAAACAGGGCTGGGGATGTATCTCAGTGCACAGGGACAGGTTTATGCCCCAGTAAAACAGCAACAAAACGGTAACTACAACCATCAACTATAAAACATGAAACCCAGTGTAAAAAGGCAGGCAGGTGTGGGAGGCTGGGCAGGTGGATCACGAGTTCAAGCCCAGCCTGGGCAACTCAGTGATACCTGGTCTCAAAATAAAAAACAAAAGGGCAGGGGACATAGCTCAGTGTGAAAGTCATGGATTCAACCCCTAACACCACCAAAAAAACGAGCAGCGTGAAGAGAATTGCAGGCAGTGTCTGCATTTTACCAGACCAGCACAGGGCGGACAGCTGTGGGGAGACGGCTCTGCTCGGGATGTTCCCTTTCTTCTCCTCTCTTCTATGACGATGGGAGACACCATGACACAACATTTGGAAGAACAGTTAAGGAATCTGGACATGGCGGCATAGCTCTACAACCCCAGAATTCTGAGAGGCTCAGGCAGGTGGATTTCAGGTTTGAGCTCAGCCTGAGCAACTTAGAGCATCTCAGAATCAGAAGATAAAAAGGACTGAAGATATATACAACTCAGTGGTACAACACCCCTGGGTTTAATTGCCTATAACACCCCCCCACACACAAACCCAATCAAACAAACCCAGTACGTAAAGAAAAGCAGAATTAGGAGGAGACACTGAGTTTGTTCCACTCCTGCTGGACATAAAAGATCAGTTTCAGCAGCCAGAAAATGCTCTGAAAATGATTACAGAATCTGGCCTCGAGACATTTCTGATGTGCAAATGAGGGAAGAAAAAGATGACCCGCATCTTACAGTACTTCTAAATTTAGTATCTCTGTTGAAACTACATGCTTGACCAGGCACAAATGAAGCACTCCATGAAGTACTTAAGGCTCTATGGTCATAGGTGCCTTTGAAAATCCACAGCAAGTTACGGACCATCTCCCTTGAAGATGTGCACTGCCACATATGGACTCACTCGGCTTGAACAGGACCCATCTTGGCGTCTGCGTGGTAGGAGGGCCAGACAGAACATAGCCAGGTCTCTGGGGGGCGCCTCCTGCATCAGCCCTCCTGCCCAGGCCCCCCTCTGCAGGTTGGGGAGGCGGGAACTGGCCTGAGGACTTTCTGACTGCCGAGCAGAATCCCTTACACACTGTGGAGCCCAAAGACCCCGACTCCAACCCAGGGACTCTTCCCTGGAAGCTGTGTCTGCAGGGTCCCCTGGCACTGACTGTGGAGCCTGGTATTCCTGCCCACCCTGGGATGCTGAGACCAACCACCCCACCCAGACACCACATGCTGCTTTCTCTGACATCATGTGGTACAAAGACTTTGAGGACAGCCAGTCAATTACCCACCCACCCATTCACTGAGGGAACAGGAAGCCATCATGCTTCCACAAAAAACCTCTTTTTCAGCTGACGCTGATGCTGGACACGGAGAGCACACCTGTGATCCCACCTACTTGGGAGGTTGAGGCAAAAGGATCACAAGCTCGAGCCAGTCTGGGCAATTCAAAGAGACCGTTCCAAAGTTGAAAGGGCTGGAGGCACAGCTCAGGGGTACAGTCCTTGCTGAGCACGCACAAGCCTTGCTCGGTCCTTGCTGAGCATGCACAAGGCTCTATGCCCAGCACTGAAAAAAAGAAACAAGCTGCCAGCAGAAGCGGCAATGCCAGAGTCAGCCCCGTGTCCACAGCACTGTGCCCGAAGCTCCCTCTGTGCCCTCCCACCTCAGGCCACTCAGGTGAGCGTGGCGAGGACATGCAGCCCCGAGCGCGTCTCTTCCCCTTCCCCACCCAACGTGCTGTCATTTAGGAGTCTCTGTCTCTACCTCTGAACACCACTGAAAGCAACTTGGTTGGTTTCACAAGGTGATGGTTTTGGTTTTATAGCACTGGGGATTGAATCCAACGAGCACAGAGCTACATTTCTAGCATTATTTATTTATTTACTTAGAGCCAGGTTCTGGCTAAGTTGCCCAGTCTGGCCTCCAAACTTCAGATCCTTGTGCCTCAGCCTCCCAAGTACGGGTATTACAGGCATGCGCCACCACGTGTGGCTACAAAAAGTTTATGTTTGAGAAAAGGAGGACAAAGGCGCAGTCCTGGGACAGACGGCAGCGCTGATTCACAAGCCTCTGGGGCTGCGCTATTCCAGAGACAACCTGCGCCAGCCATCACAAGGGGCCTCCGGGCCCAAAAGGAGCATAGCAGGGTCCATGTCACGCGCACATTTCCTGGGCAATGGAAAAGTGGAAGATCTTACAAGAAACCAGGTCTCACCTGGCTCTGGTAGGGGTGGAAATGGACCAGGGCTCCAGGCATCACAGCGGTGTGCCTGCTTCCCAGTATCATTAGTCCCCTCAGGCAAAGCTTACTCCCAGGCCGGTGGGCACAGGCCCCTTCCGGTGAGACGGGCCCAGCAGCAGCGGCAGGCAACGGCTCAACCACAGCAAGTGTCAGCACGGGCTGAGTGAGCCCCATGCCCATGCTGAGCCGTATCTGTCTGGACCATTTCCTCCTCCTCTTGCAGACTGTGGGACACACCTGCCACTCCCACCTGTCACACAACCCCGAGTCTGACTGGTGAAAACCAAGAAGTGGCCCCTGAAACCTACAAACATTCACCGGCCACCAAGAGAATAAACACGTGGTCCTGAGGCATGGCTTCTACCAGCAAACCCACCAGAGGAGGAGGAAAGTAGGGAAATCAGAAACAGGAGGGCAGCAGGAACACAAGGATCTGGAAGGCCATTTATGCGGAAAGTACACAAGGCGGCTTTAAGGTGTGTCACATGTCGGAGCATCCTCTCAGGAGTCGGGGTGGGAGAGTTTCTGAGGCCCCATTCCTTCCCAGGCACTTCCGGTCTTTCGTCCTCAGAGGCTTCATCTGAAGTAGCTCTTGGTGAGATCCTGGAGCTCCGTATCTGTGCTCCGTGGTGTCCTCACAGGCCACACACTGACTCCTCGTGTCCTCACAGAGCTATGTGCTGCCGCCTCGTGCGCTAACAGGGCCACAGGCGTGCTTCCTCACATCCTCGCAGGGTTGAGCCTGGTGTCTACTGCTGGACAAAAGGAGGACTGTGGTTTCCATCGAGGTCACACTGGTCTGAGGCAGAGGACATGCCAATGGGTGCAGGGCTCTGGCCGCCTGCCTGCCTGGCACCGCCTTGAGATGTGCACACTTACCTGGGCGGCCAGTCGGCGCCAGGCCGCCTCGCCAGCACAGACCTGCCTGTGAGCCTTACCTTATGTACACTTTTGGGGTTCTCCAGCCAAGCACAGTACATCTCCTCCACATAGTTCGAACTAGTCCCACTCAGAAAGGGCTCAGCAGCGACCGGGGCAGAGTAGCACCGGATTTGTTGAAACGTCCTAATTGCTGCTGGTTTGTTTTGTGAAAATGTCTTAACAGTCTGGGAGGCCGTCAACGGCCTCAACTTAGCAGCACAAGTCCTTAAGTGAAACATTTTTGTCCTGATGTCTTTCACAATGACCTGTTTAAAAAAAGAAAAGCAAGAAAGTTTAAAAGGAGAACCATGAAAATTGTAAAAAAGAGCTACAGGAGAAAACCCTCCCTGCCTGTTGAACAGAAGGATTCTAGCCTGTATGAGGGTTTGCAAAGCTGCCCGAGCCCACATGACTATGTGACACCGACACACGCACGCGCTTCCCACGAGGACCCTGCACTGGCCAGGCTACAGTTCTGAGCTGGGTGCCCCACGCTGCAGCGCTTGCGGGGGGCGGGGGGGGGTGGTGTGCCTCTGGACAGGGAACGGATGGAGGGCTCTGACTCATCCTAATTTGCCGGTGTTCCTGGGAAATGATGCAAACCTAGGAGGCAAGGCCCTGGGCAAGGGAGTGGGATGGTGACTCATCCCCAGCCCCTTCCTCTCTGCTCTCTCTGCTTCCTGGCGCTGCGAGGTAAGCAGTTCCTCTGCCACATGTTCACCACGATGCTCTGCTTCACCCGGGCCACAGACTGAATCTCTGATGCTGAGTCTAGATGAACCTTTCCTCATCCAAGCAGTCCCAGGTACCTGGCACAGGGACAGGAAGCTGACTAACACCAGGGGAGGTAGGTGCGCAGCTGCAGACATCATCATCTGCACTCACAAAGTTTAAAATTAAACCAGGTGTGATGGTGCATGCTCATAATCCCAGCACTCCAGGGGGGAGGCAGGTGGATCACAGGACCCCAGACTGGGCAACCTAATGACATACTGAGACCCTGTCTCAAAATAAAAAAAAATATTTTTTGGTTTTTTTTTTCTGGTACCGGGAATCGAACTCACAACCTTGCGCCTGCTAGGCAGGCGCTGTGTCGCTGAGCTAAATCCCCAGTCCCCCCACAAAATATTTTTAAATGCCCAGGGATATATCATGTGAAGGCCCTGGGCATTCAATCCCTAATACTGACCCCAACAAAAAAGTTCAAAATTAGTTTGAATGGTTTGACAGATATATGACCTTCGCTACATTCATACATTGTGTAAAACATCTGCCAAAAAGGTAACAAGGACTAATTTAGCATTAGGAGTAATCAAAGAATGAAAATACATTTTCTAACTAGAAACTACAGAGCACCTGCTATACTCACAGTATTCTGGAAAAATTAGAAAATGCTTCGCTTACCTGCACATAATTTACCCTTGAGAAATAACTACAGAAAAAGCCCTCAAAGCCCTGAGTGTGGGAGAAATACAGGCCAGGTGAGGAAGAGAGAGCAGAGGGAGGCAGAGCGTGCACGGGGACCTGCAGGGCTTCAGGCTCAGAGCTCACAGGAGGGCCTGCCTGGGGCTGCTGCCCTAACAGTAGGGTTGGGGCTGGGCGGGGCCAAGGAAATGAGCAGGCGACTCCAAGACTAAACTGCAGTGCAGCTGGTAACCATCCAGGCGGAAACCCACATGCTCTCTAGAAGGTTCTGCTGTACCACCAGCCAGAGTCTCTGCTTCCTCGAGTTTCACCCGGGTCACAGGACACCAGCAGCAGAGCCAGGATCCCAAGCCAACCTTCCTGACTGCAGAGTCCCTCCCCTGCCCCTGAGCAGGCAGACACCTTTGTGAAACCTAGTTCCCCCAGACAGAAGAGAGGCGGAGGCTGAGTCACAGGGGAGGAAGGGAGAAGGCGCCTGTGGGAGGGGCGGGAGAGGCCTAGCTGGACACAGCCATGACTTCCTTAATCTAACACATAATCCTCTCTCAAAGCAAGCCATCTTAAACTGGGCATGGTGGCGCATGCCTGTAATCCCAGCACTTGGTAGGGTGAAACAGGAAGATCGTTTCGAATTTGACGCCAGTCTGCACTGCACAGTAAGTCCCTGTCTCAAAAAACAAACAAACAAAAGAACAAAAAACCTCCAACCAACTAGCCAAGCACGGTGGCACATGGCTTTAATCCTAGCACTCAGGTGGCTGAGGCAGAAGAACACCACAACTTCGAAACCAACTAAATTACATAAAAACTTTGTCTCAGAAAAAAAAAAGTCATTTCATAAAGCAGTTATGGGTCCATCAAAACTTGAAAGAGTTCAGAGTTCAGAGAGAGCTGGGGATACATTCCAGTGGTAGGGAGCTTGCCTAGCATGTATAATAAGGTCCTGGGCTCAATCCCTGGTACTGGGAGGAAACACAAGTTCAGGAATCCTGCTGCCTGTAGGTGGTGATGCACTTCAGGAGGCCTGAAGAGGCCTCTGAGAGGACTGGCTGTCAAAGGACAACCAACTCAGCAAAAGGGGCCCTTGGAGGAGCGCGGTGGCCTCAGGCTCTGGCCAAAAGGCTGGGGTGGGCTGTGTGCCTCCTGGCCTAACACTTCCTTACTCATGAATCTGCCTCCAAGCAGGTGTCCTGGTCGTAAAGTTGAAATTATACCCCTCTTCTAGGGCTGGGGGTGTGGCTCAGTGGTGGAACCATGCTTGGCATGTAGACGCCCTGGATTCTATTTCTAGCACCACCACAACAAAATATACTGTGTGCTAGGTGTGATGGTGCAAGCTTCTGGCGGCTGATGCAAGGATCATTCAAGATCAGCCTGGGCAACATATCCTGTCCCAAAACAAATCAAATAAAAAATTCAAAACCACACCCATTTGCTGGGTATGCTGGCTGGCAAACACCTATAATTCAGCACTTGGGAGGCTGAGGCAGGAGGATTGCCGTGGGATGCCAATCCTGTCTATATAAGCAAGTTCAAGGCCAGCCTGAACTACATAGAGAGACCCTGTCTCAAAACAAAACAAACAAAAAAGCCAAAACAAAACAAAAATCCAAAACCCACGTCTACACATACACGATGAATTCCACCTTTGGCAACATCATGCTCTGAAACATCCAGAAATAAATATTATTTTTTATTTTTTAGTCTTTTTGAGACAGGGTCTCGCTATGCAGTTCAGGCTGGCCTTGAGCTCACTTTGTAGCCCAGGCTGGCCTCGAACTCTCAACAATAAAAGTATCATCTGTACTGTGTTTGTAGCTCAGCACAACAGCCCACACCTAGCATGGCCAAGGTCCTTTGCCTTGGCCCAGATCCACTTAGAATATGCAGACTCAGAGGGCTCTGGGCTCAGTGTCCTCTGGCTGCTCTGCTGATGAGAAAAGACAGGAAAAGGGAAAGCTGAACAGGTTCTGTAAAAACTAAACAAGAAGCCAAAAAAAATCTCATAAGTGAAAGTGAACATGCAATATAGTCCAGATGTAAAGTAATATGCAACCTTAACCCCTGGACTCTACTTCAGAACTTTTCCCCCTGAAAAATTTAAGGCAAAGAGCCCCAACACTGACGACAAAAATGTATGACAGCGGGCTGGGGATATAACCCAGTGCCATAAGTGCCTGCCTAGTAAGTGCAAGATCCTGAGTTAGATTCCCGGTACAAAAACAAAAAAAAAGTATGACAGCTGCTTTTGATGCCAGTTTTTTATTACTCAGGCCCAGAAAAAAAGGGTCATTTCCCCATCTAATGCCTTTATCATCTAAGCATCAAGAAGCCCCTGACCCTCCTGCTGGGCTTTCCCTCGAACAACCTTGCCTATCACCCACTACACCCATGCAGAGAGACACAAAGACATGCCATGAACAGGCACTGCACAACACCCAACACGTATACCCTCCCCACCCTCCCCAGGTGTCCTCTACAGCTGGGTCCGGTGGGCCACACCTACAGGCACTGAGCAGGTGACCTCAGGAGGACAGAGCTTCATTCTGCCTTCCAATGACTCAAGGAAAGCTGCCCTACAGCTGACAGTGCCACAGGCCCTGCCTCCACCCAGGAATGGAGCTTACACAGTGCCAGGGCTGTTGCGGACATATGTGTCAATTCTGGTGAGCAGCTCATCCTGCACTTTCTCTTATGAAGTGTGGAAGGAGGTCTTAAATCCAGAAACAAAACTATGGGGACTGAAGCCAGGAGCTGAGTCCTCCTCCACCCCTTTCAGATAAGGTCTCAACAAGTTGCTAAGTAACCCAGGCTGGGCTCAAACTTGAGATCCTCCCACCTCAATCTCCCAGAGAAAGTGCTGGGATTACAGGGTGCACGCCACCACACCTGGCTAACCTTAGGCTTTTTTTTTTTTGGTCTTTTTGAGACAGGGTCTCACTATGCAGTTCAGGCTGGCCTTGAGCTCACTTTGTAGCCCAGGCTGGCCTCAAACTTGCAATGATCCTCCTGCCTCAGCTTCTTGATTGCTGGGGTTACAGGCGTGCACCACCACGCCCAGCAGCATTAGGCTTTAAAACACAATTCTAGAGTTTTTTGACTGATGCTGAGTCAACATTAAGAACAGCACATCAAAGAGGCTGAGGTAGGAAGATTAGGCTGGAGTTTGAGACATGCCTGAACTGCAATAAGTCTCCAACTTATATATACTGGAGTTGCAAGCCCGAACCTTGCATTTGGTTTTCTTATGCTTTACACCGTATGTTTGTGTCAAAAGTGTGTAAGAGTTAGTCAGACTTCTCTGACTCACAATCATTCTTCTGGAACAAAACTCGTTCTAAGTTGAGGACTTAAGAATACATAGCAAGGGGGCTGGGGATTTAGTTCAGCGGCACAGCGCCTGCCTGGCAAGCGCGAGGTTGTGAGTTCAATTCCTGGTACTGGCAAAAAACCAAAAATAAAATAAATAAATAAAAAAAGAGTACATAGCAAGAAGACCCTGTCCCAAAACAAAACAAAGCACCATGAACAAACAACAAAAACACAGCACAGCACAGGTCTCTAAAAAGTGGACAAAAGGAAGCAGACTGGCCAGTGACTTCAGGACCCAGTGAGGGAGACAGCATCGCACGCCCAGTTTCCCTTTACTTCCCACGTCCCAGACTCAGGACTAGAGGAGACTATAGTCCAGAAATGCCAGCAGGTGTAGACAAAAGCCTGCGCTTCCGGCCCACGCTCCAGGAGGGGCAGCAACAGGGCAACAGCGCACTGCGGCCCCACCCTTGCCCACTGGAGGTCACGGTATAAAACTAGAACTCACTCCCCCATCGGGAGTGCAGGCAGGGAGCCTGGATTCCAGCCCCCCGCAGCAAAGTGGCCACCAACCCTGCCCGTCCCCAGCAGGGAGTCTCGGGGCGCCTAGTGGGGAGCTCTCACCAAACAGTAAGGAGGAGCCCCTCAGAGGCATCCCTTGCCCAGGAGCAGCAGGAAGCCAGGCGTGCCCTGCCCACAGACCCAGGAAAGGCCACATCTCCTCACTCCCCAAACTGCAACCAAAGAGCACTCCTCACATCAAGAACCAGGACAACCTCCATTCCAAAGCACGACAAGCTACGGACACCAGCACCAAGATGGCACTAAGAAGGACCTGGCAAAGTCTCCAAAAAAGCCACTGTCGCCAGATGTGGTGGCACATGCCAGTAATCCCTGCACTGAGGCAGGAGGACTGCGAGTCTGCACTACACAGCCCTTTCCAGGCCATTCTAAACTCCACAGTGAGGTCCTGTCTAAAAAAATATTTTTTCTGCCAGGTGTGGCGGCACATGCCTGTAATCCCAGCTGAGGCAGGATGATTGTTATGAGTTCGAGGCCAGCCTAGGCTACAAAGTGAGCTCAACACTGGCCTGAAATGCATAGCAAGACCCTGTCTCAAAAAGTAAAAAAAAAAAAGTTTTTCTTAGAGCACTGTCAACAAAAGTTGGATGTGCCGCTGTGTGCCTATAATCCCAACTACGGAAGCAGAAGCACAAGTCTGAGAACAGCATGGGCAATCTAGCAAGACCCTGTCTCAAATAAAATAAAAAGGGCTAGGAGTCAGGCATGTTGGTGCATGCCTGTAACCCCAGGTATTCAGGAGACTGAGGCAGGAGAAGACAGCCCAGGCAATTTATTTTTTTATTTTTTATTTCTGTCTTTTTGAGACAGGGTCTCGCTATGCAATTCAGGCTGGCCTTGAGCTCACTTTGTAGCCCACAGCCTAGGCAATTTAGTTAGACTCTTTTTCAATCAACCAAATGCCTGGACTGGTGGCACACACTTGTAACCCCAGCACACTGGAGGCAGAGGTGTAAAGATCCTCAATCTGAGGCCAACTTCGCTAGATAGTGAGACACTGTCTCAAGGTGTGGGGATAAAAAGAATATATGGATATTGTTTCCTTCTATTGAGTTTCTTAAATTATCTTTGATGGCTGAAGTAAAAAGTTTAATAAGAAGACAATTTTAAATGGGGGTAAGTGCAGAGATGTAAGTTTCTTCTTTTTCTTTTCTTTTTTTTTGAGATAGAGCCTTGCTATGTAGCCCAGGCTAGCCTCACCTTCTCAGTGATCCTCCTGCTAAGACTCCCAAGGGCTGGGATTACAGGCATGCACCACCATGCCCAGCTAGACATGTAAGGTTTCTATACTTGACTAGAACTGGTAAAATGATGACACCAGCAAACTTGGTAAATTGCATCTATACTCTGTAATATCTAGACAACCAATTTAAAAAGCTATGCAAGCCAGGAGTGGTGGTGCACACCTGTAATCCCAGTACTCAGGAGGCTGAGGCAGGAGGACTACTGTGAGTTCAAGGCAAGCCTCAACTACACAGTGAGACCCTGTCTCCAAAAAAAAAAAAAAAAAAAAAAACTATGCAAAAAGATGGACCTCAAAATTATATACGAGCTGGGCATGGTGGTACATATCTGCAATCCAAGCTATGTGGGTGGCTAAAGAAGGAGGGTCCTAAACCTAAAGCCACATGGACAACTTATTGAGACTGTCTCTAAAAAGTAAAAAGGGCTGAAGATATAGCTCAGTGGTAGAGTACAGCACGTGCTTATGATGTGCAACCCCCAGCACCACCAAGAAAGAAAGAAAAGAAAAGAAAGCACTCTCCAGTAATCCCAGAATTTAGGCTGAGGCAGAAGGATTTCAGGTTCAAGGCCAGTCTGGGCTACATAGTATGTTCACGCTGACCTGGACTACATAGCAGGACTGTCTCAAAATAAAGCAGAACAAAACTAAAAAAGAAAACAAAACAAAACAAAAATCAAACCAAAAACAAAAAAAAACAAAAAAAACCCATCAAACCCATGCAAATAAAAAATGCAATTTCAAAATATTTTAAACTCATAGGAGGTCAGAAAAAAAAATGAAAAATCAAACAAAGCTTTGTAAATAAGGAGGGGAAGAGGGGCTGAAGGGAAGGGAGGGGAATGGGGAAAAAAAGAAGCAAAATATATCATGTACAGATATAAATTCCCTGTGATGAATGTGATCAATGTATATCTAAATTGTGCCAATAAACTTAAAATTCATACTAGTCAATAAAGAACGAAATGGAAAACATCAATCCTTATCAATAATTACATTAAATGTAAGTACACACATTAGAAGACAGATGGGCACATGGATAAGAACAGGATGGAACTGTATGCTTGTCTACAAGAAATTCATTTTTTTCTTTTTTCTTTTTTTCTTTTTTTGGTTTTCTTGAGACAGGGTCTTGCTGTGCAGTTCAGGCTGGCCTTGAGCTCACTTTGTAGCCCAGGCTGGTTTCGAACTCACAATGACCCTCGTGCCTCAGCCTCCCTAGTACTGAGATTACAGGCATGCGCCACCACACCCGGCTGAAACTCACTTTAAATACAATGATGTAACATTGAGAGTAAAAGGATGAAAATGATATACCAATTAATATGCCAATACAAATCAGAGGAAAGGACCTGTGGCTGATAAAGTAGACTTCAAAGTAAAGGCAATTACCAGAAAAGGAACATTATGTAATGGTAAAAGGTATACTCTACCAAGAAGATGTAATAATCCTAAATATTGTTCTTTTCTTTTTTCTTTCTCTTTTTGTCTTTTTGAGACAGGGTCTTGCTATGCAGTTTTAAGGCTGGTCCTGAGCTCACTTTGTAGCCCAGGCTGGTCTCCAACTCACAACGATCCACCTGCCTCAGCCTCCTGAGTGCTGGGATTACAGGCATGCGCCACCATGCCCAACAACAATCCTGAATATGCCTGTGCCAAACAAGAAAGCTACACAATATGTGAAGCAAAAAGACTATGTATTTATTTAGAGACGGGGATCTCACTATATAGTCCTGTCCTCAAACTTGCTGCAATCCTCCTGCCTCAGCCTACCAAGTGCTGGGATTACAGGTGTGTGCAACCACATTTGTCAAGAATTCTTTACAGGGGCTGGGGATTTAGCTCAGCGGCAAAAGCGCCTGCCTGGCAAGGTTGTGAGTTCGGTTCCCGGTACCGGAGAAAAACCAAAAAAAAAAAAAAGAATTCTTTACATGTTCTAGACTGCACTTGTCCTTTTGGGTGAGCGGCTTATACATATTTTCTCCTACTTTGTAGGTTGTCTTCATCTTAACAGGCTTTTTTTCAAAAGAAAAATTTTTAGTTTTGATGAAGTCTGGTTTATCAGTTTTTGTCTTACTAGATTGTGCTTGTGGTCGTCAAGCATAAAATCTAGAAGAAATCTAGAACACCGTGTGTAAGGCCAGGCTAGGCTAGAGTGAGACTTAGTCGCAAAAAAAAAAAAGAGAAAAGAATTCTCAGCCACTGTGTTCACTCTTACAGGGTTGCTTGCCCTCATACTATAGGGCATATTACTTCTACTTTTACTTGGCCCAAACTTGCTTTGCAGAGTGTTTCTTTTCCTATTTTCAATAAAACTTCACTACCCTTAAAAATTTTTTTTTTCTCAAAATTCAACAGCTAACAGGCTAAGTGTGGTAGAACATGACTAGAACCCTAGCTACTGGGGAGGCTGAGGCAAAAAGCATCACAAATTCAAGGCCAAGCCAGCCTCAAAAGTCAAAATTTTAAAAAAAGAAAAATTCCAACCACAAAAGGGGACAAAGATATGGACATTTTAATCAATTGGAGGTGTTCAATATAATTAGCCATCAAAGAAATGCAAATTTAAAACCACAACGAGACATTACTACACATATATTAGGATGGCTAAAATAAAAAACAGTAACATCACCAAATGCTGGCAAAGTTATGGAGCAAATAGAATGGGTAATTCTTTTTTATTTTAATTATTATTAGCATTTTTTTTCAGTACATAATGATTACACTCATCCTGAGGAATTGGAAAGTGAACATAACACATTTTAACTATTTTTTCACCCCTTTCCCCTCCCTCCTTGCTCCTTCCATCTCTCTCTCTCTCTCTCTCTCTCTCTCTCTCTCTCTCTCTCTCTCTCTCTTTCTGAGACAGGGTCTTCCTTGGTGGCCCACTCAAACTTGCAGTGATCCTCCTGCCTCAGCCTCAGCACTAGGATTATAGGTGTGCATCACTATACCTGGCCTTCCCTCATTCTCTTGATCACTTTCCCTTTTACAACAGATCTATCTCCCATTATCTATCTTGCATTTCACTCTTTGTTTATATTTTGGGTTCTCATACAATAGAAACCATGTGATATTTAAGCGTGTGTGTCTGATTTATTTACTCAACATTATGGTCTCAAAGTTCATCCATTTTCCTTTGAAAGACTCCAGTTTGTCCTTTTTATGGCAGAGTAGTACTCCACTGTATATAAACACATTTTCTTTATGCAATCATCTATTGATAAACATATAGGTGGCTTCAAACATTTAGCTATTATATAAAAAAATACAAAAAAGATGCCAGGTATTGATGAAGACTTAAACCAGTTGTAGTTCATTCATAGCAGATGCCACTGAAGCCAACCAGCAGTAACACACCACAGCTGGGATGAATCTGCAGGGACCTTCACTGAGTGGAAAGTCAATCCCAAAAGGCTGTATGACTCCCTTTATTTGGCATTCTTGGCAACCAAAATTAGGCAAATGGTGAACTGGTTGCGTCGTTGCCAGTAGGTGAAGGGCTGAGGGCAGAAAGAACATCAGTGTAGACTTTAAAAAGGCAACAGGACAGGTAGGTGTGATAGCATGAGCCTGTAATCCCAGCACTAAGCAGGCTGAGACAGGAGGATCACTGCAAGTTGGAGGCCAGCCTGGGCTACATAGCAAGTTCAAGGCCAGCTGGGGTTACACAATGAGACCCTGTCTCAATAATAACAAAAAGGAAAAAGGACATATCCTTGAGATGAGAAAAATGTTCTGTATCTTAAATTTTACTATTGTAAATATCTGGCTGTGATAATTATAACTACTGGAGAAAATCTACCACTGGAGAAATGTAGGGAAAGGAACACAGGGATCTTTGCACTAGGCTTTTTTTTTTTTTTTGGGTACCGAGAATTGAATTCAGGAGCTTATGCTTGCCAGGCAGATGCTTGTGCTGCTGAGCTATATCCCCAGCCCTGCACTAGTTTGTTTTTTGAGACCAGATCTAACTGTAGTTCAGGCTGGTCTTGAATTCACTATGTAGCCCAGGCTTTGAGTGCTGGGATTACAAATATGCACCACCACACTCATCCCCTATTTGTTTTGATTGTACATAACAGATTTGCATGTAGAATTTCTCAAAATCTTACAATACCTATATTTCTCAATAATTTTTACAATTATTTCAAAAAATAAAAATGGGCTGGGCCTGATGATGCACACCTGTAATCCTAGAACTTGGGAGGCTGAGGCAGGAGGATCACAGTGAGTTTGAGGCCAGCCTGGGCTACATAATCGAGTTCAAGGCAAGCTACACTACACTGCACTACAAAGCGAGACCCTGTCCCCCTCAAAAAAAATCCCTCCCCCAAAAATGGTACTCACAATGGAGCTGTCTTAAAAAATAAAATTAAAAAAAAAGACAGCAAGGTTGGGGCTTGGGATTTAGCTCAGCGGCACAGGGCCTGCCTGGCAAGCTCAAGGTCGTGAGTTTGATTCCCAGTACCGGAAAAAAAAAAAGACAAAGGAGCTGTCTTTAACTCACCCCAACACATAAACAGTAAATAAACTGAGCACTCATCACAGTGAGCAGGCAGGAGGCCACCCTCTTCTTGCACGAACCTACCTTTGTCTCCCCTCACACCAGTCACAGGCTGAGAGCAACCTACACACACAGCCTCACTGGTAGTGCACTGGTGGCTTTCAGATCACAGATATGGATGCTCCTGACCGGCTATACTCCCCGAGCCAGAAGTCTGCTGCCATGGTCTGTATGTTTGTGTCCTAGGAAAATTTATATGCTAACACAATAACCCCCAAGGTGAGACTATTAAGGGTGGGGTTTTTAATGGGATCAGTGCCTTTATAAAAGAGGCCTTGCTGGGGACATAGCTCAGCGGCACAGTGCCTGCATGGCAAGCGCAAGGTCTTGAGTTCGTTTCCCGGTACAAAAAAAAAAGCGGAGGCGGGGCGGCGGCTCAAAACTCCTTCGACTTCTACCATGTGAGAATGTAAGAGGGAAGCAGGAAGCAGGTTAGCACTACACAGAATCTGCCAGCACCTCGACCTTAAAGACTTCCAGCCTCCGGAACCATGAAAAATAATTTCTGGCCATTGATAAGCAAATAAATAAAGCATTTAAATGTAATCAAAACCAACAGAAATTTGTGTATAAATATTTCTGAGACTCAAATTAGTCTTTCAAAGTAACTGAATCGTGGTGGCTGCTAACAGAATATACTACAAACTACTGAACTGTAGAGTTTAAATGGGTGAACTATATGCAGAGTGAATTTTACCTCAAATGAATATCTCAAGAAAGTTGTTGTTCAAGAGGAAAAAGTACCAGAAATGATAAAAGTATTTGGGGGTGGTGCCCGGAATGTTAAAGGTGTTCTAAAAAACTAATGAGAAGCCAGATGTGGTGACACACACCTGTAATGCCAGCATTCCGGGAAGCTGAGGCAGAAGGACCACAACTTCGAGCCCATCCTGGACAATTTAACAAGACTCTGTCTCAAAATAAAAAATAAAAAGGGATAGGGATATAGCTAGTGCGAAGACTTAAGGGTCAATCCTCAGTACTACCAAAAAAAAAAAAAAAAAAAAAAAAAGATATCTCTCTCCAACTTCCCAAGATCCATCGGAGCTAATTTAGAAAACTACAATGTCAAATACCTTTATCAGGAGCGTCTACATAACAATAAATGGGTGGCCTGACTGCTGCACCCGGTGTCAATCATTCTAACGCCAATGCACCTGCAATTAGGCTCCAGGTGCAGGGCTACCAGAGCAGCCACGAAAAACCCCCACACAGTTCCTTCTGCGGGCGTCAGAGAAAGAGGACAGGGCGCGCAGACAACCTCAGGTAGCCTGAATCATGAAATCGAGGGAAAACCTAAATAAGCCCTTTACTAGTTTCTATCACCAACTTTGGAGGTCACGTCCCTAAGCAGTATCCTCCCAAGGACTCCTTCAGCTGACATCTCTGCCATGGAGCGGGTCACGATGCTAAGTTGTTTGGAACTCAGAGACCTTCTCCGTCTATCTCAAATCAGTGGCCTGCCTTCCCGGGGGCCTGTACAAATGTGTGATAAGTGACCTTCTGACGCCAAAGGACCTAGAGCTCCAACCCTAAGATGCTCACAGCCGCCATCTTCCGGACATGCGCACAATGGGTCGGAAGTGGTACTGAGCGGGCGCTGACCACCCGGCACCGCCCCTTGCCCACACCCGGATCGCTTGGCTTACTGATGCCACCAATGCCCCTACACCTGTCTTCAGGGAAGCAGTCGACTACACTTGCAGAACTTGTCACTTCAGGGTTTGGCACTGTACCCGGCTCGAGGTCAGGTGCCTACTACATCCCAGCGGTTGTCACACACCCTTCACAAGGAAAAGGGCGCCCGAAAGCATGCACACATGCGGGCTTCCCCCTCCCAAGTGCTACTGGTCCTGGGCGGCTGGTGGAGCCAAGGTACCACCAAGGTCGCGGAGCATGTTCTAAGGCGGCGGCTTCTCAGGACAAAGGGACGCCCAAGCGGGAGGACACGGCCCCAAGGAGCCCGCCATGTGACTCCACCACGACCTTGGGGTCACCCCGGCCGCCGCGCCGCAGCCCGCCAGTCGCCCGCAGCCAATGGCGCGCCACTCCGTGCCCCGCGCGACCCCCGGCGCGCGCCCTCGTCCGCCAATGCCCGCCTGGCAGGCGGCCCCCGCTACACCATTGGCTTCCGTGATTGTCTGTCAACCCCCGTCTCCGCCCACCACCGCCGCCCTCCGTCTGCCCCGCTCTGTCCAGCTCTACTCCCGTCACCTCAGAGCCCGCGGACCCAAGGACGCGGCGGCCTCACCCTCGGCCGTGACCTCCAGGTGGCAAGCGTCTAGCCTGCCGGCACTGAACCACTCCCAGGTGCAACGCGCAGTTACCTGTCTCCCGCTCTGCTCCACCCGAATGAGACGCCGAGTCCCCACTCCCGGGAACCAAACTCTCAGCCCCGCCCCGGCGTGTGACGTCAGCACGTAGTCGCCCCCCCCCGAGCAGAGTCCCGCCCCTTTAGTTGGGTCAAGGCTGTGACGTCACAGAGGGCGCGGGCGTCACGGCTCAGGCCCACCAATGCGAAAGCAGCTCTGGGCGGAGCGGGACAGGGCTGCGGTCCCACCTGAAGAGCTCGGAGAGGCAAGGTGCGGGGTAGTTTCCTAGAATGAGTAGCTCCTTGTGCTCGTTAGGAAGCCAGTAAGGAAGACTGGGTTCATGTGAAACGTATCACAGCACAAAAATAGGTTGAAGTTGGCTGTGATGGTGCATACCTGTGATCTCAGCACTTGGGAGGCTGAGGCCGGAGGATTGCATGATTTGAGCCCCGCTTGGGCTGCATAGTGAGTATAAAACCAACCTGAACTACATACCAAGACCCTGTCTCCAAAGCAAACCTTTTAAGAACAAAAATCACCATTATTGAGCTGTCGTGTAGGGTCAAGTTTCATGAAAATCACACCTTTGAGTTAGATTTTGCTATCCGTAGATCCACAAATGTCGAGACACCCTGCTGGAATTTCTTCGGAGTGGTCCTGGCTCCAGAGCCGCTTACCAAGAGTGGTAACCACTTGCTTCCTTTTTTTTTTTTTTTTTCCTGAGACAGGGTCTCACTATGTAGTCCAGGGTGGCCTTGAACTCACTTTGTACCTCAGGCTGGCCTTGAGCTCATAGTGATTCTCCTGCCTCAGCCTCCTGAGTGCCGGGATTACAGGCATACACCACGTGCGGGTGATGCTACCAACTTTGAAACGTTAAATTTTGGGAAAAAATTTGCCGTATAAGTGATGAGATACGGTAAGTTATGCTCAATCACATATTGAGAATGTTAGTTTATTGGGGTTCATCATCATTGGCAGGGAAAAGCTTCGTTTCGTGACATGTCTTTATTTATTTATTTATTTTTGGTACAGGGAATTGAACTCAGGACCTTGTGCATGCCAGGCAGGTGGTGTGCGGCTGAGCTATATCCCCAGCCCTATGTCTTTATTTTTTAAAAATCCTTTTTAAAAAATCATGCTAACCCGGGCTTGGTGGTGCATGCATGCCTGTAATCCCAGCACTTAGGAGGCTGAGGCTGGAGGATTGTTGAGATGGAGGCCAGCCTGGGCTACAGAGTGAGCTCATAAAACACAATGTGTATATCCACTCATCTACTGATAGACACTTGCTCTCACCTTTGGCTTATAAATATCTGAGTCCTTGTTTACAAATGATTCTTCAGCACATATACCTAGGAGTGAACTTCCTGGGTCATCAGAGAATTCTGTCTAGCTCTTGAAGAAATGATAAACTGTCCCATAACAGTCACATCATTTTACATTCCTATTGCAACGGCAAGCAGAAACACCAAAATGACACCCAGGATTTGGAGGCAGATTTATTTTACACCCATGGGCTCCGATCAAGATTATTCCCGGAGTATCAGACCCCAAAAGCCCAGGGAGAGAGGTTTTTATGGAGTTGAAAGGAGTACAGAGGCAGAGTACTGGGCTGTCTTTGATTGGTTCTTACGGTATGCATCATAATGACCAGCCATTTCTAGGAGACAGAAGTAACAGGAACTTGTAATAGGAACTGTTACCCGGGCAACTAACAGACTGGAGGGAGGGGCATTTCTGCTACACTAGCAAAGCACAAAGATTCCAATTTTTCCACAACCTCATCAACACTTTTTAAAAATTTTATTATACTTGTTGGGCTAAGGTAGTTCAGTGGTAGAACATGTGCCTGCCATACATAAAGCCCTGGTTTCAATCCCAGGCATTGCAAGAAAAAAATTAAGTATCAGATAATATCATGATAGCTGTAGCAAGTGCTGGAGATTGAACCCAGGTCCTCATGCATGGTCGGCAAGAAATCTGATATACCCTAGGCTGATCAATGGTTATTTCATTTCATTTTTTGTAATAGTGGAAACTGAACCCAGGACCTCCACACTGAACTACATCCCCAGCCATTTTTAAAATTTTTCTTAGCCGGGCATGGTGACGCA
>NW_004955456.1:7487751-7492235 GCF_000276665.1 Chinchilla lanigera
AAAAAAAAAAAAAAAAATAGTATAAGATAAGTTAGGTTGCATTCTTTTAACCAATATGACTATTTCTATAAGCATAGTTATGTTGAAATAAAGTTGTAAAGAGCAAAAAAATTTTTTTTTCATTAGAGATAGTGCCTAGCTAAGTCACTAAGTTGCCCAGGCTAGGCTGGAACTTGCCATCCTCCTGCCTCAGCCCTCAGAGTGCTGATATTATATGTGTCATCATACCCAGCTCTTCTGAGTTTATGGCTTTGGCTCATATTTAGATTGTTTATCATTTTTTGGTGAGAAGGGAGAGACTAAGTATCACTATGTTGCCCAGACTGGCTTTGAACTCAGCCTCAAGCAGCCCTCCTGACTCAGCTTCCCAAGTAGCTTGGGACTATAGGCATGTTTCATCATTCCTGGCTCAAATCTCCTTTGAGTTCATTTTTGTGCATGATGTATGGTAAGAGTGTGGCCTCATTCTTTTCCAGGTGAAACTCTACTTTCATTTCTTGAAAATACTCTTTCCACTGTGTGTGGCGGTGCACCGTAGTGTAATCCGAGCACTCAGGAGGCTGAGGCAGGAGGATTGCTGCGAATTTGAGGCCAGTCTGGGCTACACAATGAGTTCAAGTCCAGCCTGAAATGCACAGCGGGACCCTGCCTCAAAACAAAACAAAAAAATTCTTTCTCCCATTGGATAGACTGGGCACCCTTTTTGAAAATATACTGGCCAGAGATACTGGATTCTCAGCTTATCTGTGGACTCCCAATTCTATTCCATTGGTTTATATATCCTTTTACCTATATCACATTGTCCTGATTACTACAGTTTTAAAATGAGGAAGTTCAAGTTCTCCCCTGTTCTTTTCAAAGGTTGTTTTGACTACTCAGGGCCCCCATGCAATTCCCTATGAATTCGAGGATTGACTTTTCCATTTTGGCAATAAGAGGCTGCTGAAATTTTATGTTGTATTTGTAGATCACTTTTTGTAGTATATTTTTTTTTTTTGAGATAGGGTTTCCTTGTATAGTTCAGACTGGCCTTGAACTCATTATGTAACCCAGGCTGGATATGAACTCAGGACGATCCTCCTGCCTCAGCCTCCCCAGTGCTGGGATTACAAGTGTGCACTACTATGCCCAGCCCTACTTTTGGTAGTATTGACAGGAAGCAATACTCAGTCTTCCAGACTCCGAGCACAGGATTTCCATTTACCTAGTCCTTTTAAATGTGTTTCATGATGTTGTTTCTGTTTATAAAACTTTCACCTGCTTGGGTAGATGTATTGCTAGCAGAGCTGGGCGGGGTGACTACTGCATGGCAGAGAGCTTGCCAAGCAGGTGCTGAGCCCAGGGTTTGATCCCTACCACAGGATGGGTGGGTGGGACAGTGAGAGGGATAGAGGGAGTGAGGGAGGGAAGAAGGAAGGAAGAAAAAAAGAAAAAGCAAAAAATATATATATTTCTATTGATAGAGCAACAGAGACTTCATTTTCTTTTTTTAACTCCATGTTAAGGGAAGTCACTTAAGTTTGCTTAAGCTGTAGTTGACCCCACTCCGCACCCCTCCCTTTGGTTAGTTATCAACCCACTTGGAGGAGAGCAGAGTCATAAAGTGGGAACAGAACAAACAGGACAAATTGGGAAGTAGGCTAAAAGTTAAACTGCAGTGGTTATCTGGAATTCGGCTATCCAATAGCTTCTGGGAAAGGTAAACTTAGTGATAATTGTGTGACATTCTTGTAAGATTCCCAAAAATGAGGTAATGGTTACTATGGCAACCTAAAAATGTACTTAAACTGAAGGTGAGACTCAGATCAGCTCAGACTTCTTCTCTGGCGCCTGGTTAGAGACTGTCCATCGGCCAGCTCAAAAAACCTTTGTTTATTCCTGCTCTTTTGGTGTCTTGTGGATGCCGTTCTCATTGAAATGGTAAGAGTGGTATCACTATTTTATTACTTTTAATACATTTGTAAATGGAATTGTTCATTCATTTTCCTCTTGGATTCATCATTACTACTGTATTAGTTTTGGGGTATAAGTTTTTTATTTTGTCCTTTTGAGACAGGGTCTTGAAATGCAGTTCAGGCTGGCCCTGAACTCATTTTGTAGCCCAGGCTTGAACTCAAAGCGATCTTCCTATCTCAGCCTCTCAAGTGCTGGGATTACAGGCATGTGCCACCACACCCAGCTTGGGGTATAAATTTGTGCCCTGCAATTTTACTGAATTTATTTGTTTGAGTAGATTTCTTCTGGATTTCTTCAGTTTTTTCTACTTAGGATCATGTCATCTGTGATAAGAAATAGCTTTTCATTCTTCCTTTTCTTTCATTCTGCTTTTCTTATTTTATTTCATTTATTTTTGCAGTACTGGGGATTGAGCCCAGGACTTTTACACTGAGCTACATTCCAAGCTCTTTTATTTTTTTTCCCTCTTTATTTTTAAGACAGGGTTTCTCTAAATTGTCCATGCTGGAGTCAATCTTGTGACCCTCTCAAAGTACAGGGATTCTAGATGTGTATACCACCATGCCCAGCCCATTTCTGTTTCTTATCTAATTGTCAGTCATGGATAGAACATCCGGTAATGGCAGACATAGAGGGAAAGTTTTCAGTCTTTCACTGTGCAATATGCTGTTTTCTATGGACTTTTCTTTGTTTTGAGGTACTGGGGATTGAGCCTAGGGCCTTTGCATTGAACTACATTCCTAGTCCATTTTAATAATGTTTTTATTTTGAAACAGGGTCTCCCTGAGTTGCAGGGGCTAGAACTTGTGACCCTCCCACCTCAGCCTCCCAGAGTACTTGGATTACAGGCATGCACTACCATGCCTGAGTCACAGCTGTCTCTTAAATACAAAGAAAATTTCTGTTGGGTATGGTGGTGCATACCTGTAATCCTCAGGAGACTGAGGCAGGAGGACTACTAAGAGTTAGAGCCCAGCCTAGGCTACACAGACAGACCCTTTCTCAAAAGACCCCCACCAAAAAAAAGAAAAAGAGAATTTCTGGGTCAAGGGTTATAGCTCAGTGGTAGAGCATTTGCCTAGCACCTGTGAAACCCTGGATTCAATACTTAGCTCTGAAGGGAAAAAAGCAATAAAAGGAAAAAATAAATAGCAAATTTCCTTCTAACCATAGTTTTAGTGATACTATAAGTTTTAGTGATACATAATTTTAATGGTCATTAATGGGCACTGAATTGTATAAGATATCCCTTCCTCATTAACTGAGATAATTGTGCATTTCCCCTTTCTTTCTAAGGTATTTTCTGATGTGATAAAAAATACTCTGAGTCTATAATAGCTAAATCTTGGAAATAGCCCAAATGACTAGATAAAGAAGATGTGGGTTTTTTTTCTACTAGGGAGTACTACTCTGCCATAAAGAAGGATAAGCTTGAGATATTTCTAGCTAAATGGATGTACCGTGAATCCATACTCTTAAGTGAAATAAATCAGACACACATGTTCAAATATCACATGGTTTCTCTGGTTTGAGGAACTGAAAGTGTACATAAGGACCAAATGTATAATAGTTATTGTGAAATAGGAGGAAAATGTTCAAATGGGAAGGGGAACATGGGAGAGGGGTGGGGGAAAGTAGGGAAAAGTACAAAATGAGAAAGAAGGAAAACATGGAAACAAAGCTTTGTCAATGGGAAGAGGAGGAGGGGTTGAAGGGAAGCTAGGGGAATGGGGAAAAACCGAGTTATATCACATACAGGTACAAATTCTCTATGATGAATTTATCATTATATATATCTAAAATGTACCAGTAAATGTAATTTTTAAAACAAGTGTTTGGCCAGGCGTGGCTGTGCATGCCTAAAATTCCAGCACTTAGGAGGCTGAGGCAGGAGGATCACTGTGAGTTCAAGGACAGTCTGGGCTACATACTAAGACCCTGTCTCAAAAAAGAAAGAAAGAGAAAAAACAAAAAGAAGCAGTGCTTGGCACCTTGGTAACTGGGTGTGCCAACCTTCCGGTTGCTCAGTGAAGTGAGTTGCGAGCTCCAGCTGAGAAAAGGTCTGTTTTAAAATGTGCAGTAAGTCACAGATGCTGAACAACACACTAACATGAAATTTTCTTTCAGATTGCAAAAACCTGCTAAAGGAATACATGAAGTGACACGAGTGCTTTGAGCGACTTCGCAGTGGCTGTGATGGCTGAAGGCAGGGAAAGATCAGGAGGGCCTTTCACATTAGAAACTAAGAAAATTTTGAAAGAGAAAGTGAAATGATTTGATCAAACAGGTGACAGACTGTTAGGGAAACTTCTGGAATCTTAACAATGATTTGAACATGGGTGGAGGCCAAGGTATATTTGGTCCATGGTTTTGACAGCATTTGTCGGTTTCACCAGAATCCTATGACCATGCTGCTCCAGATTCCTGCTTTTTAAGAGCTATCAGCAGAAATGAGGCTTAAGTAGGTGGTTATGATCGTGAGACCCAGTTTCAGAGTCCTCAGTGGAAACCACAAGTTCACCTCATGC
>NW_004955456.1:7493919-7497615 GCF_000276665.1 Chinchilla lanigera
CAGCTCCCTGTGCGCCGGAAGCCCTCCTTCCAGGGAACCACGAGGCCGGGAGTTTGCTTTTTGATCTTGATGGAATTGTGCCAGCTGAATTTGGATCCTGGAACACTACAGTGAACTCTGAATATTACCAGTGCTTATTAGAGCATTTAAATGATGTGTGCTGGGCATGGTGGCACGTACCTATAATCCCAGCATTTGGGAGGCTGAAGCAGGAGGATTGTCATGAGTTTGAGGCCAGCCTGAACTATGCATAGAGACCCTGTCTCAAAAAACAGAGATGGGGCTGGGGTTTGGGGTGTATAGCTCAGCAGCACAAGCACCTGCCTGGCAAGTGCAAGGTCCTGAGTTTGATTCCTGGTACCAAAAACCAAAATGAAATGAAATGAAAAACAGGGCTAGGGATGGAGCTGGGCTGGGGATGTTACGTCCAGGGGTGGACAGCTCATCACGCCACACGTCACACCATGCCACTGCTGAAAACGAAGCCCCACCACCCTAACCCGGCACCAACAAAGCACTACAAAAAGGCAAAGTTCAGTATAAAAGGGATGATTTATATGGGGAGAAAGATGGAAAAGAAAGAGCATGGACAGCTACTGTGAGGTAGGAGGGGCCTTCAGAGCGGAAAGCCTGCCAGCTCTTACCCTGGCCCCTTTTACTGGGGACTCTTGTCCTTCCCGTCCCCCAGCTGTGCTCGTCACTGTCTGATCTGTTCTTGTGGCTGTCTTTGACCCTGACCTAGGCCTCCTGGCCACTTGGTTTCTTTCTGTCCCTTTGTAATACATATGTGAAGGGGAGGGGCTTATTAGGAAGGGCGTTTATTTCATGATTAAGTAAAAGGGACGTGTGTACATGTGTGTATCTGGTGTAATATTATACTGATGTTAAAATGAGACCATACACGGGCATTTACCAAGCAAGACAGGAGTGCTTCTGTATTTTAACCTGTTCATCCCTATTGGCTGAATATTCCTCTTACCTATAAATAACCACTTAGATTAGTTTCTTATATATTCGCCCAGGGTTTCTTCAAACAAGAACAAACACCAGATTAAATTTACTATGTGCTCTCTTCTGTTCCTAGCTTTTTTTTTTTTTTTTAACTTAACTATATTCTTAGGGGAGGCTGAGGCAGGAGGATTGCCATGAGTTCAAGGCTAGCCTGAACTACACAACAAGACCCTATCTCAGAAAAGAAAAAAAAAAGACCCTGTTTCAAAAAAGAAAAAAATTCTTGGAACTCTTTCTGTATTAGAGCCTGATCACTTTTCTTAGCCGAATAACCGCATGGTGGAGTCTGGATTAGGGTAGCACCACCTTGTTCCGTGCGGATTGGCTGGGGCAGCCCCTCTGGACTGCAGAATCCAAAGTGGCTTTGTTCAGATGCCAGGTTTCCCTGAGTGGGTGGGACCTCCTGGCTGCTGGGTTGTAAGATAAGGAATGAACATGGAGGAGTATTTTTTTTTTCTTGGTACCAGGAATCGAACTCAGGACCTTGCGCTTGCCAGGCAGGTGCTTATGCCACTGTGCTATATCCCCAACACCCCCCCTTTTTTTTTTTTTGGTGATGGGAATTGAACTCAGGACCTTGCACTTGCGAGGCAGGCACTTGTGCCGCTGAGCTAGAGCCCCGGCTCCCATGGAAGAGTCTTTTATGGCCCAGGCCCCAGTACACTAGTCAGCTTCTTACCCACCGATCAGACTGGCCAGAGCAATCCACGTTCGAGTGTGATAAAGAATACATAACAGGTTGGGCATGGTGGCCCATGCTTACAATGCCAGCTACTCAGGAAGCTGAGGCAGGATGCTCACAAATCCAATGCCAACCTGGGAGATTTAGTGAGATGCTCTCTCAAAATAAAAGGGCTGCATGGCTCGGTCATAGAGACTTGCTTAGCAGGGGCAAGGTCCTGGGCTCAATCCCTAGCCCTGAAGAAAGAGGAAAATCATCAACCACTTTTAAAGGTAAGGTTCAGTAGTGTGACGTGCATTGACAGTACTATTAATCAGAACTTTTTGATCTGAAACTCTACCCACTGAGCAATCCTCCTCGCCATGGTAACCAAGATTCTGCTTTCTGCTGCCACAGTTTTGGCTACTTTCTCATTACTGTTTTGTTTTTTGTTTTCTGTTTTTGTTACTGTTTTTTTGAGACGGTCTTGCTCTGTAATTCAGGCTAGTCCTAACTCACTGTGTAGCCCAGGCTGGACTTGAACTCACAGCGATTCTTCTGCTTTAGTCTCTTAGGTGCTGACGTTACAGCCATGCACCACCATGCCCGGGCTGACTACTTTAGTTACCTCATATAATAGAGTTACATGGTATTTGCCTTCCTGTGACTTTTATTTTGGTAGTACTGGGGATTGAACCCAGGATGTTTATTTCGAGCTACACCTCCAGCCATTTTTTATTTTGAGACAGGGTCTTCCTAAGTCCCAATTACCTAGGCTGGACTTGAACTTGTGACTCTCTGGTTCAGCCTTTTTTCTTTTTTTTTCTACTCCCTTCCCCACCCCCCAACCCCCCGCCGCCCTTGTACTGCTGCCACTGCCACTGCGGCTGCCTCTTTACATTTTTTTTTTCTTTTTCTTTGTGTGTATGCATGTGTGAGCTATTGGGGATTGAACCAAGGGTCACTTCCACTGAGCTACATTTTATTTTATTTTTTTGTCTTTTTGAGACAGCGGCTCACTATGCAGTTCAGGCTGGCCTTGAGCTCACTTTGTAGCCCAGGCTGGCCTCGAACTCGCAACAATCCTCCTACCTCAGCCTCCCGAGTGCTGAGATTACAGGCGTGCGCCACCACGCCTGACTTGAGCTCAAACTTTTGAGCCTACTGTCTCAGCCTCCCTTTGCCACCACGCCTGACTTGAGCTCAAACTTTTGAGCCTACTGTCTCAGCCTCCCTTTTCTTCTCCTGCCGCAAGAAAAAGAAACTTAAAAGTGGTCCATTTTTTCAAGATAAAATAGTGAAACTCTGAGTGAAAAATCGCTGGCAGTTTTCTAGCTGACTGATGGAGCTCATGCATTCCGAGTTCCTGGGCAGGAAGGACCTCGGGGTTGCGGGGGAGATGAAGACCATGCCTGAGAGAGCCTCGGGAGAAGGTAGGCAGGTGCAAATGATCACAGTGTGGTCCCAGGTTGCCTGAAACATCTGCTTCTTGGAAAGTCCCAAAATAAAGAACAGACAGTACTATGAATGAGTCCAAATTCATTTGTGTGTGTGTGTGTGTGTGGGTGTGGGTGTGTAACTTATAGGTGCTGCTAGAGAAGACTGTACCTCCCTAGCGCTCAGCCAATGAGAAGGAGCCTGCGTGAGGTTATACATTCTTTGCTGTGCCCCTCTGTGTGTTCCTGTCCCTCAGACACCAGGTTTGCAAGTCTGACTCCATTAAAGCCTGGCTCTTGCCATTCTTGTTGCCTCTAGAGACAATTTTTTGAGGGTCTGGACAAGAGAATCAATTTCTCACACCTCTTTTTTTTTTTTTTTAGACAGGGTCTTGCCATGCAGTTCAGGCTGACCTTAAAATCTTGGCAATCCCCCTGCCTCCGCTTGCTGAGTACTGGAATTATACGCATGCACTATCATGCCTGGATTTTTTTTCTTTTTCTTTCTCTTTTTTGTGTACTACCACAAATTGAGCTCATGAGCACTCTGCTACTGAGCTATATACCTAAGTTCTTCTTTTTTTTTTT
>NW_004955456.1:7497895-7519094 GCF_000276665.1 Chinchilla lanigera
TGCCTCAGCCTCCTGGGTGCTGGGATCACAGGTATGTGCCATCGCACCTGGTTCAAATTTTTATTAGTACATATTTGCAGTAGACAGTGATTATATCCATTGTGCTTAGCCTTTGTAAAATTTTTTATTACAATATAGTCTCAATAAATTGTCCAGGCTGGGCTCAAATTTATGATCCTCCTGCCTCAGCCTCCCAAATATTTGGGATTACAGGTGTGCACCACCAAGCCTGGCAGTTTCCCCCTTATATAGTTGAGTAATATTTGTGTGTGTAAATTATATATACACATTTTGTTTATCCATTCATCTGTTGATGGATACTTATACTGCTTCTGCCTCTTGGCTACTATAAATAATGTTTCTGTGAAAACAGGAATGTAGCTGTCTCTTCCTGATCCTGACTTTAATTTCTTTTCTCAGATGTGAGATAGTTGTATTAGATGGTAGTTCTGTGTCTGATTCTCTAAAACTTATTTCCTGGTTTTGTTTTAATATTTCAGATAGCAGTCAACCTATGTGGTGAGTTGTTGCTGTGTCCCTGGATTTAAGGTGCAGCTAGTTAATCCAGATCATCACATTTTAAAATCCCCAATTACACTCGCAGAGATTCTTTTTCTAAGTTAAGGTCACATTCAAAGGTTCTGGGAGTCAGACATGGACATAGTTTTTGGGGCCACTGTTTAACCCACCATATGTCCTTCTTCCTTGCCTCATGCTCCTCTTTGATGAGTTTTTAAAAAAACTTTTTATGTTTATGTTTGCAGTATGTAATATTCGCATTCCTCGCGGGGAGTTGGACACGTACATACACATCAGTCCTTATTTCCCCTTCCTGTTAGACACTTATCTCCTGCTGACCTTCTGTTTATTTACTTATCTTCCTCGACTCCATGAGGACAAGGACTTTTGTGTTTTGGTCAGCATTGTGATCCCCTTAGAAAGAGCAGCTGCTACAAATGTTTGTGTACCACATACTGGCTCAGTATGCAAAGGAAGGTGTGGCCAACCTACACAAAGCCTAGAGAAAGAGTGGCAACAATTGCCCCATACTCCCCACCTTCCCTGGGGATTGAACCCGAGGTCTTCACCCTGAGCTACATCTCCAGTATTTTTTTTTTTTTTTTTGAGACAGGGTCTTACCAGTTCAGGCTGGCCTTGAACTCTCTATGTAGCCCAGGCTGTCCTCTAACTCACAGTGATCCTCCTGCCTCAGCCTCCCAAGTGCTGGGATGACAGGCATGTGCTACCATGCTTGGCAACCTTTTTTAATTTTCATTTTGAGACAGGATCTCCCTAAGTCACTAAATTTCCAAGACTGGGCTTGAACTTGTAATTCTACAGCCTGAGCCTCCAGAGCAGCTGGAATGGTAGGCTTTTACCTCTGTGCCAGGTCTCTCACCAACTTTGAGAGGGTAAATATTTATACCTTTGGGGAATGGATAAAAAAAGTGGTATTTTTATACAATGAAGTACTACTCAGTTATAAAGAAGGATAAACTTGAGAAACATTTATAGGGAAATGGATACAACTTGAGTCCATACTCATAAATAAAATAAATCAGTCTGGAATATGTAAACATCGTATTGTCTCTCCATTGTAAGAAGCTGAAAGAGTAAATAAGACCCAAAATGTACAATAAATATTGTGAAATGGGAAGAAAATGATCAAAAGGAAAAAAAGTGGAGCATGGTGGTGCATGCCTATAATTCTAGCACTTGGGAGGCTGAAGCGGGAGGATCCTTGCCCCTGAAATGCATAGTGAGACCCTGTCTCAAAAAAAAAAAAAAAAAAAAAGGAAAGAAACTGGAATGGGGGAAAAGGAGAGAAAAGCAACAAAATACACACACACACACTAGTTATTCTAATTGCTATTAGCTCATTGAAAGGTTTATGTCTATACTGTTTGATCAATTTTTTACACCTATATCTTGCAATATGAGCAACTACTTTGAAGATAACAATGCGCAGTGTACTAACCATTGTTACTCTCCCACAGTCTTTTCTTTTTTTTTCTTTTTGAGACAGGGTCTCACTATGCAGTTCAGGCTGGCCTCGAGCTCACTTTGTAGCCCAGGCTAGTCTCGAACTCGCAACGATCCTCCTGCCTCAGCCTCCGAGTGCTGGGATTACAGGCGTTCTCCTACAGTCTGGTTTTGAAACTTTATACCATTGTTTTTAGTGTTTATTTTTTCTTTACAATAAAAAAAAATATTTGGACCTCCGGAATTAGATTACCTAAATTGTACCCAACAAAACTCAGGCACGCTGGCACACGCCCGCAAACCCAGCAGCCAGACGGCTGAGGCAGCAGTGAGTTTGAGGCTAGCCTGGGTAAATTAATTGCACTTTTTTTTAAGTATACGAAGGCTGAAAAAAAAAAGAATATGCAGGTTGGAGAACGAGGCAGAGAAGCTGAGGAGAGACCGGTCACACCCAAGTCCCCTCCGGAGGCGGAGAGAGCGCGCGCTGCCTAAGCGAGCCGGGAGATCTCCTGCCGAAAGCCAAGCTCTCAGCGTCCCACAAACGACCCCAAGCTCCGGGGACCCGCGGTCGGTCGTCTGGGAAGGCGCGCGGGTCCTCACAGCGCCCGTCCCGTTTTCACTGTGGGTAAACAGACAACAGGAAGCCCATGAGGCACGCTAGGAGAAAGCCTGGGCTTGTTTTTGCCATGCGAAGAACGGAAACGCCCAGCACGAAAACAACTCTGCCCAGTCACGACACCCTGGTTCCCGCGCCCTTGGGCAGAGGCAGCGCGCACGCGCACAGTGCTGCGAGATGCGGGCCCCCGAGCGAGACAGGCACCATTGCGCAGGCGCCTTCTCCCCGGTTTGTGGCGTCGCCGGGGCAGCACGCAGGCGCAGAGTAGTAAGCGACCTCCCGGAAAGAAGGTGGAGGAAGAGCGGGTGGGCGTGACTGCGCAGGCGCCGTCTCAACGGCTGTGTGGCAGCGCAGGGGCGGGGCGCAGGCGCAAAGCGGGCCGCAAGGCCGCGCATGCGCTTGGGGGGCGAGGTGCAATGGCAGGTGTCCGGGGCGGTTGGCTCCTGGGGATGTGGAGGCCTTTTCTGCTGTTCCTCGCGCTGTGCGCCGCGGGCGCCCGCGGCCTCTACTTCCACATCGGCGAGACCGAGAAGCGTTGCTTCATCGAGGAAATTCCCGACGAGACCATGGTCATCGGTTAGGCGGGCTGAGGGTGGAGCGGCCCTTTGTTTTTGCCCGGCCCTCAGAAGCGCCCCTTTTCCCGAGCCCCGCCAGGTCGTCCCCTCCCCCGAGGAGCCGGGGTCTCTCCAGGGCCCCACCCCGGGCCGCGCGGCCGGCCGGTTCCCGACTGTGTGTCTGCCCTGCAGGCAACTACCGGACCCAGATGTGGGACAAGCAGAAGGAGGCCTTCCTGCCCTCGACCCCCGGCCTGGGCATGCACGTGGAGGTGAAGGACCCGGATGGCAAGGTGAGGGCGCGCTGCGGGCCCGCGGGGTGCAGGCTGTGCGTCGCGGCCCCGGGGGCCCGAGCTTGCTCTTCGAGGTCGCAGTGAGGGTGGCGGTCTCTGATGTGGTTGCAGGTGGTCCTGTCCCGGCAGTACGGCTCCGAGGGCCGCTTCACGTTCACCTCGCACACGCCCGGGGAGCATCAGATCTGCCTGCACTCCAACTCCACCAGGATGGCCCTCTTCGCTGGGGGCAAGCTGGTGAGAGAAATTCTCCCTGCCTTCAACCTGAACCACCTCCAGATTTTCATTTGTCGTCACTGTCATGCGCGATGCTTCATAGCACATTCACAAGTGGGAGACGGATGTCCTCTGTGTCCTAGTCAGGGCCAAGAGTCTGTTCCCGAGTCTGGGACAAACATAGAGGCCTACTGCTGAGACACCGTTTCCTTGCAGCGCGTGCACCTGGACATCCAGGTTGGGGAGCACGCCAATAATTACCCAGAGATCGCAGCCAAGGATAAGCTGACCGAGCTGCAGCTCCGTGCCCGCCAGCTGCTTGATCAAGTGGAACAGATTCAGAAGGAGCAGGATTACCAGAGGGTAAGGGAAGGTCTCCTTGTACTTGACCTTTACACCTGCTCTCCCTACTCCAGGTTTCTGCTGGAGGCCTTTGCTACTTAGGACATCAGCTCTTCAGAGACTAGAATAGATGGGTCTAGATAGTGGGGTGTTTTGTTGTTGCTTTTTGAGACATGGTCTTGCTAGGTACCCTGAGCTGGCCTTGAACTCTGCAGCAGCGATCCTCCTGCCTCAGCCTCCAGAGTGCTGGGATTACAGGCGTATACCATGCCCTCCTTTTTGAGAAATCTAGGGCCTCACCTGGATGTGAGGTGCAACTACTGTATCATTGGATCACACCCTCAACTGTTCCCTTTCTGGTAAAATATATGTAACAAAACAGCATTTTAGCTGTCTCAAAATACAGCCTTGTGGGATTAAGTATGTTCACATTGTACAATTAGCACCTCTGTCGGTTTTCACGATTTTTCACCTTCCTAAACAGAAAATCTGCACTTACTAAATACTAATTCTTCTTTCCTTCCCTAGCTCCTGTTATTTTCTGCTTCTATGTTTCTGACTCACCTAAGTACAGTAGTCTTCCCAAAGGGCAGAATTTTTCACTTAGCACAATGCCCCCCAGATCCGTCTATGTTGTAGTATGTGTTCCATTTCTTTCGTTTTTAAGGCTGAACGGTATTCTATTACACGTATGCATTCCACTTGGCTTTAGTTGATTCTTAGGCTGTGTAAGATAACGTGTAGAGGGCAGCTCACAATCTGGTAATAGCTACTGTCTCTTTGACCTCTTGATGAAGTGGTAGGAGCATGACTTCAGTCCTAACAGAGGTGCCTGTGGAGGGACAGCATCATCCCTCACTTGGGGCAGCTGCGGTGGGGAGACTGGCACCCCTCATGGACTCACAGGTGGTCGCAGGTGGTATTACAGAAGGTGTTTGGTCCTGGAGTTGAGCGGTCACACACAAGCAGGGACCTCAGGACAGCCAGGACTGTTTCTTCTGCTCCTTTAACCCCATGATGTTCTCCCCACGCAGTATCGTGAAGAGCGCTTCCGTCTGACCAGTGAGAGCACCAACCAGAGGGTGCTGTGGTGGTCCATCGCACAGACTGTCATCCTCATCCTCACCGGCATCTGGCAGATGCGTCACCTCAAGAGCTTTTTCGAGGCCAAGAAGCTGGTGTAGCACCCTCTCCATATGACCCTTCTTTCTGCCTCAGTTATTTCCCCACCTACTCCCTTAGCCATCTGGAGTTTTGGTGGGGAGGGGAGAGGAAAAACATACCACTTTGGTACCATGGCAACGAACCATTCAGATCAGATACTTGTTTAATTCTGGTTCTCAAGGACACAGAACACTGGTCCAATCTTTCAAGATCTGTTTTAGGACTTGTAAGGAATTGGAACTCAGCTAAGATTAAGTCTTGTTTCTTTTGCCTCCACTCATTCCCTTCTTTCACAAAATGAGCAAAACCTTCTATTTTCTCTCTTACAGGCTTATACATAGGTCCTGCCTCACTATCCCCTGGCCAGTCCTGGGTCCCTCAATGGCCTTGTGAATGTAAATACGGGGCAAGTCTCACCCCAGAGGATCGAGATGTTTTTCTATATATTAGAACTATTTTTTGATAAATTATATATTTTCCTTCCTAGTTGAAGTGTTACTGCCTGTAACTAGCAGAAAACACCAATCCAGCCCTTGCATATTGTGTTTATTCACATTTTTAATAACTGCCATGGCAGCTCTCAGGATTCTACCACTTGGTGGGCCAGAAAGCAGTTGTCACAGCTGCTGTCAGGGCCATGCGGCTTCTCAGAAGGCCAAGCAAAGCTCTCCTGGATGCCTGTGATCCCATCTCACAGGGCCTGGATGTCAGAGGTAAGGGGGGGACAGAGCTGGCACAGGCAGCGTGTGCTGACCCTGCCTCTTCCCTAAGTCTTACTTAAGCTCTGGTAAATGATTTTTCAAGGGAACCAGATTTGGTTCTTGCTATAGATTTTTCCAGTGAAATAAAAGTGTGTTATGGTAGCTGTGTTTGACATGAAATCAGAGGTTGTGGCGGAGGGGAGACAAAAAGCGGGAGGATTCCTGGCCCGGACTGCTGGCGTCAGTGTCCTGAGGGGACTGCAGTGTGGCCTCGTCCTTTGTGTCCAACTCAGCAGGCCCTCCAGCTAACCATTCTCGAAGGCCAGCCAAGTAGATAGCACATCAGCCAGGGACTGTGAGATTAAATACTTGCTTTCTTAGCCCTGAATCATAAGCTTGAATAACTCAGTATACTTTTCTCCTGCCCTTCTCCTGTAGGAATCTTCATATGATTAGTTGTCCCTTTGTGGCATATTAATTCATAGTCTTACATATTTATTTGAAATTCTATTTATTAAATTACTTTATCTGACCTACAAAACTAAATTCCCTTGTTACTTCTCATTGTGTCCTATAATATTCCATATGCCTATTTTTACTGTGTTTTGAGACAGGGTTTCACCATGTAGTGCAGGGTGACCTTGAGCACACTGTGTAGCCTGAGGTGGCCTCGAACTCTCAGTGATCTCCCTGCCTCAGCCTGCCAACTGCTAGGATTAGACACAGGCCATCAAGCCCAGAACTTTTTTTTTTTTTGAGACAGAGCTTTTGTACATAGCCCAAGTTGGCCTTAAACTTGTAACCTCCTGCTTCAGCCTCCCAAGGGCTGGGGTTCTCATTTAATACTTTTTTGTTTTGGTTTTTTGAAACAGGGTCTTGCTATCCAGTTCAGGCTACCCTGGAACTCTTACGAAGTTCAGGCTGGCCTTGAATGAACAGTATTTCTCCTGCTTAAGTGTCCTGAGTGCTGGACATGTGCCACCACGCCTGACTCATTTAGTATTTTTGTACTTTCCTTTTTAAAATTTGGTTCTTTGAGACAAGGAGGTTTCACTATCTAGTTCAAGCTGGCCTTGAAGTATGTAGTTTTGGGTTAGCTGTTACTCAAAGCATCTTGGTGATTTCCCTCTAGCATCACCCTTAATTTTATTTTCATTGTTGCTTTTTATTTTGAGACAGGGTCTCTGTATGCAGTTCAGACTGGCCTCGAACTGTGTAGCCCAGGCTGCCTTCAAGCTCCTGGCGAACCCCCTCCCTCTGCCTCTTGAGTGCTGGGTGTGTACCACACACTTGACCAAGTTCTTGCTTTCTTAAACTTTACAATATCCCTGCAGAACAACCTTCTTCACACAGAAACAAAAAAGCCAGTATGTTGGTGCACATTTGTAATCCCAGCTACTCAGGAGGCTGAGGCAGGAGGATTATAAATCTGAGACCAGCGTGGGCAATTTAGCAAGACCCTGTCTCAAAATAGAAGCAGCTGGAGAGTAGTTTGGCATTCTCTAGGTTTAATCCCCAGTACTAGGGGCAAAAAAAGGAAGTGTGTGGGTTGGGAGGCACCCACTCTCACCTTTTATTGAAGCCCAGTCCCTCAGCTGTCATGAACTGGCAGTGCCCATCAGTCGGTCCCTCAAACTTGTGGTGCATAAGGAATTTTTAATCTAACAGCCAGATCCGAGTTCCTGATACACAGACCCTAGGCCACATCAGCTGGATGCACAGACTCGCCCTGGAAGCTCATCAGTGTAGATTCCTGGTAACTCAGGGCCAGGCTGATCTATAGGTAGGTGCTGGTACTAGCCCTTAAAATGTGTCAGGACCCTAATCCCTCGGATCTGAATGTTACCTAAAGTGGCAAGGAAGGCTGACAATCAGATGACTGAAACTGGGAGCCTGTCTTGGGTCGTCTGCGTGAGCCTAAAGTAATGAGGGGTCTAGTGACTAAAGGGAATAATCCATTTCCTGGCTACCTGCGGCTTGTTTTGTGACCCTTTTTCTATCTTCAAAGACTCAGCAGTGGGCTGGGTCCTCTGATGTTTTCCTACATTCATTGATTTGAGACAAGGTCTCACTGTGTAGTACAGCCCTGGCCGCCTACGGGATCGCTGGTAGACTCCACTTGGATTTGTATCCTGTTGCTACTGTGACAAACTACCACAAAGTGAATGGCTTAGTAAAAATTTACGATCTTAATAGCGCCTAATAAGGGCAGAAGTCTGATAACTTTGTTCTTATCCCAGGGGGCCCTGTGACCCAAAGATCTGTAACCTCTCTGTGTGGGGCCCACCTGCGGCCAGGTGTGGGGTCCGCAGACCACCACCCTCCCCTCACAGGCAGCGAAGGATCTAAGCCCAGACTCTAACCGTAACCACGCGGAAAAACCCCATCAACACTATCCTACCGGTCAGAAACTACAGGGAACCAGAGTTTGGGCGGTACTGAGCGCTGCGCAGCCGCAGACCGCCCACCGCCACCGGTACGCCGGAAGTGTACGTGCCAGCACTTCCGGCGAGTGCGGGTTTCTCCGAAGCTGATTGGTCGACGCCCCAACGTCTCCCGTGTTTCTGGCTGCGCGTGCTCGCTGTCAGTGCGGAACCATGGCGGACCTGGAGAGTCTGGGATTCGAACACATGGGCCTGGATCCCCGGCTTTTGCAGGTACCTGGAGGGCTGGGGACGGGAGATCCTCCCACAGGAACCGCAGGGCGCGCCACTGCCGTCCGCGACTCCTGAGCCGCGCTCCGCGTCTTTCTTAGGCCGTCGCCGACTTGGGCTGGTCGCGGCCCACGCTGATCCAGGAGAAAGCCATTCCGCTGGCGCTGGAAGGCAAGGACCTGCTGGCTCGGGCGCGCACGGGCTCTGGGAAGACGGCCGCGTACGCGATCCCGATGCTGCAGCTGCTGCTCCACCGGAAGGCGGTGGGTCGCTGGGGTGGCAAGGGGAGGAGGGAAGCAAGATCCAAAGAGGCGGGGAAAGGAGGTGCCAGGTTTTCCGTGGGGCTCCTGTTCGGCGGGCTGGTTCCATGTGACCCACCCCCTGGGGTGGAGTTTCTCCTAATCCAGACTGCAGCCACCGCTGCCAGCCGGAGTATAATCCTGGATAAACTGCTTTTGTTTTATAAAGAAGAGTTGGATGTCTGCTTTCCATTTACACAATTAGTGTGAGAGTCGCTTTCAGTACCTCCTGCGTTTTACATAACCTGTAATCATAAAGCAAGTTATTTCTGAGTGTCAGTGCCTGGGACAGCTGTCCATTCTGTTCCGAGGGGGCGGAGGGAGGGTTTGATCAGAACATGCTGAGCGTTTGTATTGCGGTGCATGGGTTGACCTGGAAGGAGTAGAGAAAAGAATCGGGCAGACCCAGTCACATGCCCGCTGGCTAAGGTCTTTGGTTCTTCTTCTTACAGACAGGTCCTGTGGTGGAACAGGCTGTGAGAGCCCTGGTACTTGTTCCTACCAAGGAGCTGGCGCGGCAGGCCCAGTCCATGATTCAGCAGCTGGCTGCCTACTGTGCTCGAGATGTGCGGGTGGCCAATGTCTCAGCTGCTGAAGACTCAGCCTCACAGAGGTGGGTGAAAGCTGCCGGGGAACAAAGCTTCACAGACGTGCGGTCGGGTTTGTGTGTGGTAAGAGAGGGGCAGGTCCGGGGTGAGGTTCTGGCTGCTGAGCTCTTCCTGACACTGATGTCTTGTTGTCTGCAGAGCTATGCTGATGGAGAAGCCAGATGTGGTCGTGGGGACCCCATCCCGCATATTAAACCACTTGCAGCAGGACAACCTGAAACTGCGTGACTCCCTGGAGCTCCTGGTGGTGGATGAAGCTGACCTTCTGTTTTCCTTCGGTTTTGAGGAAGAACTCAAGAGTCTGCTCTGGTAGGAAGGGATAGGGGTGGTTCCCAGTGGAAAAGTCAGTGAGCAGAGCTGGGCGAGCGGGGATGAGCGGAAGCTCAGCTGCTACACTTAGCGGCCCTTGGAGCTGGAGCACGACCGGACTGTTCGCTTTCTTTCAGTCACTTGCCCCGGATTTACCAGGCTTTCCTTATGTCAGCTACTTTTAACGAAGACGTGCAGGCGCTCAAGGAGCTGGTGCTGCATAACCCGGTAAGGGGCACTGAGGGAGCAGCTGGAGCTGCTGGACACTTGAGGACTCAGTGCTCCTTCTCAGAGGAACCTTTGGTGTTTTGGGTGGGACCATTGTCACTGGTGTGTCATTCCTGGTTCTGAGGTATTTAAAAGCAGCATCAGCTGGACGTGGTGGTGGATGCCTGTAATCCAGCACTGGGGATGGCAAGGCAGGAGGATCACCGCAGGTTCTAGGCCAGCCTGAGCTACAGAGCGAGACCCCATCTCTACATATTCTCAGATGTCCCCAGATCACACTGTGATTCCCCTGGAAACTTGAACAGAGGACCCTTACCCCAATCCCTAAGGGCAATTGACGGGCAGAGCCAAAGTTATAAGGGGAAGGTTCTGACCTTTCGTAAATGTAACCCTTAGAAGATCTGTTGCTATAGGCCTGTCCTACTCGGTAGCTTTGTTTGTCAGCATCTGTATTCATTTGGGGCTCCGGGTGCTTTATGTACGGACTGTGTCTTACGTATACCATGTCAATTCGGGTCCCCTCGGGGTCCGTGGCTGGAGGGCTCTTGCACACTAAAATCCTTAAGGCACCTCTGCCCTCTACAAAAGCGTCTGCGCCCTAGTGTCTGTCTCTTCTCTTCCCTGAGTGCAGGCCTGTCCTCTGTCTAGGTTACGCTCAAGTTACAGGAGTCCCAGCTGCCAGGGCCAGACCAGTTACAGCAGTTTCAAGTGGTCTGTGAGACTGAGGAAGACAAGTTCCTGCTGCTCTATGCCCTGCTCAAGTTGTCGTTGATTCGGGGCAAGTCCTTGCTCTTTGTCAACACCCTGGAGCGGAGTTACCGGCTCCGCCTCTTCCTGGAGCAGTTCAGCATCCCGACCTGCGTGCTCAATGGTGAGCTCCCTCTTCGCTCCAGGTTTGTACGGGCCGCGTCTTGGTGGGGCTGGTTGAAAACAGGCACAGGACAGGACCCAGTTGATGTTCCTGTGTTGCCAGTACGCGGTAGAGGCCAGGCTCTGAACCTGACTGACAGTTACTTGCCAGAACCCCAAAATACCCATCTTTATGTCATTTTCACCAAAGCTAAGGAGTGGAGAGAGATGAAGGGGTAGAGGAAGCAGCAGTGGGCACTGGTGACCGTGACAGTGATGGTGTCACACCGTATGCCCGCTGGGCTCACCCTCCTCTTGGGCTGCAGGTGCCATATCATCTCTCAGTTCAACCAAGGCTTCTATGACTGTGTCATAGCAACGGATGCTGAAGTTCTCGGGGCCCCAGCCAAGGGCAAGCAGCGGGGCCGAAGGGCCAAAGGAGACAAGTGAGTCCGCCTTTCTCGTCCTTAGCCCTGCCAGAGCGGCCTGTTTTTCAGTTTGTTTGAAAACAGTCTGGAGTGCACAGAGCAAGATGTCATGGTCCAGGTGGCTGGTGGTGTAGCCTGAAGAGCCCTGTGGCTCTCGCTTAGCTGCCTGGCCGTGGGGACGGGGATGGGGACGGGGATGGGGACGAGGTGGAGGCTGCTTACTGGGTGCGCCTGCTGTCTGCTGGAGGACTGCCCACCTGTAGTAGGTGGTGGCTGGCGGAGGCTGGGAGCATGTTTCTGAGGAAAAGGGAAGCTCCCTGGTCTAGTTGAAGGGGTCACTGGCCCAGGGGGAGTCCCCAGGTCACTGCAGTTGAGGTCAGCACAAGGGGTTGGTCTCCACGTCAGAGCTCTAGGCCGACCACTGTGTCCTGGCTCTGGAGCAGTTTTTCGTCTGTCTGTTGCAGTTCTGGGGACTGAACCCAGAACCCAGGCACTTACTCTGCAGACACGACAGTAGTGGTCTGCAGCCCCCACTTCTGGAAAAGTTCTGAGGGTTTTGGTTTGATTGTATTTGTTTTGTTTTTGTTTTTTTTTGGGGAGACAGGGTCTTGCTGTGTAGGCCTGGGCTGGCCTCAAGCTCATAGTTATTCTCCTGTGTCAGCCTTTCAAGTGCTGAGATTACAGGCATGGGCCACCACACCTGGCTTTTCTTTTTTGTTTGTTTTGAGACAGGGTTTCACTTTGCAGTTCAGGCTGGCTTTGAACTTATTTTATTCAAGCTGTCCAGACTGGCCTTGAACTTTAACCGATCCTCCTGCCTCAGCTTCCCAAGTGTTGGGATTACAGGCATGCACCATCACGCCTGTCGTTTTGAGGGGTTTTTTGGTTTGGTTTTTCATGCCTAAGTCTCACAAAGTCTCTTCAGTTCCCTGGGGGTGGAATTTGTAATCCTCTTGCCTCAGCCTTTCAGAGAGCAGGGCTCACAGATGTGCATCACTACGCACATTCCTAGAATGATTTTGATGTAAAGTGCTCTTGTGTGTAACAGGGACTTGTGGTCTTTAGTTTTGTTTAGAGGATGTTTTGCTCGCTAATCTTAAGAACACGTTCTAGAGCAGAAAAGGGCTGGCCTGACCTTGGTTCTCTCCGCAGGGCCTCTGACCCTGAGGCCGGTGTGGCCCGGGGCATAGACTTCCACCATGTGTCCGCTATTCTCAACTTTGACCTCCCCCCGACCCCCGAGGCCTACATCCACCGGGCCGGCAGGTAGGAGCCTGGGCGGGAGGGCAGAACTGCGTGGTGAGGCGGTGAGCGTGGTGGAGGGTGCGGTGGGCTGGGCGGAGCCCACAGGCAGGGATGCAGGCTGGGTTGTCTCCCGTCGCAGGACAGCACGTGCCAACAACCCTGGCATAGTGTTGAGCTTTGTGCTTCCCGCGGAGCAGTCGCAGCTGGGCAAGATCGAGCAGTTTCTCAGTGACGGTGAGCATGCAGGCTCCGGGCTGGGCCAGGCCAGGCTTCCCCCACGGCAGACCCCTGAACGCTCCTCATGTCCCCCGTGGGGCAGGCCCTGTGTCGCCCTGCACTGAGGGGCAGACGTGGTCTGCCTCCAGTCGGCATGTGACCTCTGTGCTGCTCGCACACGCGCCGTCTGCTGCATCACTGGCAGCCCGCGAGGCCAAGGACAGCGCCATGCGCCTGCGCGCGTGTGTCTCTCTCTCACCCTGGGCTGATGCTCCTGTCTGAGCCCTTCCTGCTCCTGTCTTCGCAGAGGGTGAGGCCCCTGCCCTGCTTCCCTACCAGTTCCACATGGAGGAGATCGAGGGCTTCCGCTATCGCTGCAAGGTGAGCCGCTGGGCACTTCGGGGATGGGCAGGGGGAGCTTTGACTGGGTCCTGTCCCGTGGCTGACCCCCGGTGTCTGCCCGAAGGACGCCATGCGCTCGGTGACGAAGCAGGCCATCCGGGAGGCGCGGCTGAAGGAGATCAAAGAGGAGCTCCTGCACTCGGAGAAGCTCAAGGTGAGGCGGGCGAGGGCAGCCACACTCGGGCCTGTGCATGTTCCCGGAGCTCGAGCCAGTGTGCACGGGCACACACGCATCTGCATCCAGCCCTGTGGTCGTGGCATCCAGAAGATGGCGCAGCCTGGCATCCCCCCACTGAGGTTCCACAGTGTGGGAGGTTCCACAGCTTGGGTGTCTGCGAGCCGCAGCGGTGACGCCAGGTGAAAGCTGCAGAAGGGCTATTGGCGGCACATAGGAGGGAGAGTTTGAACCAGTGTAGGAGTCGGAAGGCGGCCTCGATGGGAACAGTGAAGGAACAGAGGTCGTAGGAAGTCTGCACAGGGTCGCCTCGTGCCTTTTAAATTGTAAAGCACACGGATCTGATGTCTTTTCGAAGGTTCAGTCTGATGGGTGCAGTTGTAGTCCCAGCTAGGGGACTCGCAGAGAGGCTGAGGCAGGAGGCTCGCTGGATCCCAGGAGAGTAAGGCCGGCTTGGGCAACATAGTGAGCCCCTGTCTTAAAGAAGTAGGTCTGGGGGGTAGCTTAGTGTAAAGCACTAGAGTGTGCAGCGCCCTGCCTGAGTTTGCTGAGACTCACTCACTGCTCCAAAAATAAAGTTGCAAACTGAAAAACTCAATCTGTGAAGTTCCAAAGCCGCTGACCTGAGCTCCCTGCCCTCCCAGACATACTTCGAGGATAACCCCCGGGACCTGCAGCTGCTGCGGCACGACCTGCCTCTGCACCCCGCGGTGGTGAAGCCACACCTGGGCCACGTCCCTGACTACCTGGGTGAGTGGTGGGAGGGTCGGGAGGTGGAGGGACGTCCCGGAGGAGCAGAGCGAAGAGGCGCCAGAGTGGGTGGCGGGAGCTGCGGGAGGGGAGGCTGGCGCCCTGGCCTCAGTGAGCTGCTCTGAGCAGGGTCCCTCGCTGGGAGGGCGTGGCCTGGCCTTTGGGATCAGGGCCAGGATTGGGAGCCCGGGACGTCACGTGAAGCCAGTGGATTTGTCACAGGGCCTCGTGTGAAAGGTCGCCCTGAGCCTGTCCTTTACCTGCACCTCCCTGCCCTCCCACCTCGGCTCTGTGTGCCGAGCACGCTGTACCCTAAGCGCCACCCCACCCTGGCCTTGTTGCACACCCCCGCCACACGCTTGAACACCGCCGGAGGGTGATGTGGATGGTGGCTCGGTGGGCCTGGTATTCTTTGGTCCTGGGGTTTGTGTGAGGACGAGTCTGTGTGTCACTCATGTCACAGTTGAGAGCGCAGCACTGGGCATCCCGGCCAGAGGGTGGGGAGCCCTTGCAGTCTGGGTTCGGCGCTCATGGGGTTGGGGCGACAGGAGGCTTCAAGAGTGGTGAGCTGACCGCTGAGGCCTGGTCTCTTGCAGTCCCTCCGGCGCTCCGTGGCCTTGTGCGTACCCACAGGAAGCGGAAGAAGCTGTCCTCTGGCAGGAAGGCTAAGGTACGCCCGGGGGCTGTGGGGCCAGCAGCGGAGTCTTCCCCACCTTGTCCCTTTGCTGTCGCATGATGTCCACGCATCTTGCCCGGTGGGTGGAGGAGGACTGCTCCTTGGCCCTCGGGCTGCCCACGGCTGCCTCTGTGGGGACAGCCGTCTGCCTGCCCTCTAACCCAGACCCTACTCCACAGAAGACGAAGACCCAGAACCCGCTGCGCAGCTTCAAGCACAGCGGGAAGAAACCCAGACCCGCAGCATCGCCATCCTGAGGCCACCAGGCCGCCGTGTGGGGAGTGAGCTCCCAGCAGGACTCAGCGGCTCAGCGCCCTGCACGCCACACACCCAGCGCTCCGTGCTGGACACACGGACTTGGGGGACTGGGCTGGCACTGCCAGGCTGCTGCCTTTCCCCCTGAGGTTCCAGCTGGGCACAGTGGCCCCTGCCTGTGGTCCCAGCTACTTCGGAGACTGGTGGAGGAGGACTGTGAACTTGAAGCCAGCCTGAGCAACTTTTAAATCCTGTCTCAAAGTTAAAAGGAAAAAGGGCTGGGGATGTAGCTAAGTGCAGAGGCTCAGGGTTCCTTCCCCAGTACTGCAAAAACAAACCACACAGAATAAACCTCTTCCACCCCAGACTGGTCCCTCAGCCCTCATTGTGCGCTTTTGCTGCTTGCAGTCCCGGGTGTGGCCAACAGAGGGCAGTGGTGCCTGGCTGGTCCCCTGTGTAATCCCTGCTAGTCCCAGGCCCAGCCCAGAGCATCCTGGGAGATGTCCTTCCTGACTGTGAGCTGCCTGCTCCCCAACACATGTGCACTGTGTTCAGAGGCACCAGGGCCACTGTCTCTTCCTTCCAGGTTGACAGCACGTGTGTCAGCTGTCTGTCAGGAGCAGGAGGCATGGTGTGACACAGGCACCAGCTGAGCACCTGGCCACCTTCCAGCCTGAGACCAGGCCTCAGCCCCGAGGGTGGGCTTCCCCCTTTGAGCACCCTAGGCTGCTCCCCAGCGTCCCCTGCCCGTCACTTGCTCACCGGGCATTGCAGGTGGGCAGGGGCATGCGCAGCAAGGAGTGGAGGCAGAAGGTGGGCACGGGTGCAGTTGGGCCCAGAGGCTGGCCTTGCTGTGTGGGGGACCCGAGGGAGCTCCCTTTCTCTGCTCTTCCGCTAACGCCTGAGTGTCGGGAAGTCGGGCTGTGATGTGGGTGGGGCAGAGACCAGCAGGGGTGGCTGTGAAGGGGTCGGTGCCTGAGGTGGGCATCAGAGAAGCTGGAGACACAGCTGCCCCGAGAGCACTGGACGGGCTTGTCTGTCACAGGAAGGGGCAGGTGTGGGGGCTGCCGCTGCCTGGGGCAGTGAGTGTGCCAGCTGTGCTCTAAGGTGACAGCATGACCTATGCGTGACGTATCCCTGGGGCGTGTTTCTGACCTTGTCACCTGTGCACGGCCTGTGTTGAGAGCCACCCTGGTGGCCATGAGGTTGGCTTCCCTGGCGCGGTTCCTCCCGGGGGGTGGAGTGGGTGAGCGCGGAGCCAGCGCCTTGCGGTGTCCTGTGAGGTGTAGCCCAGAGCTGGCAAGTGGGGTGGACTTGGGTGAGGCCCGGTGGTTCCACACGTGGTCCCTTCCCCGAGTCAAAGCAGCCGGGGGGATTCCTGGGTTCTGGGTCGGTGGCTGAGGCTCAGAAGGTCCCGGAAACAGCAGGGCCCGGCAGCAGCAGAGGGCGAGGTGGCTGAGTTGCCACCTGGCAAGGAGCTGGTGCCATTGCGTGGGCACCTGTGTGTCCCCTCGGGGCTCCTGCAGCCCCGTATTACTTGGGTCTGTGCTGGCCGGGCCACAGAATGGGACGTGTGTGGGGCTACCATGACATCTGCGCAGCCGTGTGTCCCCTGTGAAGGACAGCGGCCAGGCGGCAGTGCCCCTGCTGCACTCTGCTTCCCAGTGGGGACCTTGTGTCCCATCCAGGACAGGATAGACTCGGAACAAGGTGTGCACGTGGCCGGGACAAGAAGGGGACTGTGCAGTCCCCAGGCTCGGACTGGCCAGGCTGGTGGTGCCCTATGCGTAACAGAAAGGCCAGGTGCGGTGGCGTCACCTGCAGCCCAGGCCTGGGCCTGTGTGTGCGGACCGTCTGTCAGGGTCCCTCTCACCCACCTGAGACGGGGAGCACACATGCTGCTGCCAGCCTGGGGCCAGCTGGGTGCAGCAGGGGCTGCGCTTGCCCTCTGAGGTCTGGGGCCCAGCACGGAGGCAGACGATGGGTGTCCGTGTCACCATGGGCAAAGCGCTGTGGGGACCTCAACCAGGTGGAGGGAGGTTTTAAGCCAGGCCTGGTGGTGTACACCTGTAATCCCAGCCCTTGGGAGGCTGAGGCAGGAGGTGGGTAAGTACAAGCTCAGCCTGGGCAACTTAGTGAATTCCTGCCTCAAATAAATAAAATAAGGAAGAGGGCTGCGGATGTAACTCTGTGGGTTCAGTCCTCGGTGCCACCGAAAGAATTTCCGCTGAGACAGGACGGGTGGGAGGGAACTGGGGACCTGGCCGAGGGGAGCCCAGCACAGTTGAAGAGAAAAGGACCAGTGGTGGTGGTCAGGGTGTGAGAGGAACTGAAAACGCTGGGGATAGGGTAGCCACATGGTGGGAAACAAAAACGGAAGGACCAGGAAGTGCAGGGCTCTGGCGGGGAGCCCGGATCAGATATGGAGGACAGGTGTGCCCCAAACCTCTGGACTTTCCGGGGAAGGTTGTTGTGTTCCATCCCAGCTAATTCTGTCCCCATCTGCCAAGGATTAATGACTCAGCTTTTGGGCAGCCCTGCTCACTGGACTTTGACCCTTGGGGTCAGTGCCTGGGGAGGTGATAAGGGTGAGCTGAGCAGGGAAGCATCGGGAAGCATCGTTTGAATGTCGTCATTCAAAGCGATGCTGCGTAGTTTCCACCTGCTTGTTTGTTTTGGGGACAGGATCTCGCTATGTAGCCCAGGCTGGCCTTGAACTCAGCTAACCCCCTGCCTCAGCCTCCAGAGTGCTGGGATTACAGAGGTGCGCCACCATGCCCAGCCACTTTGGGGTCTTTTGTAAGTGAGGTGACTGCCCTTCTGAGGGCTGGTGTGAGATGTGTGTGAGGCACTCATATGGCCCAGGTACTGGCACAGGTACCTGACCCAGGTACCAGGTATCGGGGCCCAGCTCAGGCCTGAAACTTCTGATCCCCGTCCTGACAGAGTCCACGGAGCAGCCCCCAAACTCCTCTGTGTGCACCAGATCACGCAGGAAGCTTTTTATTTTTTTCCACTATTTGGGCGATTGAATCCAAGAGCTTTGTACTGAATGATATCAGGTTTTTTTAATTTTAGGGAGTGGTTTCTGGGAATCGAACTCAGAACCTCATGCTTGCTAGGCAGGTGCTGTGCTACTGAACTGCATCCCGGCCCCCTTTTTAATTTTTTGACACAGGGACTCACTAAGTTGCCCAAACTGGCCTCGACTTGCCATCCTCCTGGCTCCGCCACCTAGAGTGCTGAGGACGTAGCTCTGCGTGATGATACTGGGTTTAATCCCTACTTCCATAAAGTACACAGCTAGGACAGGGTTAAGATGCTGAATTTGGTTTTTTGGTGAAACAGTCTCTCTGGTCTTGAACTTACTATGCAGCCCAGGTTGGCTTCTTGGCAGACTTTCTGCCTCAGCCTCCAGAGTGGTGGGATTACAGGCATGCACTACCATGCCTGGGAAATTCAACATTTCTTATAAGCACTTTTCCCACTAGTCCCCAGACCACAGTTTGAGGTTCGCCATGCTCCTCCATTTTGCAGATTGGCAAACTAAGGCTCAGATTAAATGCCAAGCCTAGCACCATCCCTCAGCTAAGTGGTGACATGGGAGCTGCTTCATCTGATGGACTCAGCTCTGACAGGGGGCCAGGGGACCTGATTACAAGGCTGCTCTGTCCCTGCCCAGTTAGAGATCTGGCTAGATTTAAGTTCCACATATGCAGGAGTTTCATGGCATAACTATGACCCATCCCATACTTGGGATGTACTTTTACTAGAAAAGTATTTATTATTTGCGTTTTTTATTGTGTGTTTGGTTTTTTTAAATCTTTTTGAGACAGGGTCTCGCTATGCAGTTCAGGCTGGCCTTGAGCTCACTTTGTAGCCCAGGCTGGTCTTGAACTCACAACATTCCTCCTGCCTCAGCCTCCCGAGTGCTGGGATTATAGGTGTGTGCTGGGATTATAGGTGTGCACGACCTTGCAGCTTCATTTTTTAAAAGGAGATTTCCATTTGGCTGGCCCCTGAAGAGCATCCCTCCTATCTCAGCGGGGCTTTCTTCCTAACCTTCTTCCACCAAGAACAATTTGCAGTGAAAGGGAAGGAAAGGACTCACCAGGGACACATGTGTGGAGCTGGACTGTGTCCTCCACCCCCGCCCTCCAGGCGTCACCTGTGACTCAGGCTGACCCCACCCACGCCCTGGGTGCTGTGTGCCAGACGGCACCCTCGCCTGGGAGCCTGGCCGCAGGCCTGTCTCGCACTAGCTTTGGTCATGACCTGGTCAGCAGTGCTATATCACCGTGGGGACCTAGAGCTGCCCGACGCTCCATGCCGGTGGTCCTGGTATGGTCTGGCTACAGCGTGCTTGGCCTGCCTGGGTGAGGACCTTGCCCTGCCAGAACCCGCAGCTGGGGGCCTGGTGACTGCCCTGTGGGGTGACCCGGCGTGGCCTCCGCCCATGGGCCCCAGTGTGGCTGGTGCAGCGAGCTCTGAGTGGTGGGTCTTGTCCACCAGAGGTAGCAGAGGCCCAGACTGGGGGGCCTGGCTGGAAGCGTCTCTTGGAGCAGGCAGTCTGACACCTTCCCGACAGGTAGAAATGGACAGCCAGGGACACGGAGTGGTACCTTGGCCTCCAGCAGCTAAATGCACATGCACGGAGATGCAGCCGCATGGTGCCACCTGGGCCACTCAGCCTGGCTGATGGCAGAGGTGGCCACTGCTGGGTAGCAGAGGCCAGGAGGGGTCCAGAGAAGCCGTGGCCTGGTTACAGCAGAGCAGGGACACAGCAACCAGCTGGCCGAGCAGGGCCCGTCAGTCCCAATGGCATGTGGCGTGGTATGAGGTTTCAGTTGTCACACACACACACACACACACACACACACAGCAGGTAACATTTGATTAACAAGATTTTAAAAAATGTGTATAGGTTGGACATGGTGGTACATGCCTGTGATCCCAGCACTTGGGAGGCTGAGGCAGGAGGATCTCTGCGAGTTCCAAGCCAACCTGGGCTACCGAGTGAGTTCAAGCCCAGCCTGACCTGCATAGTGAGACCCTGTTTCAAAAAGAAAAAACAATACAAAACCAAACAAACCAAACCGCATATAGTCACAGATGATAAGAAGCAGTAACTTTAAGCTCTGTGGACAAATGCGATTATTGGAATGAGACTTTGGAAGATGATTGAGCATTGGCTAATAAAGCTGGAGATGTGCAATTGCACCTCGGGTACGTCTGGGCCTCCTTTGGATCCCTGGGACATAGGCTCCAGTCCTCACCCACTGCACCAGTGGGTGCCAGTGCCAGGGCGCTCCAGGGCCTTATTCCATGGCACTGTGGTCACACACCTCCCGTGTGCTGAGATCACTGCAGCAGCCGCCCGTGGTGGTGCGCGGCTGTGCCCCCAGCACTCGGGAGGCGGAGCCCACCGTAGGGCACACTCTTTTCCTTTTGCTGGCAGAATATACACTAACATAAAATTACCGTGTCCCTGGACAGTTCTGTGTTTAGGGGACAGTCGCAAGGCTGTGGGGTTGGGGATATAGCTCAGTGACACAAGTGCCTGCCTGGCAAGCGTGAGGTCGTGAGTTCACTTCCCGGTACCAAAAAAACAAAACAACAAAAAAAAAACCTCTAAAACAGGGCCAAGGAAATGGCTCAGCAGCACAAGCGCCTGCCTGGTAAGTGCAAGGTCCTGAGTTTGAGTCCTAGAACCAAAAAAACCAAAACAAACAAGGTTGTGCATCTATCTCTAGAGCTTCTTCCTCATCTGTGAGAGAAATTTGGTCCTCCTGAAGTGCCAGGACCCTGTGCCCACCTTGTGGCTCCTGCTGGGCACCACATCTGCTTCCGTCTCCGTGGCCTGACTCTGCTGAGAAGCTCAGATCAGTGCAGCGACACGGTGTCTGCTGGTCCGGGACTACCTGCCTGCCCGTGGTGTGATGTTTCTGACGTTCACCCAAAGTCATAGCATGTGTCCGGACTGCGGTTTCTTTTGGAGCTAGTATTCCACAGCAAGCACATGCCACGTTTTGTTGATGCAGCCATCTGCTACGGACACGAAGGCTTCCACTCTGGAGGCTGCTGTGAGAAGCCCTGGATACACACTGGCAGACAGACCTCCATTTCCTCTTTCTCCACATCCTCCCCAGCACTTGTTACTTACCATGTTTTCAATTACATTAGGACTAATGGGTAGACACTGGTATTTCTCTGAGGTTTTTTTTTTTTTTTTTTTC
>NW_004955456.1:7519954-7525207 GCF_000276665.1 Chinchilla lanigera
AAAAAAAAACAAAAGCCAAGACCCAGGTGTGGTGGCACATGCCTGTAAATGCAGCACTTGGGAAGCTGAGGCAGGAAGGCTGCAAATGTGAGCCCTATTTAGACAAATTAGCAAGGCCCTGTCTCAAAAATAAGTAAATACAGCCAGGTGTGGTGGTCCATGCCTGTTCTCTCAAGCACTTGTGAGGCTGAGGCAGGAGGATTGCCTTGAGTTTGAAGCCAGCCTGGGCCTACATAGTGAGCTCAAGTTTCAAGGCCAGGCTGAACTACATAGCAAAACACTATCTCAAAAAAAAGGAAAAAAAAATATATATAATCGCAATGAGAAGGCCCTGGCTTTAGTCTGCAAGAAGGGACTAATAAAAAATGATACAAAAAAAAAATGATACAAAAGCCAAGGAATCTTTACCAAATCCATTGTCATAAGCTTTTCTCCTATGTGGTCTTCCACATGCTTTGCAGCTTTAGCTCTTGCATATGTATTTTATTGTGTTCCAATTAATTTGTGTGTGTGGCTAAGATAAGGGCCCAACTTCCTTTTCTTTGTGTGTGGGTGTCCTGTTTTCCCAGGAGCACTGCTGGGGAGGCTGTCCGGGGTCTGTCAGTCTTTATCCTAGTATCATGCTGTTTTGATCCCATAGCTTCTCAGTGAGATGTTTATGTGTGTGCAGTAGTGAGGGTCAGACCTGTGGGAGCTCTGCCACTGAGCTATGTCCCCTTAGTTACTTGCTCATTGCTGGGACAAAATACCCGATGCTCACACGTTAAAGGAAAGGTTCATTTTGTCTCACAGAGTGTAGGGGTTTTAGTCTATAGCTGGCTCCCAGGCAGAGCGGCACAGCAGAGGGGCATCACAGAGGAGAAACAGTCCATGGAAGAGCAGGCAGCGGGCAGGAAGCAGCAAATCATCCTTTCCCTTTTTATTCCATTCAGGCTACAAGCCCATTGGTTGGTGCCACTCACACCCAGGGTGCGCCTCCCCATCATCCACGCTCAGAACTATGCTAAACCTATCAGAGGACTAATCCAGTTATCACACACCCATGACCCAGTCACTCCCCAAAGTCCTACCTATAAACACACGAGGCTTTGGGGGGACCTCTAGATATAATTCATAACAGGTCTCACTAAGTTGCTTGGGGGCTTTGAATTTGGGATCCTCCTGGCTCAGCCTTCCAATGTGCTGGGGTTACAGGCGTGTACCACCACATGCAGCTTGTGTCAGAAAATATCTCTCTCAACCTTTTTTTTAAGATAAGGTCTCTGGCCTTGAACTCACAGCGATCTTCCTACCTCAGCCTCCCAAGTGCTGGGATGGTCTATTAGTCAGGTTGTTGTCACTACAATGAAATCCCTGGGGCTAGGTAGATTGATCACAGAGAAAGAAAAGAAATTTTTTCAACCTCCTTGTTTTTTTTTAAATTTTTTTTTAATTTTAAAGAGTAAAAGAAGGATAACATAATAATAGGGGGGGCTTACCAAATTACAGACAAAGTGGTAGGAGATTATCAATGGTTATTGTTTTACATATTGTTATCTACAAGATAGTTTCTCAGGAAAACAGACAAATAATATTGAGTTACAGACAAAAGAGGTATGAGATTATCAATAGTTGTTGTACTATACTTAGGTATCTTCAAAGTGGCTTCTAAAGAATATAAATAGAACTATGCATGAGTGACCTATTGAATAATCATTCAATAATTCTCAATAGTTGTTGTAGGAAACACATAATAATAAATATGGATCCATTTATGAAATAGGATAGGAACAATACAAACATCACAGAGTTATGGATAGATTTCTAGGAAAATAACAATGACTGCTGTAATACATGGTGGTATCTTCAAAGTGGTTTCTCAGGAAGACAGAGATACACAAGAAGGATCTAACAAGTAGTTACAGCCTAAGGGTTATCAAAAATCAAGTGTGTCGTCTGGGGCAAAAGCCATTTTTTGTAGCGTTTTCTCTCCAGCCTCCCATCGCATTGGGACCCCACAACCAGTTAGTGTCCTCTCCCCAACTGTCAGCACAGGCAGAAGGAATCCTGCTGTAGACTTCTCCGGAGCTCTACCACAGCCTGTGCTGTCAGGGGAAGAATGGCTTCCAGGGAGTCTCTGCAGTACTGTGCAAGGTCCTCCTGGTTTACAGCTTCCGAGCAGCTCTCATGACCCCAGTCCACAGGACCTCTGACTCCATGGGCTTGGTCTGCATTCTCATGTTCTCAGAGTCCTTGTTTAGCAGCTGCTCCTCCGCTGACTCTGGACCTTTCTGTTTCTCAATGGCAGGAGCAAGAGTAACCCGTTGTATGGCATGCATTCCCAGGGGTTTTTCCATTTGAATGTTTCACACACGACCCAGGGTGAGCATCTGCAGCCGGTGCATGGTGGGCCAATTGTGTCATTGTTTCTCTGTGTCTTGATAGTTCTCAATTGAGCCGCATGGCTCATGGCTCCACGTGCACCGGGGGCCCTCCCTCCGGGGGGCCTACCAGGCAAAAAGCTAGCCAGCCGGAAGGCTGGCGCTCCCCACCCGTGGCTCCCAGGGTGCCGGAGGCCCTTGCTCCAGGGGCCTACCAGGCAGAAAGCTAGCCAGCCGGGAGGCCGGCGCTCCCCGCCCGTGGCTCCCAGGGTGCCGGAGGCCCCAACCTCCTTGTTTTGCATGATGAAATTGCAAACAGCACATAGCAGGCCTGGAGAAAGTGTTTTGTTGGGCCACATGGTGGGAGCATGGCAGGGGGAAGGCAGGAAGCCATAGGGCCAGGCAGGAAGATTCAGGTCCAAGGTTTACAACTTGCTCTTGGGAGAACTCAGAGGTCCCACAATACCCACCTTAATCTCTCCCCAGGGCCACTCCCCTGATGATCCAAGGACCCTCCTCTTAGGGTCCCCACATCTCTCATGTCACCATCCTGGGGCCAGGCCTCTAACGCAGGAACACTTGGGGCCACACACAAATCACACCCAATGCAGAGCATGTGAGTTAAGGCAGTGTTCTTTCTTTTTCAATATCTTGGAAGCATTTGGAAAGGGTTAATATTAATTCTTCTATGCCAGGTGTGGTGGAGCATGCCTGTATTCCCAGCACGCAGGAGGCTGAGGCAGGAGAAACACCCTGAGTTCAAGGCCAGCTTGAACTACATAGTGAGATCCTGTCTCAAAAAGCCAAAAAACAAAGCAAAACCCAAAAAAACTGTATTAATTCTTCTGTTCAGTAGAATTCATCAATGAAGCTGTCTGGCTCAGGGCTTTTCTTTTTGGAGAGATTTTAAATGACGTCTTTGATGTCCTTACTGGTTATGGGTCTGCTCAGGCTTTCTATTTCTTCACTGGTCAGTTTTGCTACTGGAGTGTTTAGCAGTTTATCTATTTCTTCTAAGTTACCAGTTTGTTGGCTGATAGCTGTTCATAAGATTGTCTTTTCTTCCTTTTAGAAAAACTGGAGACATATTGCTGAATGTGCAGTCAGCGTACAGACAACGCACAGTGACGTGTGCACTTGATAACGAATGGACATGGTTGTATCTACGTGAATCTTCACAACTCCATACCTTGTGTGTCATGATGTATTGTCAGCAGGTGACATGGATAAGTACTCCTTTAAGGAGGGCTGTGTGGCTGGACAGGAGAGATGGGGGCCAATGGTCTGACAGGAAATGGAGTTGCAAGAAATCCAGGCCAGCATCTGGGGTTCGGAGGGTTCTAACCACATTCCTGAACAAGATGAAATGACTGTATTTGAATAAATGTAGACTTTTTAAATGCATCATGGAGACTGTTGCACATGGGTAAATGGAGGTGGTTGTACATGACAAAGTAGGAGATCCTCTGAAAACAAGCTGGACTGCATCTTTGGGAGTGGAAGCTTATTTTTGGGGTGACATGGTGGAACCACTGTACATAACAATTGGCAAAGGAGGAGGCCCTGCTCTCCCTGGGCTGGAACTGTGTGCTGTTGCTTTCAGACCGAGGCTGTGACCTATGCTGGGGAGGAGGTGGGTGAGGTGAGTGACAAGACCATAACACTTTCCTGGGATCCATGGTGGATTTTTTTTTTTTAAATGATTATGGAGTGTTTGGCTGCTATTAACCTTTGTGTTCTGGACCTCCTGCAAAGTTGTTCTGACACTTTGGCTTGTTTTTTTTTTTTTGTCTTTTTGAGACAGGTCTCGCTATGCAGTTCAAACTGGACTTGAGCTCTCTTTGTAGCCGAGGCTGGTCTCGAACTCGCAACGATCCTCCTGCCTCAGCCTCCCGAGTGCTGGAATTACAGGCATGCGCCGCCACGCCCGGTTGGCTTGGTTTTTCACTGTTCCTGGCAGTGCAAAGACTTGGGAGCTTCCTAGTTCACCATTTTTCTGTGGGTGGGGCTAGCAGGAGGCAGGGATGAGAGCTCCGAAAGATGCCATAGAGCTGTTTTCCAGAGGATCTCCTATTTTGTCATGTGCAGGCTTCTCCACCTACTCACGTACAAAAATACACATTTATTCCAGTACAGTCATCTTCTGGAACATCTTCTGGACCTCTCCAAACCCCAGTCCCGGCCTGAATTTCTTGCAGCTTCATTTCCTGTAGAACCGCTGGCCCCATCTCTTGTGTCCAGCGACACAGCTCTCCTTGAATGAGTGCTTCTTGTCACTGCCTGCTGGGAGCGCATTGGCGACACAGCTGTCAGTGATTTCACCCCCGAGAACTCCTCACCCAGGTCCCGACCTCTTGCAGGCTGGGCTTCACAGAGTTTCCATGAAATCAAGTGCTAATTGAAGACTTGCGAGACAGGAGTGGCAACAGAAGTGATGACAGTCAAGAACGCTGGGCCACACAAAAGCGACGAGAAACGGCAGGTGCAAACATTTAGAAAAGATTTCTTTATTCACATGAGTGCGTGAGGTATGTCTGCTGCAGCACACGATGTATTTAGTTATGAAGCTTCGTGTTCGACACAACCACGTCCACTCGTCACCAAGGGCGTGTGTTACTCATGTGCTGTGTCTGTACTCTGCTCACTTGGCAATAAATCTCAAGTCCAGATGTTCACACAGGTGTTTACCACTCATCCAAAGACACCTGCCTGGACATTTATAAGTATGCAATTGTAATTTATATTATCATTTATTTTAAGTATTAATGTCAATAATATTATTTATTTATATTAATTATATATCAATAGCATTATTTTATAATTTACGACCTTGTTGTGTGTTGCTACAGATGTACTAAATGTACCCATCTGGTTGATTTTTTTTGTTGTTGTT
>NW_004955456.1:7526052-7537861 GCF_000276665.1 Chinchilla lanigera
GGGGCTACAATGGGTGTAGAGCACACAGTTAATATTCACCAGCCCTGGGTTCAGTCCTCAGCAGCGCCCTAGGTGAACCCCAAATAAGGCATCATTTCGCAGCTGGTATTCTACAGGGCGAGGGAAGAGTGTGGTGAGCTTCAGCCCTGGGGATGTCACTGTGTGTGTCTGTCTCCTGGGCTGCTATCGACCCTGGACTGATAACCGCTTGATAGTCCTAGATTAGCCCGGGGGAAGAAACGATGAGCTGCACACACGTAGGGATTGTAAATGTGTGTTCTGACTCATGATAGCTCATCTCTGCACATTTATTTTAAAGAAGTAAATCCCAAAAGGAAAAAACTCCATTGGCCATGAGGAAGCGAACCAGAAACTTAAAATAACAGGGAAAAATTGGAGACCGGCCCACAGTCAGTGTGAGGAGAGAGAAAGAGTTATTGCGCTGCAGGTCGTCATCACACACGCTACACGTGTGGTCTGGGCACCGAAGGCAGTGGAGAGTGTTTATGAAAAGTCAAGGGAGCTGGGCATGGTGCTGCACACTGTAAACCCAGCACTCAGGAGGCTGAGGCAGGAGGACTGCGAGATTGATTGAGCCTAGCCTGGACAATTTTATGGCTTAGCAAGACTCTGTCTCGAAATAAAAAATAAAAAGGCCTGTGGATGTAGCTCAGTGCAAAGATCCTGGGTTCAATCCCCAGGACTGCCAAAAAAAAAAAAAAAAAGTAAGAAGAAACGATTTGGGGTGCATGTATCACGTGACTGTGACGTATCACAGGCACAGGCAGCCAGACTGGGAGTGAAAGTTTTCATCTTCTCCTGGGGGAAAGGTACCACTCTCCTCTGTGTTTGAGGGGTGCTGCTCATCATGGCACTGGGCTGGGATGGGAATGACTGCGGTGGGTGCCAGGGCTGCAGCTTCCCTGACCTTGGCGCTCCTGCTCAAGTGTCTGACTTCCGGCCATGAGCGCTCCTGACCAGGAGTTGTTCTGGCAGTGTGTGGCTGGTGCTGGAGCTTCTAGGAATCTCCAGCGGAGGTGGAGAAATTGACTACATCCTTATTCCTTGGCCAGGCTCCCTAGGCCAGGAGTTGGTCTTGTACATACCCTGGTTGTTGGCTTGTTCCTGTCCCCTGGTGCTTTACCTGCCTACCCACAGCTGCCACCTGGGGTCACCTCCCAAAGAAGCTGTTTGCACTGGGACCCTCTCAGTCTGCTTCTGGGGGAGCCGGATGACAACACCTAGGCCGTAGATAGGCAGACACCCGCCTCACGGGTGCCATCCTGGGGCAGAGGAGGACCTGGAGGGGCTGGGCTGGGGTCATCCCTGCACACGGGACGGCTCGGGGCCTCCCCTCAGCCCCTGGGGTCGCCTGCCTGGGGCCTGGATGGCCGCCTTCCGAGTCACTAGGCCTCTCCCAGCAGCTTTCTCGCGCAGGTGGCCATACGAGCGGCCTTGCAGCATTATCAGTGACTGAGCCTTGGCATGAGGGCCAAGGTCCTACCTATCCCGAGATAGTGGGAGCGCAGGGAGGGCCAGGAGATTCCTATCAGGGGAGCGCAGAAGTGTGTACCATGCACCTGGGCCCGGGCAGGCACACCACCACCCAGGTCCCACTGGCGCTGGCATTGGGAGGAGAGGGGAGGAGGAGGAAGAAGTGAGCAGAGGAGAGAATCTGAGGTCTCTATCTGCTGTCAGGCCTGGAATGGGCTGTTTGTTCCACTTCCTGCTTGGAGGGGACTGCGTATCTCCACCTTAGTTCTCCCCTTGTTATCTGACTGTTAATATTAATTAGCAACGGTTGCTAAGGATCACAGTGCAGAGGGTGTGTCTGAGCTCTCAGCTGCCCCTGGGCCCTAGATGGGGTGGGCCAGGGTGGGAGTCTGCGTCTATACCCAAGGGGCGCAGGCTGCTGGGACCGCGCGAAACCACCAGTGCCAAAGCCCAAAGCCCTCAGTACCTGATCCCACCTGCACCTTGGTCCCAGTGCCAGCTCCTGAAGGGGTGTTTGGGGTCTGTTTCTTTCTTTTTTTTTTTTTTTTTTGGTTTTGGTTTTTCTCTGGTACCGGGAACCGAACTCACGACCTTGCGCTTGCCAGGCAGGCGCTTTGCCGCTGAGCTAAATCCCCAGCCCCCTCGGGTCTGTTTGTCAGGAGGGGTTCAACCCCTGTCAGACTTCAGAGGCACTGGACAGCGAGTGAGGACCCTGGCCCTGTCACAGTGAGGCTCATCTGAGGGGCTGTGAGTGGGGCCAGCCGGAGGCAGGGATGACAGCAGGTGATCATTAACCAGTGGCACTCAGCCCTATTGGTTCCAACCTTGCCTGACCAGGGCTGTCACCGGGGGAGGAGGATCCCTTAACGTGCATCCCCACAGCCAATCCCAGCTGTCTCCTGCTGTCCCTACCGCGCTCTCCTCTGCCCCGGGATGGCTGCCGGTCTGCGCAGCTGGCTGCTCTGGGCCCTGCTCCTGCGCTCCGTGAGTGTACTGCCTCAGTGGGGACGCAGGCCACCTGGGGCCCGGGAGGGGTCACTGGGGGACGTGTGGAGGGGGCCCCAGGCCCTCCAGAGGAGGGTCCCAGCGAAGGGTCTCCAGGTCATGTGGTTGAGGGACAGAGAGTCAGGAGTGGCTACTGGGCTGGGTCCTGGCCTGGGGCTAGGGAAGAACTGAGTCAAGAGGTGCGGTGGGGGTCCCGGGCAAGACCCCTGGAGCATCCTGGGGCTGGGAGGAGGGTGACAGTGTTTGGGTCCGAAGGTGTGTTGGGGCAGGGGACCTCCTGATGCCCCTGCAGATCAGGTCCCCGGTGCGGAGACCCAGGAGACCCAGGTCAATGTGGGCCCCGTGGTCACCTCCCTCCCCATCACCCCTTCCCTGCTCAGCGTGAACTTCCTAAAGCGCTGTGTCGGGTCGCGCCCTTCTCTCGGGAGGAAAGCACCCCAACCATAGCACGGGCCTCCCGGAGGCCCCCAGACCCCTGCCTGGTCTTCCTCCTTCCCCACACCCTGTGCGTCCCCTGTGCCCGGCCTGCTGGTGACCTTGCTCTATCTGCAGGCCCGGGGGGAGCTGTACACGCCCATCCACCAGGCTGGCTACTGCACCTTCTATGATGAGTGCGGGAGCAACCCGGAGCTGTCCGGAGGCCTCACGTCGCTGTCCAATGTGTCCTGCCTGTCCAACACCCCGGCGCGCCTCATCACGGGCGACCACCTGGCCCTCCTGCAGCGCGTCTGTCCCCGCCTCTACAATGGCCCCGACACCACCTACGCCTGCTGCTCTGCCAAGCAGCTGATGTCGCTGGAGATGAGCATGAGCATCACCAAGGCCCTCCTCACCCGCTGCCCGGCCTGCTCCGACAACTTCGCCAGCCTGCACTGCCAGAACACCTGCAGCCCCGACCAGAGCCTCTTCATCAACGTCACCCGCGTGTTCCCTCGGGGAGCCAGTGAGCCGCCGGCCGTGGTGGCCTACGAGGCTTTCTACCAGCGCAGCTTCGCGGAGCAGGCCTACGAGTCCTGCAGCCGAGTGCGCATCCCCGCGGCCGCCTCGCTGGCCGTGGGCAGCATGTGCGGTGTGTACGGCTCCACTCTTTGCAACGCCCAGCGCTGGCTCAACTTCCAGGGAGACACGGGGAACGGCCTGGCCCCGCTGGAAATCGCCTTCCACCTCTGTGACCCTGGCCAGGCCCTGAGAGACGGGATGCAGCCACTGGACGCTATGATCGTGGCCTGTAACGAGGCCCAGGGCAATGGCACGGCGGCCTGCTCCTGCCAGGACTGTGCTGCCTCCTGCCCTGTCATCGCCCCACCCGCTGCCATGCGCCCCTTCTCCTACATAGGTCGCTTGCCAGGCTGGGTGGTCCTCCTCATCATCTTCTGCTCCGTCTTTGTGCTGCTCACCACCGTCCTCGCCCGACTCCGGGTGATTTCCAGCAGGAGGAGGAAGGCCAAAAGCCGGGGCCCGCCCGTGGCCCCCAGCCCTTCGGAGAAACTCAGGCGCTCCCCACACATGATCCTTGGCCAGTTCTTTGACAGCTGGGGAAGAAAGGTGGCCTCGTGGCCCCTGACCGTCCTGGCAGTGTCCCTGGTGGTAGTTGTGGCTTTGGCATCGGGCCTGACATTCGTGGAACTCACCACAGACCCCATGGAATTGTGGTCGGCTCCCAACAGCCAACCCCGGCAGGAGAAGGAGTTCCACGATGAGCACTTTGGCCCCTTCTTCCGAACCAACCAGGTTTTCCTGACGGCACCGAACCGGTCCAGCTACAGGTATGACTCCTTGCTGCTGGGGCCCAAGAACTTCAGCGGGATATTGAGCCTGGACCTCTTGCTGGAGCTGCTGGACCTGCAGGAGAGGCTGCGGCACCTGCAGGTGTGGTCGCCCGAGGCGCAGCGCAACGTCTCCCTGCAGGACATCTGCTACGCACCCCTCAAGCCGCACAACACCAGCCTCTCTGACTGCTGCGTCAACAGCCTCCTGCAGTACTTCCAGAACAACCGCACGCTCCTGCTGCTCACTGCCAACCAGACACTGACGGGCCAGACTGCCAAGGTGGACTGGAGGGACCACTTTCTCTACTGCGCCAAGTGAGTCTTCCCTGGGCCCGGGGAGGAGCAGGGGGGCAGCAGCCGTGCTCCTTACCAAGGGCTCAGCTTGACTGATTGATTGATTTGACTATACTAGGGATTGAACCCAGGGCCTTTGCACTGATCCTTCCTCATCATTTTTAGTACTGGGGATTGAACCCAGAGCTACATCCTCAGCCATTCCTTTACTGATTCATTCATTCATGAGACAAGCTCTTGCTAAGTCACTAAGTTGTCCAGACTGAGCTCCAATTTGTGATCCTCCTGCCTCAGCCTCCCAGACTGCTGGGATTATAGGTTTGTGCCACCACACCCCACTCCAGCTCATGTTTGTCTTTGCGCTGCTTCTCCTCTTTTGCTGCTGTGCATTGGTAGGTGACCCAGGAGTGTTTTGGTGTGAACAGAAAGCAGTGCCCTCAGGCCAGGCTAGGGCTGCAGCTGGCCTTGGGCCCCAGGCCCCTCCCAGGTGTCTCAGAGCAGGTCTCAGCCAAGCCCTGGTGCTGTTGGAGTTCGGTCCCTGGCTCTGTCCATTCTAGAGGCCAGAGAGGATGCTGGGCCAAGGGAGGGCAGTGGGAAGGCCGTGTGGCTGAGGCCTCGGAGGTGGGTGTAGAGCAGTGGTCCCCAACATGGACGTCTTGTCCTCTATCCACGCCTCTGAGCCCAGAATGTCTGGCTGTCAGAAATGGCAGCTCAGGGAGGGGCTGTTTGCCGCCCTGGGGAGGCATTTGTGGTCAGGCGTGTTAACTTAGTTTGATTTTGTGTGTGCACAACTCTTGAGGGGTCTGATTATGCCCATTTCATGGACAGGGAAGCTGAGGCTTGGAAGGGTACAGTGAAATGCTCAAGGTCACAGAGCAACCGGAACTCCCGGGAGGAGCTGGTGGCCAACACAATCACTTGCTCAGAGCCAAAAAACGCAAATAGAGAGCTTTGTCCAGGTAGCTGATCAGGTGAGGGTCTTTTTTTTTTTTTTTTTGCTTGATTCAGAGGCTAGGAATCGTAAACCAGCAAGTGCAGCTCTACTTGAGGCCTGGTGCTCTGAATGCTGATGCTCTTCAGCATTATAGCTCCAGTTCTCGACGCTGGGTGTGTGCTGCGGTTGTTGGTCTTGGCTGTCGCCACTGATGTCGAACACCACCAGTCTTCATGCTGGCTGTGGGGCTCTGGAGCTCCCGTAGCAATGGCTCTTGCTGTTTATGTTTCCTTTTTAAGCAACCGTTCTGTCCATATTACTCAGAAGTCCTGAGCAGACTTACAGAGTCTTCCAAGCTCAGCTACCTAAGAAATACATCGTGAGCAGATTTACAGGACCACTGGGAGGACATTTTATTTGTGCTGTAGTACAGAGGTATCAAAGTACAAGAGAGAACCCTTCAAAGCCAACCCAAGAAGAGAGGAGAGTGCTATTTATAACAGCTGAAGGCCTGTGATTGGTTCAAATCCAAGCCCGATGATTGGTCCAAATTCAAGGCTGTGATTGGTCCAAATTTGAGCCTGTAAACAATTGGTCTAAATTGATCTAAACCCAAGCTTTCCTACAGGAGCCTGTCAATTGGTTCAAATTCAATTTGTTTCAAATTCAAACCCACTGTGGTGAAGGAGACGCTACCCAGAGCTCCTGTGGTATCTCCACTCACACAGTGGGGCTGACACCCCGCAATCTCCAGGAGGATTAGCTATGCTCATCATGGCTTACTGCGGGTCAGGGGTGTTCACAATGGGCCCCTAGCCCTGCCTGACTTCTGCCACCTCGGGGGTGAAGTGACACCGTAGCGGGCAGCAGGAGTCTGGGAGGTGACAGTCCTATCATGACCACCTGGAGAACAGCCATGCAGCAACTGAGGACACTGAGGCGGGCTGGCCCCAGCCCTTGTCAGGGGACTGAGAGGAGTGAAGGGAAGGAAGGGACTGAAGGGAAGGGAGGCGACTTGGTGTGACTGTTGCAGGCTGAGCCCTGCAGCCTTCCTCATCACAGGACAAGGGGGATCGGCAGGGGCCTCCTGCCTGTCTCAGAGGATTGGGGCTCTGAGTGGGCAGAGGAGGCCGAGGAGCAGCAGAAACCAGGACACAAGACTACAGCTCGAATCCCGACTCGGGGCTTTAGTGATGCCTCTGGGAAGCAAATAAGGGCAGGCCTGAGAGGTCCGGCTGTGCGTGAGGACACAGCAGGCCCCCCGCCTGGCACAGACAAGGCGCTCAGGGCAGCTCCTCCACTTGGGGCACTGGGGCCTGCTGAGGGTATGGCTGGAAGAGAGCTGTTGGGAGCCACTGGGCCCGGCGCTCTGCAGGCAGGTCCCCCCCTCCGAGGTGCGCCTGGGACGGGCAGGCCCCGGCAGTGAGGCAGGGCCAGGAAAGGCCCCTCGCCTTTGTGGTCTCCCTCCAGCTCTCCCCTCACCTTCAAAGACGGCACAGCCCTGGCCCTGAGCTGCATGGCGGACTACGGGGCCCCTGTCTTCCCTTTCCTCGCCGTCGGGGGGTACCGAGGTAAGCAGGGTGGCCGCGGAAGGATGTGGGGTGGCAGCAACAGGCACGGGGTGGTGTGGGAGTTCCTGCTGCAGCGCCAACTGGCCTGGCTATGGGGCTGCGGATGCCCCCTCCTGACTCCTGTCTGTCACCCGCTCAGCTTCTCATCCGCTTTTGCGCCTGGGCCCAAAGGTCTTGCCTTCCGCTAAGACAGGGAGGTGGGGCGTGGGAGTAAATGCATGATTTGCATGGGTTGTGGGGACAAACGGGAGGGGAGCGAAGGGGAGGGAGGCGGGGCTGCACCCCAGGGGGCTGAGCACCTCTCACCCCAGGGAAGGACTATTCCGAGGCAGAGGCCCTCATCATGACCTTCTCCCTCAACAACTACCCCGCGGACGACCCCCGGCTGGCTCAGGCCAAGCTCTGGGAGAAGGCCTTCGTGCAGGAGCTGCAAGCCTTCCAGCAGAGGACGGCCGGCGTGTTCCGGGTGGCCTTCATGGCCGAGGTAGGGGCTGCAGGGTGCCGGCTTTGTGGTGGCCGCCCTGGTGGTCCCGGGTGGGTTCCAGTTTCCCCATCCAGTGTGGTCCTGGGTGGCGAATGCCTACTGAGATAAGGTGTTCTTGGACCCTCGCCGTGGTCCCCAGCCGGCCACCCAGCCCCGACACTTTTGTGGTCACTAGGCTAGTCTGTGTGTTTGCAGCGCTCTCTGGAGGATGAGATCAACCGTACAACACTCAAGGACCTGCCCATCTTTGCTATCAGCTACGTGGTCATCTTCGTGTACATCTCCCTGGCCCTGGGCAGCTACTCTAGATGTGGCCGAGTTCTGGTGAGAGCAGGAGCCCATGTCCTCAGACCTCAGCACATTTTCTAAAGCCTTCACCCAGGCCCCTCACCCCAGCAAGGAGAGCACCTTCAAAGAGACTCCCTCAGAGGGTGCTATTTCTTTTTTTTTTGTAGTACTGGGAATTGAACTCAGGACCTTGCTTTTACCAGGCAGGCACTGTGCCGCTAAGCTATATCCCCAGCCCTGGGTGCTATTTTTGGGAAGTGTTCTGTGTTGAAAAGAGTTTTATTTCCACCCCCTAACATGGCCTCTCATGGCCACACGCACAGCCGCCATTTACAATGCCTGGTGACCGTGCATACAGCAGACAGACCCGTGCTGTTGGGGTGCGGCGCTGCTGGTGGGCTAGCTGTGAAGAGGGGCTTGGTGCAGACACAAGCTCCTTGCTGCAGTGGGTGGGTGGTTCTGACATGTGTGGGCCCCCAGGGTGCCTGCCCACTGCCCACTGCCCACTTCCCGGCTGACCCGGGTGGGTGGGCGGTCTGGAGACTGGGAGGTGTGCCTACTACCTACATTGCAGGTGGAGTCCAAGGCCACCCTGGGCCTGGGCGGGGTGGCTGTGGTGGTGGGATCAGTTGTGGCTGCCATGGGCTTCTACTCCTACCTGGGCGTCCCCTCCTCCCTGGTCATCCTCCAAGTGGTGCCTTTCCTGGTGCTGGCGGTGGGCGCCGACAACATCTTCATCCTTGTCCTCGAGTACCAGGTGAGAAGGGAGGTGGTTCCTGCCCCCACCTGGGGCCCCAGGGTTCCCACATCAGGGTCCCGCATTGATTTCCTGGGCATCAGCCTGCTCCTCTGTGTACCAACCCTCAGGACTGCCCCTCTAGAAAACAGCATGTTGGCACATTTATTGTGTGTGTGTGTGTGTGTGTGTGTGTGTGTGTGTGTGTGTGTGTGTGTTTGTATTTTTGAGACAAGGCCTTGCCATGCAGTTCAGGTTGGTTTTGAACCCACTGTGGAGCCCAGGCTGGCCTTGAACTCATGGCTGTCCTCCTGCCTCAGCCTCCTAAGTGCTGGGATTACACCTGGCCCGTGTGTTATCTGGAACTTTGTGTTAGACCCATACAACGTCGCTGGGATAGCACATTAGAGCCACCTCCTGTCTTTACACTGCTGTGTGGCATTCCACAGAAAACCAAAATCAGAGTCCATGTGGCCTCTCCCTGCTGGCGAGCACTTAGGGTTCCAGAGATGCTTGACACTCATGCGGGTCTCTGAACCCACCTTGGAAGCAGAAGGTGGCTGTGGGGTGGGAAGGTCAGTGCAAGAGACAATGCCCTTGGTGGATCCTAGACCCCCTGTCTGCTGCTCCCACACAGAGGATGCCGCGGATGCCTGGGGAGGGACGAGAGGCCCACATTGGCCGAGCCCTGGGCAGCGTGGGCCCCAGCATGCTGCTCTGCAGCCTCTCAGAGACCATCTGCTTCTTCCTGGGTGAGCCGTCCCCCCATCCCAGGTCAGCCCTGCAGGGCTGGCATCAGGGGCCAGGAGTTCCTGGGGGAGCAGGTGCTAGCAGACCCCTGCCCTCTGCACACTGCTTGTGACGCCAGGGTCCCCTGACAGTGCTTCCTCTCTGCAGGGGCCCTTTCCCCCATGCCAGCCGTGCGGACCTTTGCCCTGACCTCTGGCCTGGCAATCTTCCTCGACTTCCTACTGCAGATAACTGCCTTCGTGGCCTTAGTTTCCTTGGACAGCAAGAGGCAAGAGGTACAAAGGGACCTGTCTGGGCAGGGTCCCCACCTTGGCCAGGAGAGGTGACAGAGAGTAGGATGGGAGCAGGGCGTTATGTGGGGGGTGGGGGTATTTGGGCTACACACTCCCCAGCTTCCATAGAAACAGTTTGGTTTTGCTAATTTTGGGAAATATGCTCAAACATCCTGAAGGACACAAGACTGTGTATTTATACATGTCTATATCTGTATTTGTATCTATCTATATCTGGATGTGGTGGCTTACTTCTGTGATCCCAGCACTCCAGAAGCTGAGGCAAGAGGATCGACATGGGTTTGAGTCTAGTTGCAGTGACATAACGAGGTTCAAGGCCAACCTGGACTACATAGTGAGACCCTGCTCAAAAAACCAAAACAGGAAAAAGCAAAGGAAACAGCTTTTCATCCTCAGGATGTGAGGCTGGTGGCACTGCCTGGGGTTAGGCAGACATGGGGTCCGGTCCGGGCGTCCCCTGAGCATCTACCTCCCTGCAGGCCCTCCGGCCCGACATCCTCTGCTGCCTGGGCCCCCAGAAAGTGCCCCCCTCAGATCAAAGTGAGGGCCTCCTGCTCCGCTTCTTCCGCAAGACATATGCCCCCTTCTTGCTGCATCGCTTTACCCGCTGTGTTGTGGTGAGTGAGCCCCTAGGTGGGCGGGCAGAGCGGGGTGGAGGGTGCAGGGGGTGCCCTGGAGTCTGCCCAAGGTGGGATGCTGCTTATGGTGCCCTGGCTGGGCTCAGGCTCTGGAGCAGATGGGGCTGTTGCAGGGGGGGTCTCACGCACAGTTCCTGCTCCAGCTGCTGTTGTTCCTGGCCCTGTTTGGAGCGAGCCTCTACTTCATGAGTCACCTCGTCGTGGGGCTGGACCAGGAGCTGGCACTGCCCAAGGTGAGCCTGGTGTCTTCCCTGGTCCCCGAGGCTTGGCCATCCTAGAGAATGGCTCATCACCCGGTGCACTAGGCGAGCGGAGCTACATCTGTGTCTGAGAAATGCAAGAGCTTTGCGCCACGGCTGGGGAGGCATCCTGCATGACGCATCAGGGCTGTTGATGAGAGATAGTCACGTGGGTGACTGCCAGCCTGCTGAGTGCCTGCCCTGTGTGCGAAATCCCCACCAACGCTTGTTTCCATTTTTATTGGGTATTTGGGCTCCAACCCAGGGTTCTGAAGTTGCTTGGTGTCTGCTCTACCAGTGGGATACATCCCAACCTCTTTGAGACGCTTGATAATAGCTATGCTATCGTGGGTGTGAAGGGTAGCTATCTTGCTGTGGTTTTGATGAGAATTTCCCTAATAATTATAATACTGGTACATATTAGTGATACAAAGTAATGAGATTCTTTTAGGCATATTGCTACATAGATGTAGCATATTTTGATTATTTTCACCCCATTACCCTCTTTCCCCTAAACTTCCTCCCCTCTCTCCAAAATTCTGCCTTCTAGGTTTCCGTCATCTCTTACATTTATTTATTTGGTTTCTCATCTGAGAGAAACCATTTGATGTTTAGCTTTCTGAGTCGGGCTTATTTTACATAACATGATAATTCTCCAGTTCTATCCACTGTGGGCAAATGACATGATTTCACTCTTTTCTGTAGCTGCATAACATTCTGTGGTGTACACATACTACACTGTCGCTATCTGCTCACCTGCTGATGGGCCCCTAGGCTGTTTCCACAGCTTAGCTCTTGTGACCACACCTCTGGAAACGTGGGTGTGCGTGTGTCACTGCAGGTTGCTGACTCTGGGTCTCCTGGGGATATGCCCAGGAGTGGGATTGCTGGATCAAATGGTGGATCTGTTTGGACTTTTATCTGGGGATCTTCATGTTCATTTTCACAGTGGTTGTACTAATTTTCATTCCCACCAGCAGATCGGAAGTTTCCTTTTTCCTTTTCATTTTCACCAGTATTTTTTGCACTTTCCCTGATTGCTATTCTGCCTGGGGTAAGATGGAATATCAGCGTCGCTTTGCTCACATTTCCATGAAGACTGAAGATGTTGAACATTTTTTTCATATAGTTGTTGTTCTCCTCCTCCTCCTTCCCCTCCTCCTCCTTCTTCTTCTTCTTTTGTCTTTCTGAGATAGGGTCTCACTATGCAGTTCAGGTTGACCTTGGGCTCACTATGTAGCCCAGGCTGGCCTCAAAGTTACAGCGATCCTTCTGTCTCAGCCTTCTGAGTGCTAGGATTACAGGCATGCACTA
>NW_004955456.1:7538272-7547720 GCF_000276665.1 Chinchilla lanigera
AGTTTTTGAGTTCTTTATATATTCTAGGTATTAATCCTCTACCAGTAGAGTAGCTGGCAAAGATTTTCTCTCATTCTGTAGGTTGCCTCTTTACTGGTAATTGTTTCCTTTGTTGTGTAGAAGGTTTTTAATTTGATGTAGTCCCATCTACATCTGTTGATTCTTAATATTATTCCTACGTTATTCTGGCACTTCTCAGAAAGTCTTTGTGCCTATGGCTTAACATATTTCTTTTTATGTTTTCTTCCAGCAGTTTCAAAATTTCTGGCTTTATGTCTAGGTCTGTGATCCATTTTGATTTTTATTTTAGTATAGAGGAAGAGATGAAGACCTAGTTTAATTTTCTACATGTTGATTTCCAATTTCCCGATACCATTTGTTAAAAAGCCTCTCTTTTCTCCACCATATATTTTTGACCATTTGTCAAAATCAGGTGGTTGTAGGTACGTGGGTTTGTTTCTGTGTCTTCTGCTCTGTTTCATTAGTCTACATGTCTATTTTGGCCAGGTGTGGTGCTGTATGTTTGTAATCCTGCACTTGGGTGGTTGAGCTGGGAGGATTGAAATGAGTTTGAGGTCAGCCTGGGCCATGCAGTACGTTTAAGGCCAGCCTGCACTACCTAATGAGACCCTGTCACAAAAACCCTTTGGTCTATTTTGCATCAGTACCACCCTGTTTTTGTTACTGTGGTTTTGAAGTATAATTTGAAATTGGGTTTTCTGATGCCTCCAGTCTTGCTCTTATTTTTAGGATTGCTTTGGGTTATCTGGGACTTTTGTGTTTCCATATGAATTTTAGGATTATTTTTCCCAGTTCTGTGAAGAATGTTATTGGTATTTTAATAGGGATCACACTGACTCTGTAGATTGCTTTTGGTAATATGCCCACTTTAATAATATAAGTTCTGCTGATCCACGAACAAAGGAGGTCTTTCCACTTTCTAATGTCTTCTTCAATCTCTCTTTTCAGTGTTCTGTTATTTTCATTATAGAGGTCTTTTACCTCCTTGGTTAGATTGATTCCTTCCTAGGCTTTTTTGGGAAGCTATTGTGAATGGATTTTTAAAAACTTTTTTATTTTAAAGATTTAAGAAACTAACAAAACAACAATGAAGACAAAATCAAAACAATGCAAAAACAACAAAAATGACATGACTTTGAAACAAAACGATAGGAATTAACAATGGTTGCTACATTACGTACTGTTACCTTCTGTTTTCCTGATTTCTTTCTCAGCAAGCTCATTATTGGTGTATAGGAAAACTATTGACTTTTGTATGTTGATTTTGCATTTTATTTCACATCTTTTTATGTATTTATTGGCCATTCATATACCTTATTTGGGAAAATGTCTATGGAACTCCTTTTCCCATTTTAATGTGTGTGTGTGTGCGTGTGTGTTTATATGTCAGCTCTAGCAGGTGTGGAATTCAGGGATCATAGGTGTGGAGCTTGTGGATTTTATGTGTGTGAATCATAGATGTCAGGTTTGCAACTGTGGATGTTTCTCCCATTCTGTGGATTGCTGTGTTATTCAGCTTTCCCATTACTGGAGACAATCACCAACATGCACACCTCAAAGGAGCAGAGGTATATTGTGCCTCACAGTTTCAAGGGGTTCAGTCCCTGGTCAGCAGGCTCCAAAGCAGAAATGACATGGTAGGGGAGCTGAGTAGAGGAAGCTTGCTCAAGTTGTGGCAGCCAGGAAGCAGAGAGAAAAGGGGCCAGGGACAAGAATCCACCTGTACAAGTCACCCTCAGTGACCACCTAGGTGTTCAGACCAGGTCCAACCTCCCAACAGCACATTGACTATGAATTCACCTTCTGAAAGCCGTGCCTCTGAACTTTGGAGGTGACATTTTAAAACTGATACAAAATCAATTTTAAAATCTAAAATTTGGGCTAGGGGTATAGCTCAGCAGCATGGTGCCTGCCTGGCAAGCCCAAGGTCCTGAGTTTGCTTCCCAGTTCAAAAAAGGATAAAAATTTAACCATGACAGTTGCTTTTTTATTCTATGGCCAGTGTTCTTTTGTGCACAGATTTAAATATATTCACACAGTCTCCCTTGTTTTTTTTTTTGTTGAGGGTGTCTTTGGTGTCATGTCCAAGAAATAACTGCCAAAGCCAACGTCCTAAAGTTTTACTGTTTCTCTTAAGAGGTTTATAGCTTATAAGAGTCTCTGAGTCTTGATTTAAATTCTTGGTTCATTTCCAGCTAACTTTTGTGCATGGTGTGAAGTAAAGACCCAAACATAATTCCTTTGCATGTGGACATCTAGTTTTTCCAGCAGCATTTGGTGAAAAGTCTATTTTTTCCCCACTGAGTAGTTTGAACACCCTTTCATAAGAAATAACTTGACTATATATGTAAGTATTTATTTCTGAGCTCTATATTTCTGTGTCATTGATTTATATGTCCTTATGCTGGTACCACACTGTTTTGATTATTGTACTTTTATGACAAGTTTTCAAATCAGAAAATGTGAATTTTCCAGCTTGTTTTGTTAAAATTTTTTTTTGGAGTTAGGGTCTCACTGTGTGAATCAGGCTGGGCTTGAACTCACTATATATCCCAGGCTGGCCTTGAACCCATAGAGACCCTCCTGCCTCAGCCTCCCAAATGCTGGGATTACAGGCATGCATCACCATGCCTGGTTTGAACTATTTTTTCTTTGTGATACTGAGGATTGGAACCAGCAGCTTGTGTATGCTAAGTGAGCATTCCACCACTAAGCCATACTTCAATATCTACTTTTTAAATTTTGATACAGGATCTCGCTAACTTGCCCAGACTGGCCTTGAGCTTGCTATCTGCCTGCCTCAGCCTTTTGGGGTGCTGGAATTATAGACATGCACCACTACACCCAGATGCTTGTGAATTTTAGGGATCACATTGAATATTGAATTGTTTTGGGAGAATTAACATCTATGTATGAGCTGACGTAAGCCCTGTGGGTGCTTGTGGCCTCCTGAGACTCCCTGGTCCTCCTCCCTCCCAGGACTCCTACCTGCTCGACTACTTCTCTTTTATGAATCGCTACTTTGAGGTGGGGCCCCCAGTGTACTTTGTCACCACCTTGGGCTACAACTTCTCCAGTGAGGCTGGCATGAATGCCATCTGCTCCAGCGCGGGCTGCGACCCCTTCTCCATGACCCAGAAGATCCAGTATGCCACTGAGTTCTCTGACCAGTAAGTGCCCTTGGCCCCCAGCCTGCACCCACCTGTATCCCCCAGTGCCTACTGCCCCTCTTCTTGCCAGGCCTGCCTCTGCCTCCTCCACCTGTGGCCGATGCCTGGGTTAAGCCCAGGAGGGCCCCTGCGCTGTCCGTGGTCCTGGCCCTCACCCCCTCTGCTGGCCCCAGGTCGTACATTTCCATCCCTGCCTCTTCCTGGGTGGACGACTTCATCGACTGGCTGACCCCATCCTCCTGCTGCCGCCTTTATACCTCGGGTCCCCATAGGGATGAGTTCTGCCCCTCAACTGAGAGTAAGTGTGGGGCCTCTGGGACTCACTGCCCACTGCAGCTGAGGGAAACTGAGGCAAGAGAGAGAAAAGGGCAGCAAGGCTCTCTCAACCTCCCACCCCATGCGAGGTCCAGTGGGGGCGGGGGCTCAGGCTGGGTCTCAGGAGCCTGGGCAGCCACACCCTTCTGCTCCCTGGGGCGTGGTGCTTATGATTTCGGAGTGCAATCGCTGAGGCCGGTGCCCAGCTGCAAGGGAAGCAGCTGTGTTTGCAGGTGGGCTGCAGTCCCAGGTTTCGTGCTCCACACCTGTCTTCCCCACATGCCTGCCAATGCCAGGATTTCAGCTCCCCAAGTTAGAGATGCAGGATGCAAATCCCCAGGGGCCCCGGGCCTGGAGTAGAGACGGAGAAGGAGCTCTGGGCAGGAGCTGCTTCCCTGTGGGGCAGCTACCTAGAGCCCCGCCCTCTCTGCAGATGCCTTGAGGTGCTTAAAGAACTGCATGAGCTTCACGACAGGGCCTGTGAGGCCCACGGTGGAACAGTTCCACAAGTACCTTCCCTTGTTCCTGAGTGACCTGCCCAACATCAACTGTCCCAAAGGGTAGGCTCAGAGAGGGGCATGCTCTGGGGAGTGTGACTGTGTGGGATGTGAGAGGCGGCCACAGAGGTGTAGGGGGTCAGGAGGGGCCTCTCTAGGGTGCAGTGGGGGCAGGGGGGAGGGGGTCTCATTCCCACTAACTTTGCGCACCCCCCTGCAGTGGCATGGCAGCATACAGCACCTCCGTGAACTTGAGCGCAGATGGACAGGTTATAGGTAAGCAAGACCCTGCTTGGGGGAAGGACCCGGGTCACAGTGCCAGAAGTCACCAGGAAACAGCCTGTCTCCGCCTTGTTTCTTCTCCCCTCCATCCTCTGTGAGGGGATGCTGGGCTTCCCAAACCCACATTTTCAGGCTAAACCCCTTCTCCCACTCAAGCCCAAGGTCAGAGTGACATTTGTGGCACCTTCTTAGCAGCTGATGTCGTACTTGGGAGCACCCATTACCCCAGCCCTGGGCTAAGCACCTTTTCACGCACGCATCATTTTTGTTCTGGTTGGTATTGTGGTATTGGGGATTGAACCCAGGGCCTTTGCAGTGAGCTACACCCCTGGTCTTTTAAAAAAATCTTTATTTTTAGACAGGCTCTTGCTGAGTTGCTGAGTAACCCAGGTTGGGCTGGAACCTGGATCCTCCTGCCTCAGCCTCCCAGAGCTCTGAGATAATAGGTGTGCACCATACCTGTCTATTCATGCCCAAATCCCACCCAGCTGTTAGTGCCAGGCAGGTGGCGAGGGTGCCTTAGAGTGGCAGAACTCTAGCAACCACCAGCAGTAACAAGGGAGATGGAGTTGGATTGACAGGGAGAAGGACCATGACATGTCAGTTTCCTGAAGCAGGTGGCAGGCCAGATGGCCATCTGCACGAGGGAGCCAGCTATGGCTCAGCATGGGGACTCCGGTGCAGCTGGCACAGGGGTGGCCTGCGGGTCAGTGGCAATTAGGAGAGCTTTTGATGGATTCCCTCACTTCGTTCTGAAATAATTCACAGCGGGAATTGCTGGCTGCAGCCTGTACTTACTGTCCTAAGCCACGGCGCTGACAAATGAGCAGTTTTCATTTTTCTGTCTTCCTTTCTAGTCCTCTCCTGTAGGAACACGCAACTTTGAAAAACTAATGAAGTTAATTAATTAATTTATTTATTTTTGGTACCGAGAATCAAACTCATGACCTCAGGCTTGCCAGGCAAGCGCTTATGCCGCTGAGCTATATCCCCGGCCCTAATGAAGTTAATTTAAACAATCCCATGCATATTTTGAAACCAGGTGGAGACGGCTTTGGGGGCACCAGGGTGCTCTGTGTGGTTCCAGGTGCCAATCTTGGGCCGCAGTCTCCGTGGTGGTGGGGCCTCCTGCAGCGTCCTTGGGCTGCGGCAAAACAGAAGCGCAGGTCCCTCGCAGAACGTGTGCTCGGCTTCTGAACTGCTGGTGGCGGAGCCCTGAGCTCGGCCCCATCCTGTGCCCAAGCCACCGTCCGTGGTATGCTCTGAGGGTGTCGCCAGCAGGCCCTGACCTTCGGCCTCCCCTCTCTCATGTGCCGGGCAGCCTCCCAGTTCATGGCCTACCACAAGCCCCTGAAGAACTCGCTGGACTACACAGAGGCCCTGCAGGCGGCACGCTTGCTGGCGAGCAACATCACAGCCGAGCTGCGGAAGGTGCCGGGCACGGACCCGGCCTTTGAGGTCTTCCCCTACACGTGAGGGCCGGAGGCTGTGCCGGAGGGCTGGGGAGGGGAGGCCAGGGTGGCGGCTTTCGAGGGGTTTCGAGGGTCAGAAACAGCTTCAGATTGCAGGCTCCAGGGGTGGCCTGGAGCCTGTCTGTTTCTGCGCTGCTCTGCCTCCCAAATAAGCCTCCCCAAGCCTCTTCCTCTGCAGTGAGGCATCCTGAAGGGCCCCTCCTCCTCCTCCCGCAGGATCACCAACGTGTTCTACCAGCAGTACCTGACGGTGCTGCCCGAGGGCATCTTCGTGCTCGCGCTCTGCTTCCTGCCCACCTTCCTCGTGTGCTACTTCCTGCTGGGCCTGGACGCACGCTCCGGCCTCCTCAACCTGCTGGTCATCATCATGATCCTCACGGACACCATTGGCCTCATGGCCATGTGGGACGTCACCTACAATGCCGTGTCCCTCATCAACCTGGTCGCGGTAACGGGAGGGACCCAGGCACCAGGCGAGCCCCTGCCAGGGTGGTGGGTGGGGGATCTGGCCCCTAGCCATGCTTGGTTCTGTCCAGAATCTGGACAGCTCCCTTGTCCTTCTCTCCTCCCTTCTCTGCCTTTGGCCTCCCCTGAATCCTGCCCTCTGCCCGCAGGCGGTGGGCATGTCGGTGGAGTTTGTGTCCCATATCACCCGCTCCTTTGCCATCAGCACCAAGCCCAGCCGGCTGGAGAGGGCCAGGGAGGCCACCATCTCCATGGGCAGTGCGGTGAGTGGCGGGGCGTGGGCCACCTGGGCCCACCCTGATACCTTATGCCCGCTTGACGCCTGGCTGTCACCCTCCAGGTATTCGCTGGGGTGGCCATGACCAACCTGCCGGGCATCCTCATCCTGGGCCTTGCTGAGGCCCAGCTCATCCAGATCTTTTTCTTCCGCCTCAACCTCTTGATCACCACGATGGGCCTGGTGCACGGCCTGGTCTTCCTACCTGTCATCCTCAGCTACCTGGGTGAGTACAGGGCTGCTCCCGCCAGGCTGCTCGGTGACAACCGCAGCAGCGTGTGCTCCCCAGGAAAGCCAGGCTGTGTGCACTTGCACTGCCAAGGCGGGCTCACACTTCCTGTCTGGGAAGCTGCTCTTTTCACTCCGCGGTTTGCCAATACCTTTCTTTGTCATCAGATTTGAGGTTACTGCGCTGTGTTTGGATTTTTTTTTTGAGACAGAGTCTCTCTAGGTAGTTCAGGGTGACCTTGAACTCACTGTGTAGCCCAGGCTGGCCTCCAGCTCATGGTGATCCTCCTGCCTCAGCCTCCCGAGTGCTGGAATTACAGGCGTGCGCCACCATACCCCGCTAGACATGCATGTCTAAGACAAAATGGTTCAGAAAATACAGATGATACTTGTCCTTACTTCCTATGAAGCATGCTGATAGTTTTGGTTGTAGTCTATCATTAACTAGAACAGTACTGGCATTAGTCTACTAAATCGATTTGATGACTCATCGAGTGGTGAGTTAGAATTGGAACACTATCCTATCATGTTCTACCACAATTTATTTAAGCAGCTTCCGTCTGCTTTAGGCTATTTCCAGTTTTCCATTATTATCACCAGTGCTGTAGTGCGTGCCCTTGTGGCTGAATCTGTGATTATACCCTCTAACATTTCCTTTGACAAAGCCCACGGATGTGGGGTTGTTAATGCCAGTTGTTAATACCCTTTACTTTAACTTGTGCTAGTAGGTAGGCATGGAGGCGTCCTCCTGTTATCTTGGCATTCTGGGAGGCTGAGGCAGGAGAATTGCAAGGTCAAGCTGAGCCTGAGAATTAAGCAATTTAGTGATAACTTGTCTCAAAAAGAAAGGTTGGGTGGGGTGGCACATGGCTATAATCTCAGCACTCAGGAGGCTGATGCAGGAGGACTGACTTGAGTTTGAGGCCAGCCTGGGCTATATAGTGAGTGGGCTATGTAGTGAGGACAGCTTGACCTACACAGCAAGACCTTGTCTCAAAAAATAAATTAAAAAAAAGGGAGTGGGTGAGTGCTGGGGATGCAGCTCAGGGTGGAGGTACTAGATTCAACCCTAGTATTGCAAAAAGCAACGAACAACAACAACAAAAACTCCCTTTGTACCAGCAGCATATGCAGTTGCCCATTTTCCTTGCCTTGGGTTTGAGCATGATAATTACAATTCACCCCCTGACAGGATGGAAACAGAATTCCCCAGCATGAGAGTGCTTCCGGCTCTCAGGGTGGGCAGGCTGGGAGGAGCTCCCTTTAACCCGCTTCCAGGCTGTGTTAGTAGCAATGTTTCGGGAAACACTCAGGGAAAGCTGTGTTTGCGCCTCAGCTCAGGTGCCTTCAATTCTCTTGTCACCCCCAGAAGTAGGTATTATAACCAGCCCCATTTCACGGAGGAGGAAGTGGACATACCTCCCCTGGGTTCAGACTCCATCCAGCGAAAGCAGGGCTGTAGGCTGCACAGTTCCAGCATCCCTAGCTGTGACACTGCACCCTCCTACAGGCATTTCCTGGCCCTCTTCAAAGGCTTTTGGGGGGGATGGTGGGGAGGTGCAAGGGCAGCAAGGAGCCACAGCTGTGGGGGCCTCCCAAGGACCAGGATGGTGAAGGTCGTGGTGGCCTGGTCCCTGGGCTGGGCGGTGGCAAGGGGCTCACAGAGCTTCACCCCTACAAGTTCTGGTCATCAGGATCCCACAGAAGTTTAGGCCACATAGGCAGTGACCTAGAAAAGCGTGCAGCAAGTCCAGACCCACATGGGGACCTCATGGCCCGGAGTGTTAGCTCAGAGGAAGGAAGGTGCAGGAGAGTGGCTGCGGTATTGGCCTGGGTTGTCCGCAAGAAAGGACGGCTTGGTCTCGGGGCTTCCTGAGTAAATGTCGGCTTCAGTGACTGTGGGAGGCGCAGATGATGTTGGGGCTCAGCCTGCTCCCTGATGCCCTCACGGGCTCTGCACCCCCTGCGCCTCTGCATGCCCCCAACCGTGGCCTCCCTCCCATCTCTTTGCAGGGCCTGACGTCAACCCTGCTCTGGTGTTGGAGAAAGAGCGAGTGCAGGGCATGGCCACAGCCCCGGAGACCTGCAAGAAGCAGCCACTGGATGCCAGTGCTGCCACCAATACCTACATCAACCACGGCTTCGATGGCCCTGCCATGGCAGCCAGTGCCAACTACGGCCCTGTGCCCAGGAGTGGGCGGGATCTCTGATGCGCCAGCCTCACCCAGCTCCGTGGCTCTGCACCGAGGGCCACGAGGGTCTTCCTTGTGTGGAGCCCTTCACCCACCCCCTCCTCAGGGCTCAAGAGACCCTGTTCCAGGAAAGTGGCCATCACTCCGGCCGTGAACTGTCCAGCAGCACCGTGGTGCCACTTTGTGTCCTTCAGGCCTTGGCCAGCTGAGATGGCCTTCTCCTTCTGGGCCAGGTCTCAGAGCCTCTGGCTAGATACACTCCATGTTTATCCAGGGCTCGGACTTCCTCATGGGTGCTTGCTTTTCACCCAATTCTTCCTTCCTTTAAGTCTTTTTTCAGAAAAGTCTGAGATGGGTGTGGTGGTACATTCCTGTCATCCCAGCACTCAGGAGGCTGAGGCAGGAGGATCACCACCAGCAGTGGTGGCCAAGAGTGTGGGAGTCAGAGTGTGGGGGTCAGTTGGGGTGGGGGCGGCATGGCTTCTCCACTCCTGGGCATAGCCTGTAAAGTAAGGAAAACCCAGGGGTG
>NW_004955456.1:7547996-7552280 GCF_000276665.1 Chinchilla lanigera
TCTCTCTCTCTCTCTCTCTCTCTCTCTCTCTCTTTCTTTCTTTCTTTTTGAGACAGGGTCTTTGTAGCCCAGGCCAGCCTGAAGTGTACATTCTTGGGCTGGGCTGGAATTTACCATACTGTCTCAGCCTCCTGAGTGCTCAGATTACAGGCATGTGCCGACATGCCTGGCTCTCTCATGACACTTTTTTGGTTCATTTTCTTGAGACAAAGCTTCCCTATCATAGTCCAGGCTGGCCTTGTGTAACAGAAAATGTCCCCCACTGCCAGTGTACTTCAGTTTCTTAGTTGCCCAGGTAACAGTTCCTGTTCCAGTTCCGGTTGCTTCTGTCTCTCAGAAACAGCTGGTCACTGTGATGCACATTGTATAAGCCAATCCTCAGTTGACAAGGCACTCTGCCTCTGCACTTCCTGCTTGCTTATCTCATATAAGCCCTAGACCACCGGAGAACAGGACATGATATTGTGGGAATGATCCAGATCAGTGCCCATTAGCATAAATAAATCTGCCTCCAAATCTTGGGTGTTGTTTTGGTGTTTCTGCTGCTGTTGCATCTGGTGTGTTGGCCAGGAAGACCAACCATGCTGACCTCTTTAGTCACTGATTGTGATCCTCAAGGAAGGAGCAAGGATCTCTCCAGGTCCTGAGGGGAAGGCCTGCCCTCAAGATTTCTCGAGTCCCCTCGGAGGTCTGGAGGAGGATTATGGGATCCCTGTTCAAGCAGCTCACACTGGACCCCAAAGGGAGGAGGATGCAATCTGTCTGTCTGTCTGCCTGAGTCCAGTAAGACTCCGGGGGGACCCCAGTTAGTCAATTGGTCAGTTTTGCTCAGTTCGAGCAGGAGAAGAACTTGATCACCTCTTGTTAGTTAAGGCCACCCTCAAGGGAAGAGGGGTTGGAATGTTTAACCTCTGAGCACCTGTTGAGTAATTGTGTGAGTGAAACGGACAGCGTAAGCAATAGGCTGCTCCTTCTGTGCACCAATATTGGGAAGCACTGCTCGAGAAGGCTGATTGGGCCCTCAACCATGGTTCCATGGCGATCGACACATGACATAACAGAAGGGCATGCCAGGCTGGTATCTGAATGCTCTGTCTCTCTCTCTCTCTCTCTCTCTAAGGGGCACCCACCTTTTGTCTGTTGTGCCATCGTTCAAGGGTACAGAACACACATGTAGGAAATCAGAGAAGGGAATTAATTAATCAAAACCCACAGTCCTTGACTGCAGGAAAAAGGGCTTTTACAGAGTTAAAAATGAAATCAAACTGCTTCCTCTATCTCAAAGAAAAATAAATGGAAAAAGAGGCCCATTCTTCCTGAGAATTCCACCGTGGCACTCTCATTGGCTGCTGCAGCTTTTGCCAACACCTATAGTTTCACTCCATGCTCTGGACTTATCTACTTCCAGCCAATGGAACTGATTCTAACTAGCCATTGCTTGCAATCAGCCACACAGGGCTCCCCATGCACTTACCCTGGTCAGATGGCGTCATCTAATGCCCACTCAAGATGATTGTCAACGATTTCTTCTGAGTTCCACATTTTGACTGATGAAAAATTAGACTGTCAGCCCTGACCAAGTGGGCCTGAATATATAGAACAGACTGAGGTCTATCAAATTGGGCCCGTGATAGTCCATAATCATTGCAAAAGTTGGGGGCAAACCTGTCTGTCCTGGTGGACAATGGAACAGAACTGTCTGCCCTCAAATGTTCCTTCTGTCACAAAGTTACCGTCACTGAGGCAACTGGGACTCTTGCCTCTCACCCCTTTGGCCAGGCACAAACTTGCAGGCTGGGAGGACATCTCCTTCACACCAAGCCAGTCAGCCTTCCTCCCATTTAACTCTGCACTTTCAACTTTGACTGTTCCCTGAGAGAAAGATGATGCTTGCATGAGCCTGAGACAGATAACCGCAATTCTGAAGTTCTGAAAACTCTCCTTCCAGAGGTGTAAACTGAAGATTGATCTCTGGGCCTGGCCATCAGCCATGCTTCCTCACCATGACCTCTGTTGCTGTCAGATGTCACAGGAAGCACAAACAGACATCCAGCCACACATCAGCCTAGTAGACTTAATCACCTTGGGCAAGATCTCTGTACCATCAACAATGCAGCCATCACCTTGAACTCTGTGGTTCCTGACCCATACACCCTGTTGGACTGTTCTAGATTTTTTTTTTAAATCTTTTTGAGTCAGGGTCTCGCTATGCAGTTCAGGCTGGCCTTGAGCTCACTTTGTATTCCAGGCTGGTCTCAAACTTGCAGTGATCCTCCTGCCTCAGCTTCTCGAGTGCTGGGATTACAGGCATACGCCACCGCGCCTGGCTCATGTTCTAGATTTAAAACATGCCTTCCTCTGCTTGCAAGTTGCTCCCATAAGCCCCTTCAACCGGGAAAAGTGGCCAGCTCCTGAGACAAAAGCCCAGCTCACTTGGACTCAATTGCCATAGGGGGTTGTCTTGGTTACTTTTCTCTCATTTTCCTATTTTGTCGTTGCTGAGACAAAATACCTGATGCTCAAAATTAAGGAAGGAAATGTTTGTTCAGCTCAGAGTTTGTGGAGGTTTCAGACCATAATCAGTTGGCTCCAATGCAGGGTGGCAGGGCGCAGGGGAAACACCTCTAAGGGGCAGAAGACAGCAAAAGCAACAAGGGCAAAAGTGGGGAGAGTAATCCTCTTTTCCTCCCTTATAGTGGGTGCAGGCTCCCCACCCTCACACTCTCTGCACCCTCCTTTTGCACAGGCTCAGGATGTTTACAAAGTAAGGACACTGAGCACCTGCTGAATTGCTTAGTTAAGCTTCTAAACTTCTCAGTTCTCAGGTTGACACAATGTATGAACTATTACAGGTGTTAGGGAAGGCTTTGATGACAGATTTGGTTTCATTATGGTCCCCCAAGCAAATGATATGGACTGTCAAACTGCTAAAATAACCTCACTTGCCTGTAAAGCCAGTTGAAGATCTCCAAGCTGCCAATGCCACTGGGATGGCCCTCCACATAGGTTGCCTCAATCTTCTGCCACCCACAGCCTGCTGGTACACCTGCTTGGACCTAAAGAACGCCTTCTTCCACCTTCAACTGGCTCCTGTCAGCCAGCCCCTCTTCACCTTTAAGTGGAAAGACTCCAGTTCTGGACTCAAAAGCCAACTGACCTGGACTCAACCTCCTAGAGATTCAAAAACTTGTTTCCTCTTTGAAAAAGCTCTTCTGATTAATGACACTCAAGCTGCCTATTGAAAAGACACAAAAGCTCTGCTCCAATATCTGGCAAAAACTGGCTACAAGAAAGAAACTCTGCAAATTCCCTGCAGCTGCTGGCTTCTATAGAATCTGGATCCTTGAGTGCACAGAAACAATGATGCTTATTCAGACTGTCAGCCCCTGGGAGCGCCCAGTGGCCTGCCTGTGCAGATATTTGGATCCAGTCACTAAGGACCTGCCCCTACCCCTTTGCCTCCGTGCTCTAGCAGCCACTATCCTTCTAAATCAGAAAGCTGACAAGCTCACCTTAGGCCAAGACCTAACTGTCCAGGTGCCACGAGCTGTACTGGGATGAACTGTTCTAAAAATGGACCCCCTGGCATATTCTGTTTACAGATGGAAGTAGCTCTGTTAAGAATGAAGTCTGACAGGCTACACATGCTTTGATCATCTTGGACAAAACTCTTCTGGCCAAAACTTTCCTTCAGGGATGATCCACACAGCAAACTGCTTCCTGCTGCTCTCTGGAAACCTGCCACCAAGGATTCAAAATAATCTGGTCCAGAGGCCTAAGCCCCCTCTGGGGATCTGATTGACGAAAACATCAACCCGAGGCACCAGACCGGTCCCTACCATATGTTTTGCAAGCTCAAGCCACTGTGCTGGCACCCAAACCCCTGCAGCCAGTTCAGGTTTCAGCGTCTGTGTCACCAGCCCTGACCTCCGATTCCCTACCCATAATGAAAAGACAATAAAGGTTTGTAGAGTCCTACTGTAAAAAACCATCCCTAGATATGGCCTAACTTTTGTCACTGGCAGCAATAATGGGCACAGGTTTGAAGCAGAGGTTACTCAAAAACTAGATTAAATAAAAACTACATATAGCTTGTATCCAGTTAAAAGGCAGCTGTATCTGTAGACATTCCTGCACATACATATAACCCAGGTACATATTAACTACCTCTGCAAGTTTTAGAAATCCAGCCTGATCTTCTGGAAAATTTACCTGGATAGCTCCTCCAAGGCACACTCTGAAGAAACAACTCATTCAAAGTCCTGCTCTGCTCGGGCGGGGAGC
>NW_004955456.1:7555535-7559329 GCF_000276665.1 Chinchilla lanigera
TCTATTTGTTTTCCTGAGAAACTATTTTGTAGACAATAATATGTAAAATGATAACCATTGATAATTTCCTACCATTTTGTCTGTAATTTGCTAAGTCCCCCCTATTATTATGTTATCCTTCTTTTATTCTAAAAAAAAAAAAAAAAAAAAAAAAAAACAAAGTCCTGCTCTGTTCACTCTGAACACTGACCAGCCCACACAAGGCTGAGGCTTGAGGACATTGCTCACAGGATTGCTCCATACCTATTCCCCTTGATTTTTGTGTCTTTTCAGGCTGCTTATCCCAGTCCTTTCTTCCCCACCCTCTGCTAGCTTTTTTTTTTTTTTTTTTTTTGCCTTAAACTCTATGGACAGTTGCCACAAGAGAATAGAATAATCAGACAAACACTTGGCCAAGATTTGACAAGCGTCCAAGGCACACTGGACGCTCTTCTAGATCAGATTAACTCCCTTACTACTTTGCCAGAGTAATGTTACAGAACAGGTAGGTTTAAATTATGTCTCTTCCTAAAAACGATTTAGGAAGAAACTCTGTGATGAGGCAATCTTGGGGAGACTGGCTAGGATCCATCCTAGGATCACTGACAACCCTAATGTTACTGCTTCTAGTTGGGCTTTGTCTCAGGATATCACAATATGCCCAGCAAAGATTTGCCAGTGAACTAAAAGGGGGAAGGAAATGTAACAGAAAATGCCCCTCCCTGCCAGTATGCTTCAGTTTCTTAGTTGCCCAGGCAGTAGTTCCTGTTCCAGTTCTGGCGGCTTCTATCTCTTAGGAGTGGCTGGTCACTGTGATGCATGGCTGGTCACTATGTTGTACACTGTATAAACCAATCCCCAGCTGACAAGCCATTCTGCCTCTGTATTTCCTGCTTCCATATCCCGTACAAGCCCTAGACCAACAGAGATCAGGGCCTGATATTGTGGGAATGATCCTGATCAGTGCCTGTTGACATAAATAAATCTGCCTCAAAATCCTGGGTGCCATTTAGGTATTTCTGCTTGCCATTGCACTTGAACTCACTATGTAGCGTAGGCTGGCCTTGAATGCTCAGGGATGATTCTCCTGCTTCAGCCTCCCTAGTGCTGGGATGAAAAGCATGTGCCACTATGCTCAGCTCTTGTGATGTTAAGAGAAATTATTCTAAACTTTGAAATATAGCAAGGTGAGACTGCACAGCCTTTCCAAATCATAGTGAACTGGGTGTGGTAGAGCATGCCTAGAATCCCAGCATTCAGCAGGCTGAGTCAGGAGGATGGCCTCGAGCTGGAGGCTAGCCTGAGCTACTAGAGAGACCCTGTCTCAAAAAACAAAATTAGCAACAAAAAACTCCAACAAAATCCAAAAACAAACAACACCCCCAAACCAAAGAAAAAATAAACCTCAAAATAAAAATAAAAACAAAAGAACCCCACACCAAAAAAAAAAATATCAAAGTCACAGTGAGACATCACATTACAGGCTTACCCAGCGATTTGTGAATCCTTTAGGCTAGCAATTCGCAGTGTAGTATGTACACATTGGGGAGGGAGTGTCTCCAAGGTAAAAATAACAACACTGTGATGTTGTTTGCCTTTTAATTATGTTGACATTTGTAGTAATAGTGCAAAAGCAATGGTGGGTAATACTGCAATGTCTTTGCAGGAATCAAGGTTGTGGCACTAGTCACAAAAATCAGCAGAGATGAAGTGGCTTTACAGAGTGCATTCGTTCACAGCTCCAGAGGCTAGAAGTCCAGCGTCAGAGGGTTTCCGTGGTTGGTATCTGGTGTGTAGCAATCTCACTGTGTCCACATACTGCCTTTCTTCTTTGTGTGCAGGCAGTGAGGTCTCCAGGGTCTCTTCCTCCTCCCCACTCTGGCACTCCTCCTCTGGGACCACAGACTCATGATTCTGCTACCTCCCTTCATTCATGCTGGGATTACAGGTGTGTGACCTCATGCTCAGCTCCTCTTCTTATAAGAATACTATTTCTTCAGGGGTAAGGCTCTACTCCTTTTTTTTTTGGTTTTTCTCCGGTACTGGGAACCGAACTCACGACCTTGCGCTTGCCAGGCAGGCGCTTTGCCGCTGAGCTAAATCCCCAGCCCCTAAGGCTCTACTCTTGTGACCCATTTAACTTTAATTACCTTTTAACATCCCATCCCAAAATACAGCCACCAGAGTGGTTATGACTACAATATATGAATTCTGGGGGTTACATTTGTTTTAGATTAGGCACCAAACTCCACTAGTATGCACTATCGCTTAGCATTCTTCACTGCTTTCCATTTGTAGAATAATCTTGCCAGTTTCATTTTGAAAAGACAAAACACTCTCGTTCTCAATGATCTGTGTGAGACAGAGATGGTCATATTCTTCCATTAAGGAAACATATTGCAATGGAGTCAGTGCAGAAGCAGATGTGAGGATCTTGCTGTTATCTATCAAGCTAGACATTAAAGAGATTTGCAGGCTGGGTATGATGGCACATACCTACAATCCCAGCATTTAGGAGGCTGAGGCAGGAGGATCAAGTCAAATTTGAGGTCAGCCTGGGCTACATGGTGAGTTCAAGGCCAATTTAAACTACATAGTGAGACCTCCTCTCAAAAAACCAAAAACAAAACAAAAAAGATTTGCAAAAACGTAAAACTGTGCTACTGTTTTTGTTTGAAAGATCATTTTAAATAAAAGTATGTGACATATGTTTAAAAAGTATATTTTAAAATTTTCTAAGTTTTAGTTCCCAAAATACTGTATTTAAATAGTATTTATAGTGAATACTGTACTAAGTTAAGTTTATACAATATTTAATTTTAAATACTGATAAGTAGAAGCAAATAAAAGTTCTAAGGAGTCCTCATCAGATTAGAGCACAAATATGTCCTAAAACAAAAAAGTTTCACAACCACTCATGTAGGGCAATTTACCTCAGTTTGATTTCTTTTAAAATTCATTAGAACCTATACACTATGGAGATATATGGTAACGTTCAGATTTTCATTCAATACATATACAAAACTTTTTTATCCACTAGAAAGGATAACCTATAGTTGTATCATCTTGTGGAACATCAACCTGCTTAGTATCCAACCTAACAATCATACTCTAATGTTTTCTTAAAATGTCTATAAATATCTAGTTTCTCAAAAAATTCTTTTGGAATCAGGGTTAGTCTATCTCTGGTAAACTTTTACAAGACTATATTTTGACAGACACTATGGATACACGAGGTGTATCACATGACCTTGCCCTCACCAAGACTCTTCCGCCCGCTTCAAACATGGCTGCCAGGTGACCTCCGCACAGCCACAACAGTACCGGCCTACTTGCGCGTAGGCGCCGCTACGGCCCCACGTTGGGATCTTTTTAGGTAGGGTTGCTGAGGGGAAGGCCCCGTGGGGCAGCGAGGTCTCCGGGAAGTCGCCCGGGGCAGCGAAGTTGAACAGGCGCGGACCGGAAGTTCCACGGCCTCGATGTCTGGGGGGGATCCGTTAGGCGCAGACGCCGGAAGTGGCGAGTCGGCGGGTGTGAGACGGCGTCCGCGGTGTGAGCGTCCCCTCAGCGGCGGCGACATGGAGCCTGGAGCTGCGGAGCTGTACGACCAGGCCCTCCTGGGCATCTTGCAGCATGTGGGCAACGTCCAGGACTTCCTGCGTGTGCTCTTCGGGTTCCTCTACCGAAAGACCGACTTCTACCGCCTGCTGCGCCACCCAACGGACCGCATGGGCTTCCCGCCCGGCGCCGCGCAGGCCCTGGTGCTGCAGGTGAGGCGGGGGGCGGAGGGGGTCCCGGCCCCGGCCCCGCCCCGG
>NW_004955456.1:7559429-7633276 GCF_000276665.1 Chinchilla lanigera
GCCGGCCTGCGCCCGCACCCCGCGCTTGCTGCTCCCGCCCCGCCGCTCTTCGCGTTCCCCCTAGAGTCGCGGCGGCGACCCCGCGCAGGTCGCAGGGTGTGATGTGAAGCGCGATCAGACATCCAGGAGCTCCGCGGTGGCCGCGGCCCGGCCCTCTGCCGGGCTCCCGGGGCTGAGGGAGGAGAGGAGGGGCGCTCCCAGAGGCCGCCACCTGCGCGCCCCAGAGCTGCCCGGTTCCGGAGGGGCCGGGATGGCCGAGGCTTTGTGCCGATCGGTGGGTGTGGCCGCTCTTTCCGACGTGACTTGCGAGGTGCAGGCGAGACCTGGTCGTGGTGATGAAATTTACATTTGGATGTAAATCTTTTCATCCCAGGTTAATTTTTTTTTTTTATGTTGGAAGCGCTGTTAGTATTTATTGAATGAAGTTGCCTGGGTACTTTTGAATTCAGTAATAAGTAAGCGTGTATTTTATCCTTTCAGCTGCCACAGGATGATGTGGGTGTTTAAAGAATGGTCTCTGTACTCGTGACACAGTTAAGGAAAAATAAAACATAGAAAATAAAAGAACTCCGCAGGGCCACTTCTGTGATAGAGTGAGTGGGTTGGGAAGGAAAGAGATAGAAATGATAGTTGAAAAATTGAGAATGTTTCGTGGGAATTCTGATGAGACCGAAAGAAAGTATTCCGCTGAGCTGTGAGGCTATTTGTAGGAACCCGAGAAGACAGAAACGTTGGTGATTCTTCGTGCAGTTCTCTGGCACCTGTGAAGTGCTTCATGTTACGTTCCCAAGTGTCATTACAGGCTGTGGGATGATCAGGTGTTACTTTACTCAGTGCCTGCAGGAAGCTGGGAAAGTTTAGAACTGTCCAGTAACTACCAGCAAAATGACGGTCAGAGGGGTGGCCATGGGGCTCCCTTGCAGTTCAACCTCAAAACCGACGGCCATTCCCCCTCTGCCTCAGTGGCTCAAGCGCCACGTGCGTGATGAGAGCTGTCAGAGGTGGAGGTTGGCGGGACCTTACTGCACTTTGGTGACGGCTTGCTGCTTGATGGTCACAGTGTCTCTGCGAGATAGATAAGGTTGGGTTTTCTGTACCAGTTCAGCAAGGTTAAATGATGTGCCAAGAACCCAGGGCTGGAACTCAAAACTTCATTTTTCTGATTGCTAATCTTGCTGTCCTTTAACTGCTCCATTGTAGGGCAGAAACACTTTTTCTAGGCCCCCACCCCCTTAGGGTTTTTTACGTTCCTGATTCCGTGGTATAAGACTCTTCCTGTGGCCCCCTCACCTGAGCGGGGATGCTTGGGATCTCTGAACACCAGCGGAGAGGGCTGGGACGGGAGGGTTGGGCTGCTGCTTTCTGGAGCTGGAAAGCTTCCCCCTGGTGTCTTGGGGAGTGGTCGTGGGTGTAGTTGGTGTAAGGCATCTCACGCTTGTCTGCTGGTTCTGGGGGCGCACACAGCCTGCCTGCACAGTGTGACGGACCCTCAGCAGGAGTGGTGGGTGTGGAAATTGCATCTCATCCTGCAGTACTGCAGCGTATTTTAAGGGAAAGTCATTTAGATTTGAGTTGTCGTTCATTACAGTTGATAGCTCTGTTTATCCTGGAGTCCAGTTTGAGAGGTGCTGCTTAGTAAAGTCTCTGTGGAGAGCCCCTAGAAGCCAGTTGTATCCTGTTCCTCATGTGACTTGCTGGGATGTCTTGCGAGAGCCACTTCTCGTGTCAGCTGAGGAGGTGAGTGGTGGCTCTAGGAATCTGTTCCAGCCCAGGAATGTGTGACTGGACTGAGTACTGAGAGTGTGCTCACAGTGCTGAGGGTGGTGGTGACTAAGAGCTCCTACGAATTGTGGGGGGCAGGTCAGAGGAGGCTGGGGTGCCAAGTAGCAGCAGGTCATGGGGGCGCCTGTGTTAGAAGCCTCAGGGTCTGAGAGGGAGCCCTGCTGGCTTCGCTTTTGGAGTTAGGTGAAGATCAGGGGCATGGGTGGGGTGGGGTGGCTCTGCATGGATGCAGACAACAAGCAAGTTAGGGCTTCCTGTTGTCTGGGCATAGAAATGGACCAGGGGTTTCCAGGTTTTAACCTTTTCGGACTCTGTTTTCCTTTGCCTGTGTTGCCTTTCACTCTCTGCTGTGTTAGATGTAATTTTTACTGTTTTCGGTCACTTGATAGCATTGTGGGCAAGTTACCAGACCTTTTCAAGCCGAATTTTTTTCTCATCTTTGCAGTGTTGATGCTCTTTTCCACAGGATTCTTGTGAGGGTTTGAGAGTGTTTATAAAAGCATTTGGTGCAGTTCATGTGTCAGCACTCATCTTTGGTTCCCTTTTCTCCTGGGCAGTGGACAGACACTGTTCCTGGATACCTGCTGCAGCCTAGCCCTCCTGCCCAGTTGCCAGGTTGACATCCTTGTCTGCTTCCAGCTACCGCAGGTAGTTTTGCTGCCTTATTTATGTATTGTTGAGACAGAGTCTCGCTGTGTAGTTCAGGATGGATTTGAACTCACTATACTGTAGCCCAGATTGGACTTGAACTCACAGCTATCCTTCCGCCTCAGCCTCTCGAGTGCTGGGATCGCAAGCATGTGTCACCATGCCTGGCTCTTGCTGCTGCTTCTTTTTTTTTTTGAGACAGGGTCTGGCTATGCAATTCAGGCTGGCCTTGAGCTCACTTTGTAGCCGAGACTGGCCTCGAACTCCCAACCCAACGATCCTCCTGCCTCAGCCTCCCGAGTGCTGGTGGCACATACAGGCATGTGCCACCACGCCCGGCTCCCCTACACAATGTTAGTGCTTGGTGGACACTTGTGGGACTGAATGCCCCTGGCTGTCCTTCACCCTCACAGTGTGGGAAGGGCAGCAGCTGCCTGGGAAGCCTGGGTGCATTTCATGGGTTGAAGTTCAACTATGTTTTCACCTTTTGTTTTTGAATGTGAGTTGTTGGCATCTTCACAAGCCCATGGTACCGGGACATTGTGTTGTTTGCATTGTGAGCAAGATTGGGCCTGTAAACATGATGTGAGTTAAGATGATCTAGGGCCAGGGATGCAGCTCAGCAGCACAGCGCCTGTTTGGCAAGCACTAGGTCCTGTGTTCAGTTCCCAGTAGCAAAAAAAAAAAAAGACTATCTAGCTGTATGTCCTTAGGCATGTATATGGTGTTAGCCTTGGTTGCTTTTGATTTTGGAACCTTTCTACAGAAGATTTTCCTATCCGGTTTTGGTAAAGTTATGGTGCATTTCCATTTTGCGAAAGGCAAAGTTTTTTTCTGTTGTTGTTGTTGACCACTTTTTAATTCTGTACTTACCAGATTCTACATTTCTCGAGAACGTGTGGTGCAGTACCAGGCAAGTGAACTGATGGCTGGATTGCTGTTTGGTTTTAGGTATTTAAAACCTTCGATCACATGGCCCGTCAAGATGATGAAAAGAGGAGGAAAGAACTTGAAGAGAAAATCAGAAAAAAGGAAGAAGAGGAGGCCAAGGCTGTGGGGACCGCTGCTGCTGGGAAGGAACCCGTCCCTGCCCCAGTTCAGGAAATAGAGATCGACTCTGCCACGGAGTCGACTGGGCCTCAGGAAGTAGAGAACGTGCAGCCGCCGGCCCCGCAGGTGGTTGAGCAGGAGGGGGTCCAGGGCTCGGAGGAAGTAGAACCCTCAGGAGCCATTGCCAGTGCTGCTGAAGCCCCCCCAGAGCCCTCAGAGCTACCCAGGTAGGAATTGCTCCTCTGCAGCTTTTGTCTCTCTCCCCTGGCATCTGGTGGTTGAGTTTGTTTGTAATTGGTCTCACTGTGAAGCACTGGTTCTTTATCTTAGCATTATTCAGCTCTGTCTTTGTAAATTGCGGTTACAGTCCTTCAGTTGTGTAGGACGGGGACTCAGTTGGCTTCGGTCTGCTTCCTTTTTCTCCCTGGGAGGAACAGTAACGATCTATGCAGCCAGTTGAGGGTCAGAGCCAAAATGAGGGTCCCCCCAGACCTTACATTATTTGTGTGTAGGGGTTTCAGCATCTCCATTTTCTTTCTTTCTTTTTTTTTAATACAAGAGATTGAACCCAGGGTCTTGTGCATACCATCTTGATTTTTTATGCTCTTTTTCCTGCAAGGAATACTCTAGGATGTGTGCGCATGGTGTCCAAGGTATGTGTACCTGCAGAGGCCTAGATTCACATCCTGCTTCTGGTACTTCCCAAATGCAGTGACTTGGGCAAATAGAACTTTTTCTGTGATCCTAATAGTGCCTAACTCATAGGGTTCTTGTGGATTTTATTTTTATTTATTTATTTATTTATCTTTAGGGTTTTTTTTTTTTGAGACAGGGTCTATGTATTCTATTCTGGGCTTGAACCCATGGTGATCATCCTCCTGCCTCAGCCTCCCAAGTGCTGGGATTACAAGGGTGCAGTACTACACCTGACCTCTTGTGCATTTTTTTGTTTTTGTTTTGTTTTGTTTTTTCTTCCGGTATCAGGAATCAAACTCACGACCTTGTGCTTGCCAGGCAGGCGCTGTGCTGCTGAGCTAAATCCCCAGCCCCTCTCTTGTGCATTTTAAATGAGCCAAAGGTCAGGTAGCTAGTGAGTGACAGAGCTAGATTAGGACACAGGGTTTCCCTGACTCAAGTTCTGTTCTGTGCTTGTACTGATGTGCAGAACATGTTTCCCAGGCACTCTGCAGAGGTCACAGTATGCTCCCTGCAGTCAGAGCAGGAGGGGCCGGCAGTGTCTGCAGCACAGTCATGATCCTGGGGTCTGCTTCTTGCAAAATCTGCTTTTTTTTTGATGGGTTGGCACCCCCAGCCTTCTACTTCCCTTCTGTTCTTCCCACCCCTTCCACTATCTGAGCTGTTTTCATGGAATATTTGAGTCTTACTCGTAGCTAACAATTTAGAATGACTTGTAAAATAAGGAGCAGGGGCAGGGCATGGTGGCACATGCCTGTAATCCCAGCACTTGGAAGGCTGAGGCAGGAGGATCGCTTCTAATTCAAGGCTTGGGGTACATATAAGATATACAATATACTTAATGTGTCTAAGTAACAAAACTTCCTTTTTTATATACAGATTTATTATTTTATTTATTGTTTATTTTGAGAGAAGATCTTGTTAGGTAATTTGAGCAGGCCTTGAACTCACTTTGTGACCCAAGTTGGCCTTGGTCAATCCTCCTGCCTCAGCCTTCCAAGGGCTGTGATTATAGGCTTGTGCCGCCATGCTCGGCTTATTATTTTACAAAATAGCACAAGCCCAAGTTAAATAAATAAGAAAACTTACATGTGTGCGTAATAACAATAAAAGCTGTGTTTATTAACCCACATATGTGTAGGTAGACAGTTACTGGTCATTGCTGAGTTTTAGTCCCAAAGTCACACAAGTGCATGGAACATCTGTTGTTACATGTGGGTTTGGTCCCACCAGCTGTGTTCCCGGCTCAGGAGGCACAGTAGGCACTGTAGCCCGTCCAGTGTGCAGTTGTTGCCTAGTGAGTTGGTGCTGGAATGCTGCAGCGTCGAGTCGTGAAAGAGTGCTAAAAATCATGTCAAGGTGAAAGCTTAGAGCCTTGTAGGTCTGCGTGCCACACTGTCCAGGGCCATGAGCTGCTGGTGGGTTGCACACGCCGGCTGAGGGTGTCCAGGGAGATCTGCCTATTCTGGCTGGTGGAGAGTTGGTCATCTCTGCCCTGTGTGAGCTAAGGTTTGTGTTCTAGCAGTTTCATCCCTGGCATGTGGAGTATTGCTCTACCTGTGTGCAGAATGGGTTCAGCCAGATTCAAGGGAACCCTGAGCATTTTCCTGGAGTTCTTTCTGTGAGCAGCTTGTCATTAAAATTATTACATAGGAGGATGGAGATGGAATATAGATACAACTGTTTGTCTTTGTTTAGGCTGCTGTAACTAAACACCATAGCCCAGGTGGGTTACAAACACCAAAAGTTTATTGCTCATGGTTGTGCAGGCTGGGACCAGAGATCGAGTTGTGGGCAGAGGCAGTGTCTGCTCATTGTGTGCTCACATAGTGGAGGGTGATGGAGTGCACTCCAAGGCCGGGTGGCCCAGCAGAGAGGTTGTCCTGGGCAGGCGCTAAGCCAAGTCATGGAAAGCCGTTGTGGCCTAATCACATCACCTTGGGCTTATAAGTCGGTGCAGGAATTTGGGAGTGTATGTGTGGAGAAGCATAAATTTTGAGGCTGTAGCATTGTGGACCTCAGGGTTATTTATTCCAACATTACCTTGGCAAAATTCTGGGAGAATTCTGAATTTTTATAGTAAAGAAATGATTAAATACAGGCGTGCCTCAGAGATCTAATGGTTTTGGTTTTCTGGCTGCAAGCAGAGAAGCCCTGACTAACAGAGTTTTAGGCCACTACAATAAAGAGAAAATTGCAATACAGTGAGTCACAGAAATTTTTTAATTTCTCACTGCATGGAAAGTTACGTTTTTATTATACTATAGTATATTAAGCATGCCATGCATTATATAAAAAAAAAAACCAATGTACATACTGTCCTAGTTACTTTCCTCATTGCTAAGACAAATACCCAACACCTAAAGTTAAAAGAGGAAAGATTAAGCTAGGCATGGTGACATATGCCTGTAGTCCCAGCACTTGGGAGGTTGAGGCAGGAGTATTGCTGTGAGTTTGAGGACAGCCTGGGCTACAAAGTGAGTTCATTGCCAACCTGAACTGCATAGTGAGACCCTGTCTCAAAAAGACCAAAAAAAAAAGGAAAGATTTATTGTAGCTCACAGTTTGTAGAGATTTAAGTTCATATTTGGCTGGCTCCAAGGCAGGGTGGCACAGCAGAGGGGCATTGCAGAGGAGAAACAGTTCTTGGCGGGCAGAAGGCAGCAAAGCAGTGAAGTAGCAAGTGGCAATCAACAAGCATCAACACTCCTTCTGTCCCTTCTATCCTAACCAGGCTTCCCATCCTTTGGGCGGGCAACACTCATACCCAGGATGAAGTACCTTTAATCCTAGCAGCACACCATGAATCAGTCCCACTATCACATCTGTGATCCCAGTGTCATATACTCTAAATCTAGTCACTTCCAAAAAGCCCTATGTATGACTACATGAGGCTGTGGGGCAACATCTAGATACAAACCATAACACATACCTTAGTTAAAAATACTTTATTGGCTGAATATGGTGTTGTACACCTGTAGTCCTAGCTACTTAGGAGGCTGAGGCAGAGGATTGCAATTTCAAGGCCAGCTGGGGCAATTTAGACTCTGCCTCTCATTTTTTTTTTTTTTTTTTTTTGTGGAGTATGTCTTTTTGAGACAGGGTTTCACTGTGCAGTTCAGGCTGGCCTTGAACTCACTTTGTAGCCTAGGCTGGCCTTGAACTTTCAGTGATCTTTCAGCCCCAGCCTCCCAAGTGCTGGAATTACAAGCGTGCGCTACCATGCCTGGCTTTAGACTCTGTCTCTCAAAAAAAAGAAAAACAACAACAACAAAAAACCCCAAAAGACAAGACTGTGGTCAGCTGTGGAATAGGTTCAATCCTTACACCACAAAGAGGAGAACACTCTTCTTACCTGTTAAGTTTTTTGTGTGACACTATAGCAGTTCAGTCACATCTTCAGACTCCGCTTTTGCTTCTCTCGCTCTTTCACCATGTCTGTAGTTACCTTCTCCATTGGATTCTTGAACCCCTCAAAGTAACCTAGGAGAGTTGGAATCAACATCTTTCAAATTCCTGTTAGTGTGGGTATTTTGACCTCCTTCCATGAGGCACAGGTTTTTTTTTAGTGGCATCTAGAATAGTGAATCCTTTCCGATGGTTTTCTGTATATTTTGCCCAGATCCATCAGAGGAGTCACTGTAGCTATTAGTGTCTCATGGAATATAGCTTGGTTTTGATTTTGCTTTTTTGAGAAAAGACCTCATTAAGTTGCCCTAGCTGGACTCAGAATTGTGATCCTCCTGCCTCAGCCTTCCAGAGTGCTGGCATTAGGGGTGGGATAGCATGCCTGGCCTATCAGTGATATGAACTAAGATCACTAGATATTTTAGATAACTTATGTGGCTTCTATACCAGCATTTGAGTTCCAGGCTTGCACTTTGATGTTACAAAGCTGGTTTCTTCCAGTACATTGTACTAGATAGTGGTTCTTACTGTATATAGCACTGTATACTGTTTCACGATTTTGTTTTATTGAAGTATAATTTACATAACAGCACAATGTGTTCTTGGTTGTGTAGTTGATGAGTTTTGGCAGCTGTAGTCTCGAAACCACAGGGTCAGAGCGAACATTTGCGGCAGCCGGGGCTGTTGCTCTTTATTTGCATCAGCTGTGACAGCCTCCGCTCTTTGTTTGCACCCTCAGGCGCTGCGTCCTAGGTTGTCTTGTGCTTTCAAGTTCTTGTGGTGTGCGTTTTTATTTGTATGTGGTAATGTGTAGGTCTTTACACATAGTCACATGTGTAGTGTGTTTTGGGTGATGTGGGAGATACTTGAGGGAAATTTTAATTTGGCCTCACTTTGCCAGCACTGAGTTTAGTACCTCTCTGACGTCGTGCCTCCTTCTTCCACCCTAACATCTCGGGTGGGATATATCAGCGAAGGACCCAAATGTCCAGCACTGAGTCTGGTGTGGCAGTGTATGCCTGAAGGCCCAGTTGCCTGGGAGGCCCGACAAGGATGTGGTGGATTGACAACTGGTGGTCAGCTTGTAACACCCAGCTGAACTGAACCTGTGTGGTGCTGGATATGGGAGGCCCACCTGAGGGTTGTTGCTGGTAGCATACGCGGCAGAACTGGAGCAGATGAAGAAGAGAGGTCCGTGGGACCTGGTAGAAACTGTTGGGAGCCTGCTGGAAGCTGTTAGAAGCTATAAGGAGCTGTTGGTTTTCCTGGAGGAGTTTGTCATGCTGGCTTTCCACATGAACTTGGCTGTTCTCACTGGAGGAGGAACTTGGGACCTCCTTGCTGCTGAGAATGGCTATGGTTCACTTAGGGGGAGCGCCAGTCCTCACTTTGAGCATCGCTTCCTGGCCCTGGAGGTGAAGATGGTGTGCTGTTGATTCTTCTGGAAAAGTTGTCATGCTGATTTTCCTGATATGAATTCAGTTGTCCTCATCATCGGAGGATCTTGGGACCTCACTATTGTTGAGGACGGCTGTGGTACTTTTTGGGGGAGCTCTGGTTTCACCTTGAGTGTCGCTTCCTGGCTCCAGTACAGATCCCTCAGCCTGCTAGCACAGACCCTTCATCCCGCTGGCACAGACTTTCTGGCTTCCACCACTGACCTTTGGGCCTTCCCAGCGCAGATCCGTGAAACAGGCCTGCAGGAGACATTGTCATGGGCTCTAGGCCTCCAGCTAGCCTCATGGGAGGCATTGTTATGGGCTGTAGGTCTTCAGCTGGACTCATGCCGGGCATTACCGTGGGATCCAGGCCCTCAGCTGGATTCTTTGGTCTTTAGTGTGTGGACAGATTTCCTGTACTCTGTATATGATTCTTTGGGTGACTGTTATAAAATAATCTTATAAAATATATGTCCTGTATTATAGTGCTCCCCTTGCAAAGCCCCAAACTACAACAAAGGACAGGCTTTGAGAACAGCCTGGGCAATATACAGAGAACCCCCATCTCCAAAAAAGAAAAAAGAAATCTTCAGTGCTTACAGTGCCCAAACTTAACTCCTCAGAGGGGAGGAAACGTTTCCATTTGCACAAGAGAACACTGGAGAATGTGCGTAGGTTTAGTAAGGGAATGTCACAGTTCTGAGTTCCTGCTGGAGACTGTGAGAAATCTTGACCTTGACCAGTGCTGGTGCACCTGCCTTTCCCTGTGGAAGAGAGGGACACAGCGTGTAGCGCCTCTCTTCCTGCCCCCAACCACATGCCTCTCCAGAGCTGTAGGCTACTGTCCTGCTCTGGATCCCATCTCTGTCTCAGTAGGGGCTACCTTGGCCCCCTCACAGCTTCAGCAGGCTCAGCGCTTGCAGCTCAGGCTCCCGACCTGCAGGTGTCGCTGCAGGCAGCCGAAGGACAGCTGCAGTGGTGGTGCTGGGGTGCTGATGAAAACCTCGGAAAAGGCTGGCTGCGCCAGTTCTGTTTCTCCTTGTATGAACTGTGAACAGAATTTTTTAAAAAAACCGTAAAGGAGTACAAAAGTAGCAAGGGTAGTGTTGGTTATCACCCGGAGACGGTTGTCTGGAGTGCTGGGCGGGGTGTTTGTCCGCTGCCAGGAGGTTCATGTGTGCCTGTGCTGTTGGTGCTGGAGCACACGGGGGAGCAGAGGAGTGCGAGCGAGCGAGCGCGCCGGCAAATACTTGACTGTGAACCACTTCATAGCTAGACGTGGTAACCAAGGAGACCTTTCCTCCATTCCTGGTGAGGTGGCCTTGTGGCCAGCTGGTACAGGGGCCCAGGTGCTTCTGGGTAAGAGAGTGGCACTGTTCGGAAGAGAATTTCAGCTTCTTAAGTGGACCCGTGCAGATGCGCCTCTCCACCAGGCGTCTCCCTTCTGCCTCAGTGGCGTCTTCCGTTCCCTCAGGCCCTGTGCATTTCCGCCTCCTCTGTGGGGGCTCCCCAGCCCCTGTCCTGCTGTGCTCCCTGTCTGTGTGGCTGGCTCTTGCAGGCCTTCTGTGACAGGAAGAGACTGCCCACCCTCTTTCTGCCTTGTGCTCTGTGAGGCGAGCACTCCGGTGCATGCCTAGTTCCATTTCTGGCCCCCTTCTTTGGTTTTGCTCGTTGTCTTAGTTCCTTCAGGTGCTGATAACAAAATCCTGTAAGGTGGATGGTTTATAAACAGCGGACATTTATTGCTTACAGTTTTGGAGGCAGGAAGTCCAAGATCAGGTGCTGGAGATTTGGTGTCTGTTGAGAGCCCACTTTCTAGTTCTTAAACCTCTCTTCCAACTGAGTCTGCACGTGGTCGAAGAGGCCAGTGAACTCCTTGGGGTCCCAGACCCATGACTGAACCACCTCCTAATGGTCCCAGCTCCAGGCGTCAGCACCCAGTGGGACAGGGCTGCAGTGTGTGAGTGTTGCGACAGTAGCACTTACTCTGCAGCACTGTTGAACCTGTCCTGATACATGTGCCCCTTGGTGCCCCTCGGCTGCAGGTATGGTGTATTGGGCATGGGGCACCCGCTCCTTGTAGTCCCACTGCTGGAGGAAGCTGGGTTCCTTGGTTTGTCTTTAAGCACAATCTTCCTTTGCTGCTGAAGGCACTGTTTTCAGATGCCCATGGTGGCGGGACCCTTGGTAGAATCACAGTGGCATAATCAGTTAAAATGTTTGTTGGAGACAGGATCTTGCCATGTAGTGCAGGCTGGCCTTCAGCTTGCTGTTAGCTCAGGCTGGCTTCAAACTTTGGATCTTCCTGTCTCACTGTTGTAAGGGCTGTGATCCCAGGCCAGTGCCACTATGCCTGCTTGTTACTATTACTGTCTTTAGTATTTCTTTTTAAATAAGAAAGCTTTTGTTTTTGTTTGATTATACTTAATTTTACAGTATTTGGAAAATAGGCAAGTATATAGATAAAAAAACCCACACCACTTCTTATTTTTGTATATTTTCTGTTGCCTCTCTACATGTAACTGTGTATAGACATACCTGTATATATATTTGTAAAATGTTAGGACTATCTCTTTTTTTTTTTTTGATACAGTCTCGCTGTGTAATTCAGGCTGACTTTGAAGTCACTATGTAGCCCAGGCTGGCTTCGAACTTATGGTGACCCTCCTGGCTTAGGCTCCTAAATACTAAGATTATAGGTGTGTGCCACCATGCCCGGCTGACACCCTTTTTTTGCTGAACCTTGTATCCTGAAACTTTTCCTGCACTGTTTTGCGTTTGAGTCTGTGCTGTACACTGTTGAGTGCTGTGCCAGGAGCAGCTCTTGCTCTTGGACAGGATGTGTGCTGCACAGCACATGCTAAGAAAGAACAAGAATGGAAAGCCATAGAGAAGGACGTCTGGCTGTCCCTTTGATTCAGCTCTCTGTCATCGCCCATCTCATTTTGCACTGTTGCTGCCATTTATTTCATCTTGGTGACGATTCATGCTGCAGTGTCTCCTCCAGAGCTCAGGCGAAGAGGCCTACAGGGGAGTTGATTCAAGTCATAAAGCAGGAAAACCTGATGGAAGTTCTCAGGAGGGCTTAATTTTTCCTTCTAGTAACCTACTTTTTAATTTTTATTTTGTAATTCATCTTTTTGTGTTGCAGTGCAGTGTACAGGCTCTGTTTTTAAAAAGCAGTGGTGCAGGTGAGTTTGTTGGATGCTGAAGTTGTGTCAGAAGATGACTTGGTACCCTGGCCTGTCAGTCAGAGCTGCAGGGCAGAGGCATGGTACTGTCACCTGGAAAAAGTTTGCTTCAAAATATTGGGCTGGAGATGTAGCTCAGTGGTACAGCGCCTGCCTAGCGAGTTTGAGGCCCTGGGTTTGATTCCTGATACCAAAAAAAAAAAAAAAAAGAAAAGAGAAAAAAAAGTAGAGAACCAGCCAGGTGTGGTGGTGCATGCTTATACTCCCAGCATTTGGGAGGCTGAAACAGGAGGATTGCCTTGAGTTTGAGGCCAGTGTGGGCTACATAGTGAGTTCAAGATTAGCCTGAATTATGCGCCAAGACCCTGTCTCAACTAACAGAAAAACAAACAAAATGGAGAGGTTCTGATGAATTCTTTACAGACAGAAATTGTGGTGTACCACAAACAAGTTCTTCGGTGAAAATCCTATTGTCAGGGGTGTGGTGGTGCACACCCGTAATCCCAGTAGTTGAGAGAGAGGCAGGAGGATTGCTGTGAGTTTGAGGCCAGCCTTGGGTACATAGCGAGATCCTGTCTCCAAAACAAAAAACAAAAAACAAAAAATGTCATCAGAATAGAGCCAGAGTTGTTGCGAATGGAGCAGTGTTGCCTTGGTGGGGCTCGCGGCTTAGTTTGCCTTGCTCTGTGAAGAAGCAGTTATTACCAGAGTATCTGAGAGATACTAACCAACTTCTATTTGAATTTTTTATAATTATGCTCAATTATTATTATTTTTTTACATTAAAAATGTTATAATCCCAGCACTCAGGAGGCTGAAGCGGAGGATCAAGGTGAGTTCAAGGTCAATCTGGAGTACATCGTGAGAGCCTATCTTAAAAAAAAATATATGTGCCTCACAAAGAAAGTTAGGGAGAATTTGAAATAGAAATTACAGGAGGCATATGAGACTCCCTGCGTGGTCACTGTCCAATCTCAACAGCAGCCTACTTCTCTCCTGTGTTATTTTGAAACAGATTCTGCCTCATACCATTTCATCTGTTAATATTTTCAGCCAGTGTTTCATTTTCCTGTTTTCTCATACATCCTGATTTTAAAAAATAGGTTTCTTCAACTCACACTAAAATGAGTCAGTAAACATTACGGTTCAGAGTTGGCCCTCTGTTTCTCCCTCAGAATGTCTCTCTTTTTTTTGGAACCAGGAGTTGAACTCAGGACCTTGCGCTTGCCAGGCAGGCACTATGCCACTAAACTATGTCGCTGGCCACAGAATGTCTCTTAAAGAAATCCCATGGGGCTGGGTGTAGCTCGTGGGACACCTGCTGGCATCCCTGAGGCCCTGGGTGTGATCCCCAGGACTATAAAAGCAAAACAAAAGATAACAGATTGGCTGGTGGTTGGATTTGCCACTGTCTTAGTTTTGTTATTGTTACACATGATGTAGTTCAGCTTGTCCTCTGTCCTGTTTCTGGAAGTCAGAGCTGGATTAGGGTGACAGTTTTGACTTTTTTTTTGGTACCAGGAATTGAACTCATGACCTTAGGCTTGCCAGGCAAGCACTTATGCCACTGAGCTACATCCCCGGCCCTAGGGTGACAGTTTTGAAAGTGCCAAGAATATATAATGGAAATGAGTTGTCCTTCCTAAGGTCACCATTGTCAGTAGCTTCTTTTGTAAAATTTATACCTCTGTGTGCATGCATCTGTGTGTATGTGTGTGTGACACAGGATGTAAATGATTGACCCGGTACATATAGTGCAGGTGCACACACAGCACATCTGTGAGTGTTGACTTAGCCACATCCCCACGTATGCTGTGCACCCTTGTGCTTGATAAGCAGCTGGTGCTAACCGTGTGCTGTGTTGCTGGGCACCGCTCCTCGGGGCGCACACTGCTTTCTCTTTCCGAACTGGGAAGGATGGTGCCCTCCAGGCTCCCCTGGTTGTAGGGGGTGGGGTCAGCCTCACCTCTGCATGTTCACCCTAGATTGCCCACTGCACTGCCCCATCCCTGCGGGTTGCTGGGCCCTTCCCTGGAGATCTGAATCTGCAGCTCTGGGTGAGCCCTGCATGTCATGTGTGCATGTTCAGCTGCTCTCCAGTGACTGATATGTGGCCAAGAGTTCTCTTTACTGCTGTATAATATTCTACCTGGTGGATCTTAACTTCGTTATTTAATGAGTCCTAGGGGATATACTTAAGTTGTTTCCAGTCCTCCATGGCCACTAATGATGTAGTAAATAAGCTTGCATGTATCTCTTGGAACATGTGTATGTGTATAGTTGGCTGAATTCCCAGGACAGGTATTAACTGGGTCAGAGGGTTTTTAATTTTGATGAATGTTGCTAAATTGGCTCCAGAGAGTTTCTGCCAGTTTTGTTTCCTCCCCGCCAGCTTTCTCAGGGAAACTGATCCAATGATGCTGATGCTAGCCCATGGCTCTAACCCAATTCTGGGCTGTTCTTACCTTTTCTTCTTTGGTCTTCTTTGAAATGCCATTCACTTTGACATTCTCAGATTCTGATTTGGTTTTGTATATTTTTTTATATATGTTTCTGAGTTTTCTTCCTCTTCCATTCTGTTTTTTTTTTCCCCCGCTTTGTAAACTGCTTTATTTTTTCTAAATTTAATTTAAAAATAAAAGAAGGAAAACATATTAACAAACAGACATCCAGTTACAAAATAGCATAGGAACAATACAAGCAATACAGAGTTACAGACAAAGTGATAGGAAATTAACAATGGTTATTGTATTACGTATTGATATCTTCAAAGTGGTTTCTCAGGAAAACAAATAGAGACATGCAAAATAGATCAAATAAGTAATCATTAACTGTTCTTTTCAGTAAAGTGATAGAAGTCAGTAGTACAACTATGTTAGCTATCCTGGTTATACATACATACATAATTTCCCCTTCTTTCTTTTCTCTTTTCCCTTACCCCAGTTACTCTTTACTTTTGAGCATTTTTCTTTTGTTTCACAATGTCTGTCATACCTCCTAATTTTCCATTCTATTTTTATAGATACTAAACCATTTGTTCTGTTTGTTTACCAGTACCAAGCTATTTAATTTACTATAAGGTTTTTTTTTTGTTTTTTGTCCTGGTACCGGGAATTGAACTCACAACCTCGCGCTTGCCAGGCAGGTGCTGTGCTGCTGAGCTAAATCCCTAGCCCCATAATTTACTGTAAGTTTATAATATACTTTAGTGCTTGAGAGGACTAGTGTCTAATCTTTTTCTACCCCAGAATTTTCTTGACTATTCTTGGAAATCAATTATTCCATATAAAAATTCTGGTGAAATTCTCATTGGGAATATACTACACGTATGTTTCAGCTTAGAGAGAATTGACATCTTTAACATTATTGAGTCTTTCTATGTAAGAACAGGGTGTGTTTTATTTATTCAAGACTTGTTTTATGTTCTTCTGTAGAATTTTAATGTTTTCATCCAGTAGGTTCTGTACACTGATACTGAATGCCCTTTGTGATTTCTAATAATCTCTCACTTGATTTCATTGGATTTTCTAGGTGTATAGACTGTTTAGTATTTATTATATTTGGTAATTATACTTTATATTACTATATAATAACTATATTTAGTAATAAATTATATGTGTTTTTCACACTTAGAGTTTTAAATGTAGCTGTATATTTTTCTCCTCTTCAAATTCTGTTGCCAGGCAACTGGCGAGATGAAGCTGCTGATTGCTGATGCGAGGGAGGGACAGCTTTTGCAGGCAGCCCGGCGGCTGGCATCACCAGACAGGCAGTGGACCTGGGTCAGGGCCTCTGGGGAGAGCAGGGACCGAAAAGCATTTGGAAAGTTCAGGGTTTAGGTGCATTGAAGGCTGTAGCCTGGGTGTCCCTGAGGCAGAGGGTGCAGGTGGCAGAGAGAAGAGGTCTCGGGAGTGAGACTAGGCCTTGTGACATGCAGAGACTTTTGTCCAGGAGAGTGGGGCGGGGGTGGGGGAGCAAGCCCCCGAGCTGGCGGGTTCAGGTCAGAGTTAGACAGTCCAGGAGGTGGAGGTGACTGTGCAGCACGGCTGCAGTCAGACTTGCTGCTGCTCCCTTCTGTGTGTTCCTGAAGTCTCTGAGCACCTCAGATCCCAGGTGTGCTTTCGTTATCCTTGTCCCCCTTCTTGCTGACCTTGGCAGCGAGGGTCTGTGCTGTTTCTGCTTGGCGGCAGTCTTAGTGCCCCTAGGCAGGTTGTCCTCTGCTCTCTGGCCCGCGGGTTGTGGCTGCACACACGCCCACCACCACACTTGCTTGTCCTTGCCTACCCTGCCTTCTTGTGTCTTCTCCCTTGGCCTCTGGCGCCTGCTTGTTCTTCTTTTTGGCAGAGTCAGGAGGGGCGGGCCTGGCCGCATCATTGTCCTGGAGCTGATGTCACTGTGGATGTGGATGTGTCTGTGCTGGGCATTGTCTGGCTTTCCCATCAAGTCAAGGCCTTTGTCTGCCTGATCACTGGGGATCCTAGCTCCTGGCCTGTCGTTGGTCCTTGGTAAACAGCTGAATGAGTGGATGATGGCAGCTGAAAGGCATGTTCAACATGACCAGCCTTGAAATTTCCACCTCATCCAGTAACATTTAACATTTAAGTTTTTGCTCATTTTCACCTTTGTACACAAGTCATACTTTCTGGTCTTCTGCTTTAAACTCACGAGTGGCATTCTGTGGCCACTTCTCCCTCCTTAGTGCTAAGCCTCAGGCTATGAGCTGGTCTTGCTGTGTGTGCTCCTCCTCTTCTCTGCTTTCCCCTGGCGGCCTGCAACACCACGAAGGACATTCAGACCACATCTGTGCAGCCTGGGAGCTGTGCTGCGAGGGGGCTGGAGTGACCTGCATCTTCACATCTTTCTCTAGTCAAGGAACTTGCTGTGGGAGCAGTGTTTGTGTGTCTGGCTGGTGTGGTGCAGGGCAGCTCCATTTGCAGAGTTACCCGTGAGATTGCCTAGGGTAGGTCGTCTCAGGTGGTTGGCTCAGAGTCCTGGGAACTGGTTACCTTGGGAGCCCTGGAGCTACAGTACCTTGAGCAGCAGCCACCAGGTGGGGGAGAGTGCAGGTCAGGCGTGCGAGGTGTGTGCTGGTGGGCACAGGGCTGGAGTAGGGAAGGAAGCCAGTCTGTTCTTGGCTGGCCACGCACTAGTGTCTTCTCACGGAGCTGTCAGTGTATGTTATTATTATTACCATCAGCATTATCTGTTTTTTAAAAATATCAATTTTTAGATAATTCCAACCTACCAAAAATTTGAAAAAAATCATACACTGAATCCTGTAGTCCTTCACCCATCTTCCTCAAATCTTAGCATCCCTTATAGCCAGGGGCTGCTGCTAGTGCATCTTTAGCTCTTATTCATATTTCATCTATTGTTCCAGTACTGTCCTGTTTTCATGGCGGGCTTTATTCTGTTCCTGTCATTGCACTTGTGGTTATATCTCCTCAGTCTTCTTTATCTGGGACAGTTTCTTGGTCCTTGTCTCTCATGACCTTATCACTTTTTTAAAAGAGAGCTCTTTTTTCTTTTTGGGGCTGTCTCTAATTATAGTTTCATCTGATGCTTTCTTATGACTATATTCATAGTGCGGTGTTTTGGCCAAGAATACCGCAGTGGTGACCTGTGTTCTGGGCACCTCACGTTGAGAGTGTCTCTGTGTCCCTTTGTCCCGTTGCTGCAATGGAGCTTGGTGGCTTGGTTGAAAAAAAGTTGGTAGCGCCCATGTTTTCCTCCCATGCAGTTAGGATGTGTCATTAGAAGGTATCTTAGGAGGAACTACTTGGAGGTTAGGTAAATACCTTACGGTGTTTCTGAACATGGTTTTTGCCCACTAATCTTAGTAACCATTGCTTATGCGCACCTAAAACAATTATTACCTTGGTGTTGGCTAAATGATTTTCTATTTCCATCATCCTACATTTATTAATTATAATTGTACTTGTCAAAAGACAAAATTACAACAAATTTAATTTAAAGATCTAACTGGCTTTTTATCTATAATTCAGGAATCTGGCAACACCTCATTTTGTGAAATAGAGTGAGCGTTCTGCCTAGCTGAGAAGTCAGTTGGTTTTGTAGGCAGGAAATGGCTGAAGCAAGCAAAAACAGGACAGAAAAATCGAGTGGCCATTTCAGATTGACCTTCCTTCTGGGTGTTACACAGAAGGGCCTTCCTTATTGCACAGGCTCAGGTTGGCTGGCATGGCCGTGTCAGAGTTCAGATTGTGAGGTGGTGCTTAGTGTAGGCCCCTCCATTTCGGACTGACTCCTGGTGTCTGGTGCAGGAGCTCTGTCCAAACAGTGGGCTCTTGTCATGGTCGCTTAACACACAGCATAGCAGAACCTTTCTTCCGTCCCGCCTCGTTCATTTATCCGCTTGTGGTTCATGTTAGCCTGTGCTTGTGGGTGCTTGTCCCACAGCTTTGGACTGTCACCTGTTCTCCTCCCACTGTCTTGCCCTGTGTCCTGGTGGCATCTCTGTTCTTGTGCTGTGCAGCGCTCTTGGTGTGTGATCTTCCCCTCCATCAGCTATGGAGGAGACCTTTTCTCCAGGCAGCCTTGCTGTTTTGACAGGAGAGCGGAAGCAGAAACTGGGAGCTGGGCATGCTGTGGTTGTGGGAGCTGCTGAGCCCGCCCAGTGGACAAGCCTGGAAGGCACCTTCCCAGCCTCTTCTGTGGTTTGCTTCTTCATCCGCTGAAACCACCACTTTCATCTTCTCACTTCCTGGTCCCAGCCCCCTTCCCCTTTAAAAACCCTAGAGTGTGGGTTGAGAGTCTGAATCCTGAGTCCAAAGATGCTGCATTTGCTGCTCGCTGTGACAGGGCTGAGCTGTCTGGCCGTGGGCAGATTCCTCCTTCTCAGGTATGAAATAAGCTGACGGCGCCTAACTGAGCGGGTTGTTGTAGGGTTAAATGAGAGAGTTCAGTGAAAGCTTTCCGTGTGTGCTGAGTGCATGGTAAGAACACAGTAAGTCCTGAAAGATGCACCCTAAGGTGACTGGGTCCTGCCAGTGCCCTTGAGTGTTCTCCTGTCGAGCTCGCCCGGTGACAGAGCTTGTCTCTCCCAGCCTGCAAACCTGTATAGCTCATGATGTGTTGAGTGCTGTAGGCAACTGTGACAACAGTAAGGATTTGTTTATGGAAATACACCTAAACATAGAAAAAGTACACCAAAAATAGGGTCTGAAAGATACAGAGCGAGGCCTGTGTGGGGCCCTCAGCAGCAATGGAGATTGCGGGCTGGAGGCTGGGCCAGACAAGTCAGGAAGTGAGCAGCAAGTGGGGTGAAGGCCCAGGTTCTGCCGCGCCTACTCTGCACCTATGTTATTTGCATGTTTTCTTCTTTAGTAATAAATTAGCCTAGCTGGGTGTGGCGGCACATACCTGTAACCCTGGGAGGCTGAGGCAGGAGGATTGATGTGGGTTCTGGGCCAGCCTGGACTACATCATGAGTTCAAGGCCAGCTTGAACTATGTATAGAGAGCCTGCCTTGAGCCCTCCGACTCCCCAAAACAGTAAATTAACTTTATCTTACTATAACATTTTCTTTATAAACTGTTAGAATTTTAAAACTTAATAACCCTTTGTTTACAACACAATACACTGTACATTTGCCCAAAGACATTCTCTTATTCTTCTATAAGCTTTTTCCTGTTTAAAGTTTTTAATTTTAACCTTTTGAATTCTTACTAAAAACTAAGTCAGTCTCTCTCTCTCTCTCTCTCTCTCTCTTTCTTTCTCTCTCTCACAGACACACACACGCACACACACACACACACACACACACCTCCCTCCCCATCCCAGCCCGACACATCTTGGTGCAGCCGAGCTGTCCTCTCCAGGGCCTCAGGGCCTTCTCTGGACCCTCCTGAAGGCCCCACCTGAGACTCTTTTTGACAGCTGTCCCTCTCCTGAGGCTCCGGTCACAGCAGCTTGCTGGCTTTGTTTCTTTCCCGTGTCACAGCTCTGCTAGAAGCGGATAATGCACCATGGCGCGCCTCTATGGTCGTGAAAACCTTTGGTGTTGGGACTGTGTTTCCTGACTTTCAAGGAGCGTGCTGAGGTCTGCAGAAACTTCTAAACTCTTTACCATGGCTTTTTTTGGTGAGTCTTTCTTCCTCTCTCTTGCTTGTCTTTGCTTTTGCCTCTTGTTCAGTGAGGTGTCCCGTATCACCTCCATTATAATCTGAGGACCACCGTTGTGTCTGTGGCCCCTTATTGACAGAAACATCGTTGTTTGGCACATGGCTGTACTAGGCCTGGTTCTTGGATTTAGTAAATATCTCTAGAAGGAATAAACATTTGTGTTTGTCTCAGGGACTTGGGCCAGATGGAGTTTGGGGATGTCAGCCTGCCCCAGTCCCCAGCCCCGCTCCTGCAGGCCGTGATTAGAAGCTTGGCTTCTGGCTGGTGGCCTGTCTGCTCCTTTTACCCCCTGAGCTCTTGTATGATTTGAATCAGAAAAGGAAGGAGGAGGGCTTCGTTGTGACCACCCACTGGCAGGAGTTTTGGAGTGGGCGTTTTGCCGTCCCTGAGTGAAATGAGCAGTCCTGATTCTGTCTGGGCACATTCTGCTTCTGAAAGCAAAACCCCACACTGATCTGTGGGTGGTATTAGCACTGTGCATGGAAGGGCCTCCTCCCCCTCTCCTTTCTTGGCATAACTTTTATATCTTCATTGACCTTCTCATTAGGGCTGGGTGCTAGCCCCTTAATAGCGAGTGTAGTCCACCCCTCGCCCCAGGCTCTAGGGGAGGAGGCCCCAGGCAGCCTTCTTCACACTAGGCTGAGGACGCAGGTGTTGGGAAGGGAGCCCCCAAGGCCCTCTTGAGGCTTCAGCAGGTAGCCAGGCCCCACTATAGCTTGGACCAGAGTCCTTTCTCAGAGAGAGGCTGCACTTGTTCCCTGTGACCTCCAGGGCAGGGTCTGGAACACAGATCTGGGCTGGTCACTTGTCCCACCACCTGAGGGCTTTGTGCCTCTGTGGTCCTCTCACCCCCGCTTTGTGCTTCTGCTCTGCAGGCTCACCCAGTGCTTCCTGTTCTGCGTCTGCTGAGCTCCACAGTAAGTGGGTAGGTAGGACTAGCTGTGACCTAAAAATGCTTAAGCATTATCTAGGTCTCCCTAGTGAGAAGCTGAATACAGCAGGAGAAATGTCACTTCAGAAGCTCAAGTTCTCCCTGGAGAGCAAACTTGCAGATTCTTTGTTTTTCCTCATCTTTGCAGGTGATGTGGATGAGCTGGAACTGTGCTGCTGACAGTTGGCTTGCATGGGAGCATGGCGGCCACTGGCCTTCACACTGGCTTCCTGAGCGGATGGGGCAGCGCCTTCTTGAAGCCTTTGGGTGCACGCCCACAGAAGGAGAACGAGCCCCCAGTTCTCCAAACAGGAAAAGCAAGAAACGTGTGGTTCCTCTCAGAGCTCAGCACAGAGAGGATACTGGGAGCATGCCCAGAAGGGCGTCCAGGCAGCACTTACGGATCATTTTCACATTTTGGCTCAACTGAGGATGAGGTCTCAGACTTTGCCTCCGATTTTCAGCTTTTTTCCTTCACGTGGGCCTGGGGTGGCTGTCCCTGCGTGTGAGGGCTCTTTGAGCTTGACATTGGCTCTGTGCTGTGCTGCGCATGGGTCCTGGCAGCTGGTGTCTTAGGTAGACCTCAGAGGCCTCCTGTTCTGGTGGCCGTGCCACCCAGCTCCCTGGTGTTGGGGTCACTGGTCATTTCTGCCCAAAAATGGCACCCATGACGTTTGCTCTGTGGCTTTGGGGCTGAACAGCTATAATTTGGCTGATGTAGTCTTTTGTTTAGACTTGGTTATCTTGAACTCCTATCCCAGAATTTCCTTAAAAACTTTGAACTGATGTTTTGAAAAATGCTGCATGCACATGTTGGAAGCAGTTTGAGAGGTGTTGTAGGGTGTGCGGTGGACCTTCAGTGTCCTGTGGTTCTGGCCTGGCGCCCAAGTTCCTCCCCCACCCTGTGTGGCTGCTGTGACCCATTTCTCTGTCCATCAGGAGGTATTTTGTGGAGATACAGACGCACTGATTTATGCCTCACCCCCTGCTTGTTAAAAACACTCCTTTTGTTGTTTTAGAACGGTTTCAGTTTCACAGTAACATTGAGTGGAAAGCAGAGTTCCCTTTTGCCCCTTCCTCCCAGCCCCTAGTGGTCTGCTGTCTTAAGTTTTACACTTGGGCACAGGTGATAGCTGCCATCAGTACTGCCCGGCCCTCAGCCTTGATGGGTCTCTAGCACACCCTGCAGACCACTGCTCTTGTAGTCCTGCTTCATGGGGACAGCTTTCTAGGGCCATGGTGTCGCTGTGTGAGCCGTGCTCTGGCTGCTTTTGTCTTGCTTTCAACTTCAGTTCTGGTGGAATTATGAGAGAATGGTGACTAAGCAGAGGTGACAGCACTTTTTAAAAATCCTGAGTGTTTCTTTTTTTGGGATAGTCTCACTGTAACCCAGGCTGGTCTCAAACTCATGGTGATCCTCGTGCCGTAGCCTTCCGAGTACTGGAATTACAGGCTAAATGTTTCTTTACAAGAAATGTTGAGAAAAGTAAGAAAATACGGTGAAAAGCACACAAAGACACTTTAGATTGCTTCCAGAGACGGCCTGGGCTGTCTGGTGAGGCTGGGCCCTGCCTCCACCAGCGCCGGCACCTTTGGCTGCACCTGTGCTTTGCCCTGTTGCTGTGGCTCCGGGTGCCTCTGCCATGTGAGTTTCTTTTCTGTATTGCAAATACTTAGTTAGAACCAAATTTCCAAAATAAGTGACATGAATATAAAATGGATGTTGCAGCACAGTGTCGTGTCATGTGCTGAAAGGTTTTCACCTCAACCTCCTGGAAAGGCTGTGGCCTATTGTCTGCGGCATTGGCAGAGCAGGGAGTTTCGAGTAAGAAGAAAGTTAAAATTCTGTGCTAAATGCCAGTGTCAGTGGGAGTCTTAGTCCAAAAGCCAAAGAATGGGGATGGCTTCTAGAAAGGCCCTGGCCCACGGAACGAACAGAGCAGTCATGCTCACATCAGAACTTGGCCGCCTCCCGGTCAGGGCCTGTGCTTCTGTGGCCATCCTCGGTGCACAGGCGTGTCACCTAGCCAGCGCTCCTGATGTGAAGAAGTGTGCTTGTGTTCCTCAGACCAGCGAGGCTGTGGAGTGCTCTTCCTTTCCAGTTGGCCTCTGAGGGACTTGAGGTGGAAGATCCCAATTTAGGACATCATTCTTTTGGTTCTTCATACTGCTTGGAAGGTTATAGACATACTAAAATTTCCTCTCTTCCTCGAGAAAATATATTTCTTAGAAAAATGTTCTTTGGCTTTTAGTTAGCAATAGACAGAATGTGTTGCTTTTGTAAATAGGTGACATTTAAGACCTTTTTGACCAACACTCATTCCTAGAAATCTTGCACAGATAACCACTGTTCTCGGGTCCACCTTTGGAGTTTATTCATTTTAAAAATTTCCATGCCCCCGGTTTGTTTATTTTCCATATCTGTGGCTTATTTTTCCTGGAGTAGGGCCCTTTCTTGGCTCTGGAGGCTGCCGTTTGTGCCTGGCCTGAGATCTGGTTGCTTCATTGACTGTGTCCTGTGGCCTCACTCCTGAGGGTGTAGAAGGTGGCACTCCCTTTTCAGAGTCTGGGGCGCTATATTTGATACTCCTGTTTGCCTGTGTAGGAGCCATGTCAGTTTTCTGCAGCTGGTCTCAGACTTTGGGGATTGGGCATAGGCTGAACTATGTCACTACTGACTTGTTCTCAGAGATGGGTGCCCTGCCTGAACAGAGTGACACTAGCTCCCCCCCAGTGTCCACTCTGTCCATTTCCCTCTGGCATGATGCCACTTGTGTCCCAGTGAGCAGTGTGTTATGTTCATGTATGGGGAAGCAGGTGGTCATCCCATTGTTGTACCCCAACCACATCATCCTCAGTGTTCCTGAAACCATACTGTAGTTGGCTGGGTTTCTGGACATCTCTGGTTGCCAGTCCTGTTGGGGTACGTCTTCTGCTCTGCTCAGACCTGGGTGTTGGAGGTCCCACTCCAGCGGCCCCTGTTTCCTGACAGGAGCTTGGGCTCCTGATGCTTTTCTTGTCCACTTGTTTTCCCCTCTGGTTTATAAACATGCATGCACATTGTCTTAATTACTTCCTCATTGCTGAAACACAACACCAGACACCCCAGCTCTGAAGAGCAAAGGTTTATTTTGGCTCACAGCTCAGAGGCTTCAGTCTGTAGTTGGCTGGCTCCAAGGCAGGGAGGCATAGCAGAGGGGCTGGGCAGAAGAGAGAGAGCTCAGGACAAGGTAGGCAGACTCAATGCAGCAGCCATCGGGGGAGGAGTGAGGATGTGTAGACACACCCTTCCAGGCCACGCCCACAGTGACCTAGCTCCTCCTACCAGTCTTCCCTCGCAGCATCACATTTAGCTATAAACTTGTCAGGGGACAAATCCACCGATGTGTGTCACACTCCCATGACTCAGTCACCTCCCTGTGAGCGCATGAGACTTTGGGGGACATGCAGCTATAAACTGTAACTCATGCGCAGAGGTAACTTCAGAATCCCACACACCCCTCCCTCAGCTGGGAGCCTTCTGGTTTACTGTGCCCTTCCTTTCCCCGAGTTGCTGAAATTGTGTTCTGTGTGAAGTTTCTCTCCTGCTGCCTCTGGTCATGTCGACACCCACACTGTCTCCTTTCTCAGCCTCGGGGACACCCTGCTCCCGGCTCCCTTTGTGCTTGTCTGGTTCCCCATCTCTCCCCGCCATCGGCGCCCTCCTGTTCTACTTGGTGGACACACCGTACATTGGGATCACACCGTACATTGTGCCTCCTGCTAGATCCTGCAGTGCCTCTTCAGCTCCTGTCACTCTCCTGCACTTTAGATTTCATGTGGATGATTATGGTTTGAGGTTTAAAGGCTCATTATCCAGTAACATTTTGTTTTTCATTTTAAGATACAAGTTAGAGGTTGAAAATCTTCCTGATGGATGTGTTTGTCTTGCTGTGGCCCTGTGGGCGCTCTCGATTCTGGGAAGACATAGATGCTGATGCTGCCGTCCACCTGCTGTCCTCTCAGCATTGGGGGCTGTCCCTTAGGAGGGCAGGGTGTGTATGCTGCCATCAACCCTCTGCTTAGCGAGCTCTGCTCCCACCTCCTCCCCCTGACAGTGAATCCAGAGAGAAGGCTGAGGTTTCTGCTGAGTGGATGGGTTACCCTCGTGCTGCTTCCATCTTGCTGCTCTCTGGTCTTTGCACATCTCAAGCCCCTATGTATCTGGCCCCTCTGACGCTCCCACTGCCTGTCTGGCCAGTCCTTCGGGTCTTGGTTCATATCATGTGTTGGCTTGTGGGGAAGAGGTGCTGCGCTGCACATGCTGAGTGCCTTTGGTTTTCTGTTGTGCTGTGCCAGTGGGAGCTCTGCAAGTTTGACAGCAATCAGGCCTCTACTATCCCCAGCCTCTGTGGGTCCCAGGTTACTCACAGAGCTGGAGAGGCAGCTTCACAGTTAAGCCCCTGCCAGGGAGCTAAAGCAGTGAAACTGAATGCACCCCGGTAAGCCAGGGTCCCTCAGACAGCCCTTGCTTGTCTTGATCATGTTGGACTTGACAGTTTCAGACCTTCCAAATCTCGTTCAGGGTCTTCTTTTGCCATTAGTGTGAAAGTTTTTAAAAGTACAGTTTGATGGATTTTTACAAAGTGAATATTGTTGTGGAATCACCACCCATAATAAGATATTCCCCAAACAAGCAATAAGTAGAAGCCCCCCCAGTGCTTCCTCCTAGTCCCCATTTCCCATTCCCAGCTGTGCAACTGACCTCACTCCTGGGGCTGCTAAAGTGAAGCGTGTCTAGCGTGTTGCCTGAAATAGTTTTTCACGGTCCTGGAGGGCAGGACTCTGAATCCACAGTGTGGGCATAGCCACACTCCTTCTGATGGCGCCGTGGGAGGATCCTCCCTGCCTGTGTGCCTCTTTGAAGCAGCTCCTGGTGGCCCAGGTATTCCTGGCTTTGGCAGCGTCTCTCCATCTGCCTCTATCACTGCCTGGCCTTCTCCCCTGTATGTCTGTTATAAGGATGCTTGTCACTAGATCCAGGGCCCACCTGGATTATCTAGGATGATGTCACATAAAGATCCTTAACGTAATTGTGTCTGCAAAGTCCCTTTCTCCACATTGGGCCACAGTTGCAGATTCTGGGGATTAGAACGTGGATGTGTCTTTTGAGAGGCACCACTTCATGACCTTGGCAGAGCACATCTGACTGGAAGTTTACATGTGGAGTCATGTGGTACAGGCTCTTGTCTGACCTCTGTTCTCATGCTTGTGGGACTCATTCACAGAAAGAGTTCTTACAGAATATTTAATTCTGTGACTATGACAATTCATTCCACCACTGATGGACTGTGGAGTTTTTTTTTTTCTGCAAGATCCAAGGGTCACATGTTATGTTTGGTTGTCCTCTGTCCTTAGTCTCTCTTAATCTAAAATAGTTATCACTTTTTCTGTCATTCTGACTGTGGCTTTTGTGAGTTGAGGCCATTAGTGGTAGAGCATCTCACAACCTGGGTCTGTCTGATTGCTGTCTATGATTAGCAAGACATTGCATCTGGGCTGATCCTGTTGCACTGGAACCTGTGAGGGTGAGGGCGCTTGGGAGAATTAGTTGGTTGCTTTGCTGGAAAGGCAGCCTTTTCTTCGTCAGTAATAAAGGAGTTGCAGGAGTTGTTTTTTGCTTTGTTTTGTTTTTGTCTCTGTTGTTGGTATTTTGCTGTTGTTCTTTTTTTGTTATTCTCTTTAAGATTAAAAAAAAATTCCATTATTTCGTGTATATCATGTGGCGTTCCTTCCTCCTGTACTTTTTGTTTTGTTTTGTTTGAGGGCCACTATGAATTTAAGGCTGTTCCTCCACTACTGTATTCTCGGTTGTCCTTGGTGTGTGTGGGCAGTGTGGGAACCACCCAGCAGCCTGGCTCGTTGGCACATCTCTGTTCTTTGGCTGCTCCTTGCTGTGGCACAGGATGTACCAGGGTCACCTGTGCCTTCTCTGCCCCAGCGTTGGGACCAGCTGTTGGCTCACTCGCTCTGGTTCTGCTCTGCTAGGGTGATATTTAGAATATGAGCAGGAGGTGTGCTCACAGCTGAGCTTCCAGACCCTTCAGTGGGCAGAGCTGGGATTTGTTGTTAGTGTATGTGCTGCTGAAGCGAGCACAGGGATTTGTTTTTATACCAGTTCCTGTTGTCACTGTTTTTTTGCTTCTCTGCTCCCAATATGTGCTTCCCTTCCCTCATAATGAGAACCCTGGTTCCAGGATCAGTGTTTTGTTTCCTCTGTGTTAAAGTACATGTAGAATGGTTTATAGTTTCTGTACCCATTCCAGTGTCACTGTCACCAACGAACCTACTGGGTAAAGCTGAGGATTCTTCTGCAGCTGCTGTTGCATTAGAGCACGTTCCACTGAGTGTGGTCCAAGTGCTCCATAAATTACTTGGATTAGCTCTTTTTTTTCCTGGTACTTATCAACTCAACAAACAAGTTTATTTCTACTACTTTTCAGTTTTTCAGTATTCAGTTTTAGAACTTGCCATTTTTTGTTCTTTTTTATTTTTTGAACATGTGAACCATTTTTAGAGTTTACAGGTCACAGCTGTATTAAAAAGATATCCTCAGAGCAACTTCATACCTGCCCTACTCTGCTTCCAAGCCTATTCCCAGGAAACAGTTTTCAGTACTCTCTGGTCCTGTCATACCGTGATATGAAAATTTTGTCCTGGTATTCACTTGTTTAGTACCCAGTGTGCAAGTCAGATAGAGCTTATTGATGTCAGTTGCCTCGTGACCTTTGGCTGGCCCTTACCAGCCGAAATGGTTTGTTTGGTACTCAATTTGTTGAGCCTTTGGAACAAATTAATGACAAGTACCATGTACACTGTATATTCATTTGGTTTTTCTTTTTGCAAAGGTAAGCAAATAATACACCATACATTATATGTGTTTTTTCTTGGTTCCTCTTGTGTCTTACCCAGAAGATAGTGCCCTCTGTGTACGTTTTGACTTCTCTGCTGACTCTGCCCTGGAGCTCCTGCCCTCACATAATTGAGGGGTGCACTGTGTGTGTGATGGCAGCATGGGCTGTGCGTTGCTTATGGGGGCCCCAGCCTCTGTGGGCCATGCACACGCTGCTTGCTGTTCTGCTGGGATGCTTGGTGCTATAGGCTATTAATTTTGAGGGTGTACCTTTAGGTGAATCCCTGGAAGTTGGATTCCTATGGCACGTGGCTGTGTTGTTTTGTTAGCTAATGCCAGCCAAACCCCCTGTGAGAGCAGTGCCAGTTTGTATTCCTGCTGCCATGTAGGAGAGGCCGTTTCACAGCTGGTTGGTGCTATGCAAGTAGCACTTGATTTTACTCATCTGCAAGGTGATATGCAGTGCAGGATTAACATTTACTTTATATGTGAACACGTATATAGTCTCATGTATTGAAGGTACAATTGTATCTTTTTCTGAGTGTATAGTACTCTGTTTTTTCCTTGTTTTTCTTTGGAGAGTTAGTTAGTTTTTCTACTTCAGTTTGTCTGTGTGTGTGGTCCTGGGGATGGAATCCAGGGCCTCCTGCATGCTAAGGCAAGTGGTCTACTTTAGACTTGAGCTAGCTATATGCCCAGTGCACTTCTCCCAATGGCCTTTAAATTTTTTTTTGAGACAGTGTTTTGCTAAGTTCCCCAAACTGGCCTTGAACTTGCAATCCACCTGCCTCATCCTCCCTAATAATTTGGATTACTAGCATTCCCCACTGGGCCTGGTTTTAATCTTTAAGGGTTTACCATATGAGGGGAGGTTAGATATTCATCTGTAATATATATTAGAAAATTTCTTCCTGTTTATGGTGGGTGTGGTGTGGTGTGGTGTGTGTGTGTGTGTGCGTGTATGTATGTATGTATGCATGTATGTGTGTTGCTGGGGATCAAAGCCCAGGGCCTTCGGCATGTTATCAGTTTATATTTGCTTCTGATTTTTTCCCTCAAACATGTTTTTAAAAATGTTTTAAGTTTATTTTTTTTTTTTGTGGTGCTGAGGATTGAACCTAGGACCCTTGTATGTGCTAGGCAAATGCTCTGTTGATGAACCATGTCCCTAGCCCCAAAGCATTTTTATTTTTATTTATTTATTTATTTTTGGTACCAGGAATCGAGCTCAGGACCTTGCGCTTGGTAGGACCAAAGTATTTAAAAAAAAAAAAAATACCAAAAATGTTCGTTGTAAAAGTTTTTTCAATTATTTTCTTTCTTTTTCCTTTCAGGGTTTTTTTTTTTTTTTTTTTTTGCATCTGTATTTTGGAATGAGAGTTAGATGGTATTCCATTCCCTGAAGTTTTAAAGGATTTCATCCATTTTTCCTATATTACATTTTTTTCTATAAGTCTTTAAAAATGACCTCTGTGTAATTTTGGTTTTTATATCTCCAATCCACTTGGAATTTACTCTCTTGTGAAGTATGGATCCAGTTTTATCCTTTTCCAAATGGCTGCTCAGCTGTCCTAACAGCATTTAAATAAAATGCAGAGGCTGTGCTAAAGCCTCTGAGGCAGCACCCGGAGGGAAAGCCGGGGCTGAGGTGGGCCTGGCCTCTGTGCCCTCCGCTGGAAGCTGCGGCCCAGGGGCTTTTCCAGAGGTGCCGGGTGGTGAGCGGTGCTGCTGTGGTGGAAGCAGCGCCTTCCCTGCCCTGTAATTGCAGTGCTCTCTGACCAGAGGCCTCAGAGGTAGTCAGTGGGTCACTTGTGTCAGAGCATGAGGCTGGGTTGGCCTGTGTGCTAGGTCCAAGTCACTTTGAACTGTTATGTTAGTTTTGTCATCTAGAAAAAGACAGAATAGTGTATGATCTGTAATGTCCTTTGAACTATGAAGCCCAGTAACTCTGTGCAAACGGAGTTTGTACAGAGCATGAGTGCTGCTTCGAGCGGTGGGGTCCTTGGCACCGGCAGTTTCTCCATGCTTGCCTGTTGGTTGATGCCCTTTCTGCTCCCTAGGCTGGAGCAGGAGCTCAGGCTGTGGCCGGCACTGCTGTTGGCAGAGCCCCCCAGCGCTATGTGAGGCTGAGGTAGGAGGATAGCAAATTCGAGCCCAGCCTGGGCAATTTAACAACTTAACTCTGTCTCAAGGAAAAAAAAAAGCCTGGGGATGTAGTAGCTCAGTGTGAAGGCCTTGAGTTCAGTCCCAAGCCCTACAAAAAATCTAAAAAAAACAAAGAAAAAATTAGGTTTCATCCTAAACTCTACAATCTTGACCCCATCAGACCTGTGCTCTAACTTTTATTTGCATTTTAAAAACTTTATTGGTATATTTTAGCTATACTTAATGATAACATTCATCATAGGGAATTTGTACTTGTGATATGTCTAGCTTCTTCTTTTTTTCCACATTCCCCTCCCCTCCCTTCAACTCTTCTTCCCCTCCTTATGTGCTCTAATTTTATGAGAAGTATTTTGTAGCATCCCTCTCCTTTACTGTCCTGAAATGAAAATAGATGATGCAGCTTACCCGCACACTTACTGTGTAGTGCAGATAACATATGTGCACACACACACACACATGCACAGAAAGGGTCAAGGCATGCACGACCTTTTCCTGATCTAAGTGCCCACGGCCCTAGTGAGGTAGCTGCTGGCCCTGGAGAGAGGCTGAGCACAGGCTGTGTGCAGCCCCTGCTGTTGCCGGGTACCCTAGAAGACTGCCGGCTGTGCTGGAATGGGGAGCAGTCTTTAAAATAGAGACCAGAGGGGCTGGAGATGTAGCTCAGTGGCACAGTGTCTGCCTCGCAGGTGTGAGGTTGTGAGTTCAATTCCCGGTATAAAAAAAAGAACACACCAAAATGGAGACCACATTTTGGAAAAAGCCAGAATCAGATTTGAACAGCAATTGTTTTCTTGAAAAATTCAAAATGTAACAAAACCATACAAAAAGTAATTTGGATTTTGATCTAAAAGTGAGTTAGCACTCAGGTTCAGATGCATTGTAAACAATTTCCTCAGCCTTGGGCATCTGCTGGGACATTGTAGGTGGTGTAGGGTAAGCAACGGCTCTCACCTGTTGAGGTGTGCCCCCCCCCCCCCGCCAAGGGCACCCTTTGTTCTATGGGTTCCCAGTGTCCCATAAGTCTTTTTTTTTTGTAGTGATAGTAGGGATTGAACACAGGGAGTACTGATCTGTATCCCTGTCCCTTTTTACTGATTTATTTTTCTTCATTTATTTATTTACTTTGGTCTTTTTGAGACAGGGTCTCCCTATGCAGTTTAGGCTGGCCTTTTTATTTTGTAAGAGGGTCTTGCTCCATTGCCCAGGCTGGCCTCAGATTTAAGATCCTCCTGCCGTAAACTCCTAAGTGGCTGGGATTAGAGGTGCATGCCACTGCATGCAGCATGGTTTGTTTATTCCATGAACAGAAGTTAGTAAATACGTTGGTCATTGCCTTCATATTTGGAAATTTTTCTGGAGACTTAGTCACTAGTAGATTATAGATGTAAGCTGTATATGTGTTCATTTGTTCTTGTTAATTATATAGCAGAGATGCCAGTGGGCGCCGAGGATGGTTGCATTTATATAGTAACTGTAACTAGAGCCCTGGAAATTAGGCATTTTTTCCTGAACTTTCACAATGGTTCATAAAATGCACACAGTGTTGGTTGTAAGCAAAATGTACCTAATTCCTGGAGTTACCTTGAATTTCCTCAAGGACAGAGGAATGGTACACACTTCTCTCTCTGTATGTGAGAGGGGTGTGTGTGTGTATACCTGCCTCTGTCCTGGTAGTCCTTCCCTGTAGTGGAAGGTGCCTGAGTCTGAATATAGGTGTGCATGCGTTACATTTGCAGAGCTCTGTAGCACATCTTCTTTGGGGACCACCTGGGTTCAGGGGCCATCTGCCTGCACAGCTGAATCATCTGAGCCCTGCTTTTGTTTACCGCAGAGCCAGGCGCTTGGATGCTGCTCTGTCACCACCTGTCCATCCCAACGGTGGACAGCAGTCACATGGCCCTAGGTCAGGGCCTGACTCCCAGACTTAGTTACCCTGTTGTCTTCTCCCCTTCGCTGCCACTGTGGCTGGGACATACCACACTGCATTTCACGTGGCTAGTGGAGGATCTTTCCTGTCGGACCTTGGTGCCTTTCCAAAGCTCTTAGTCCCCATTGAGGGGAGGCAGGTTGCTCAGTGTCTTGTCTTTTCAGCCCCTCCACAGCATCCAGGGTGGGTGGCAGATGGCTGGTCTTTATTAGCCTGCCTCCCACATCCGGAGCTCAGGATAATTTGAAATGGCCTCTTCCTTTGCACACTTACACTCACTCTTAGAGAAGACTTCTCTTCATCTCCAGCATGCCTTTCCATCTTCCTGTTCCACATGGATGTTGGCGTGCCGGGCCCTGTTGTAGGGGTTACAGCCACAGAGTAGGAGATGCTCACAGGGCTCACAGTTTGGGGGGGACCTGGACAAACAGCTGCAGTCCTGTATGTTAAGTGCAGAGGAGGGGATTGGAAACCAGGGGTTGTTAGAAATGCTTCCAGGACCTGGAGTTGCCTGTGCTGGCCTTTGTGGGTTCAAAGCCTTGGGGAGCCGGAGGAAGGGAGAAGAGAGCCTGTGAGGTGTTAGTTCTAGGGGTTCTGCTGGAGGGGGCAGGGTATGGGAGGAGCCCTGGAAAGGAAAATTTGGTTTGTTCTGGCTCTTAGGTCTCTTTTCTCTCCTCCCCTCCCCTTCCCCCTTGCTTTCCTCCCCTTCCCCCTTCCTCCCCTCCCCTCCTTTCCCCTCTTCCCCCTCTCCTCCCCCTCCTCTTCCCCTACCCTCTTCCTCCCTTCCCCTCCCTTCCCCTCCCCTCCCCTTCCTCCCCTCTCCTCTCCTCTCCTCCCCTCCCTTCCCCTCTTTTTTGAGACACGGTCTCCCCAGGTAGTCCAGGCTGCCTTTTAAACTATGATCCCAGGCTGGCCTCAGCCTCCTGAGTGCCACCACCCCGGCAGGTCTGTTTTCTAGGACCACCTGAAATGCGTAGTAGAAAAGAACTGTGATGCAGGTCAAATCAATTTATAGAGACACTGAAAGATTTTTCAGTGGAGAAAAACAAAAATCTTCCAGTGCAAATTTTGCAAAGCCTTGTAGTAGCCGAGGAGGGGACTAGTGTGGTGACTAGTGCAGAGCTAGCTCAGATGGAGCCATGTTCTGTGCTGCTGTGACATTGTGTGGCTGGCTTCGGTCCTGGACCCAGGACTTAAACTTTCTTTTTCTCTCCAAATGTGGTCAGTGGTGAAAATGTTGCTTTTCCTTGGCTAGTGTAGCTTTAGTGGTGGTAAGAAATACATATACTGATGATTTTGCAAAAAAGTTTGTGGCAGTGCCAGACATCCTGTTTGCAGATGGTCTTGTGGTCACTACTTGCTTGCTGCTGGCACGGAGAGGCGTGCTCTCATTTGCCTTCTGCCTGGCCTCCCCGGGACCGGCTGGGTCTACGTCCAAACCGGTAATTGAGTATGTCTTTAAATTTTAAACAATTATAATGATACACTGCTGCTTAATTTACATTTTTTATTTATAGGAAAGATTGTATTTTCCATGCAGTGACTTACTCTTGGCATTTTCTACTTTAATGCATTGATAGGTGTCTGGATAGTGTGCTTCTGTAGAGTTTTACAAATAAAACTCTGTTTTCTTAGTCATTGTTTCTGTTCTGGTTGATTCACTGTCTTGCTTTTGTACTTTTCTTTGTGTTAGAGAAGTCTTTCTGTCCTTAAATGTTGTAGGCCAAACATACCATTCCACGAATCAATGCAAGGTCTCCGGATTGTTCTTTTAATATTACTTGATTTTTTTTAATGACTTTTACTGTGACTTGATTGAGTTTTGTATTATGCCCCTTGGGGACTTTAATTGATACTATGTTAAAACTGCATATTAACTTGAATACAGTTATTTTTATTCTCATTAAATATTCCCATTAATAGTAGCTGCATCAATCCAATGTCAGTAGCTTTCTTTTTTCTCCCATTAAATTCAGTTGCTCTGTAGAATTATTTGCGAATCCCATGTGTCCGAGTTCCATTAATAGCCAGATAATGTGTATATTACTGTTAGGATTGGTGTCTTTCCCAGTAAATGCTATAGCTGGGTGACAGAGAAGCTGTTTAATTAATCAAAGAGCAGGAAGAGCAAGTTTTAGAAAATTTGGAAAATAGAGAAAATTATGTTCTATTACTATAGCGTCTTGTTGAATTTCCCCTGGTTTTAAAAAAATTTCAGTTGCTGTTTTTTACTAGATAATTTTAATATTAGAAAATAGCTGGCCACTGTGACAAGTGAATTATATATTTTTACATACAAAATATTAAAATAAACCCCTTGCTCTGCCCTACTAATTGTGCAGCCAGTGTTGGTACGTCATGGGTGTGTTTTACACTCCTGGGCTCACATGTTTACACATCTCACCACATATGTGTACAAATACATGTGGATGCCTCACCGTGCATGTGATGGACGTACAGCTCACCATGCACATGCATGAGCATATGCCTTACCACATGTATGAACTTTTAAACGATGTATAATTTATGAGCTCTCATATACACTCATATGTCTCATACGCTAACTTGTACTCTCACACACGTACACACATATACAGATACACTCAAAGGATTGGGCAGGGTTGGAGAGAGTGGAATGGTGGATGTAGGGGGCATGTGGGAGTTACTTCCCTGAGCCAGGCTTGTGGGAGGATGGCCCAAGGGTTCACAGGGCAATAAGCCTAGTCCCCAGCATCCTAGCTCTTACAAATAAAAGATGTGTGTTTGATTTCAGCTGTTTTTTTTTTTTTTTTTTTTTGTAGTATGGGGTATTGAATCTAGAACCTTCACACTGAGCTAACATCCCTGACCCTTTTTTAGTTTTTGAGACAGGGTCTTATTGAGTCACTAAGTTACTCAGGAGGGGCTTGAGTTTATGATCCTCCTGCCTCAGCCTCCCGAAGTGCTGGGATCACAAGCATGCACTGCCCCGGCTGGCTTGAGAGATGGCCAGTTGGTGGTAGGCAGTGGAATATGAAATTTGGGGAGAGAAACAGAAGTTGAACTTTGGGCTTGCGGGTTGGGAGTGAGATGTTGTCACCAGAGGGAGTGAGAAGGGCAGAGACCAGTTCCAGGCGGAGAGGCCTGGATGAAGGGCAGCTGAGGAGTAGCAGAGGTGGCCAGGACAGCAGAAGTGAGTGTGGAGGCTTCTGGCCAGAAACCTGGGGGCAAGTCCTGAGGAGGCCTCTGTCACTGACCTGAGCAAAGAGCAGAAGCGGACTGGGTGGCGCCACACTCGCTGAGGGCCAGGCTGGCCTCATGGTCACTGCATTGGATCAAGCAGGCGAAAGGAATCTGCTTCAGCAGCAGCAGCAGTGTAACAAACTTGGATGGTGGGATCAGTACATGGGGAAAACGTTTTACCTGTGTACTTGTGTGCAAGTTCCTGGACGTGGGAGGAGTTTGATTCTCCCCGTTTGAAGACCTTCAGCAGTTCCAGGATCCTGATGGGTGGCATTCATGCTCCATACCAGCTCTCCTTCAGCTCACGGTCCTGTGGCTGTCGGATACTGCCCGAGTCTGTCCTGTGGGTGGACGTGCTGCTGTTCAGAGCCACAGAGGCCCTGTTCTTGGCATCATTTTACCCCTAAGCTCAGTGTTAGATTTACAGAGTTACAGGGGCAGTCAGTTACAGTCCAGAAAAAAAATCCTTCAAAACCACTTAATGAGGTGGACATAGTGGCATATTCTCGTAATCCCAGCACTCAGAGGCTCAGGCAAGAGGGTCACTGAATTTGAGGCCAGCCTGGGGTACACAGACCTTGTCTCCCAACAACAGCAACACGGTTCAACGAGGATGTCTTCTAATAGTACCACTGTAGCATTCTGGGTTATTTTTAAAGCCACATCTGCCCAGTAGTCTTTACTGGGTTCCTGGGCTGGGAAGAGAAGGTCTCTGAAACCCAGAGCGGCAGAGGTGGAGGAAGTGAGTGTGTGAGGGGCTTCCGAAGCCTGATTTCAGACTGATCGTTCACTGGGCCCAGGTGACATCACCCTTTTGTGTGTGAGTCACAGGGCTGGTTCTCTTGCCCCCAGCCCTGAATCCAGCTGCCCCTCCCAACTCCATCTGACTTGCTTATATTAAATCCAACCAGACATAGCAGGTGATTGGTCTGACAGCCTTGTTGTCCTCTTCCAAACACAGGAGGAGGAGGAGGAGGAGGTCCAGAGGCAGACTTGCAAGCCCCTGCCTGGCTGTAGGCAGCTCTGTGTTGTGGCTTCCTGGGATTCCCGCCATCCTGAGAGAAGCTGCTGCGAGCCGTCCTGCCTGGGATGCTTGCTGTGCCCTTCGCCTTCTCCATACCATGCCTCCCTGAGGCACAGGGGCCCCTTCTTGCTTGTTCTGGAGAGGCTGCCTGGACTCTGATTTCTACGGTTTTTTTCCTTTTATTTTAAGACAGGGTCTTGGTATGTAGTTCAGACTGTCCTTGAGCTCGTTGAATAGCCCAGACTGTCCTTGGACTCGCCATGATCCTCCTGCCTCAGCCTCCCTAGTGTTGGGATTACAGCGAGTGTTGGGATTACAGGGTGCGCCACCACATCCAGCCAGAAAGACAGCCTCTTTAATAAGTGGTGCTGGGAAAACTGGCTTTCCACATTCCAAAGATTAAAACTAGACTCCTGTCTTGCACCATGCACTAAACTAAAATCGAAATGGATCAAAGATCTAAATATTAAAACTGAAGTGCTAAGTCATTTGGAAGATAGAATAGGTAGAACTCTTGAAGACGTTGGTGTAGGCAAAGACTTTATGAACAAAACCCTAATCTCACGGGAACTATCACAAAGAATCAACAACTGGGATCTCACCTTTTTTTTTTTTTCCTCACCTTTTTGAAAAGCTTTTGCACAGCAAAAGAAATCACCAACAGAGTGACGAGACAAACCACAATGTGGTAAACTTTTTTGCCAGCTGTTCTCAGACAAAGGACTAATACCTAGAATATATAAAAAACTAAAAAAAAAAAAAAAATTAGATTCCCCCAATTTAAAGATCCAGACCAAAAGTGGCCATCTGAAATGCATAGACAGTTCTCAGATAAAGAAGTAGAAATGGAACTGGTTATTTGAGAGATGCAAATTAAAACAACGCTGAGATTCCATTTCATTCCTGGATGAATGGCTATCAAGGAATCAACCAATAACAAATGCTGGCGGAGCTGGGGGGAAAAGGGAACCCTTCTGCACTGTTGGTGGGAGTGTAGACTGGTGCACCCACTGTGGAAATCAGTGTGGAGATTCCTCAAAAAACTAAAACTAGAGGTTCCATTTGACCCAGCTACTCCTTCTTGGTATCTTCCCAAAAGAATTAAAAGTATCATACCACAGTGATATGTGCACACCCATGGTTACAGAAGCACAGTTGGTAATAGCTGGTGGACACCAAATGCTTTCTTAGTGGTCCTTACGCTGCAGAGCATATTTCTTTTCCTACTTTTAATAAATACAAATCCTAGTTTGTAGTAGCTAAATCTTGGAAACAGCCCAAATAGAGTACTGCTGTGCCATAAAGAAGGATAAATTTGAGACATTTCTAGCTAAATGGATGCACCTTGAGACCTTACTGTAAAGTGACATAAATCAGACACATGTTTAAATACTGCATTGAGCTGGGCATGGTGGCACATACCTGTAATCCCAGCACTTGGAGGCTGAGGCAGGAGGATCATTGCAAGTTAGAGACCAGCCTGAACTGCATGGTGAGACCCTGTCTCAAGAAACAAAACCCAAAACAAACAAACACCACATTGTTTCTCTGTTGTGAGAAACCAAAAGTGTAAATAAGAACCAAAATGTGTAGTAGATTTTGTGAAATAGGAAGAAAATGTTCAAATGGAGAGGAGAATAAGGGAGGGGCAAGAGGAAAAGGAAGGGAGGGGAAGAGGAAAAGGGAGGAAAGGACAAGAAAAAAAAGAGTAGAAGGAAAATAATGGAACAAAGCTTTTGTAAATAAGGAGGGGAAAGGGGAAAAAAGAAGCAAGATCCATCACGTACAGGCACAAATTCCCTGTGATGAATGTGATAGGTATATCTTAAATGTACCAATAAAAATTACTGTTTTTCAAAATTGTGGTGAGATACACATCACATAAGAAAGTTTCCGTTTTAGCCACTTTGAAGTATACTATTCAGTGGCATCAGGGACATTCCGGTTGTCGTGCGTCTGCCACTGCTGTCCACCTCCAGATCGTTTCCATCTGCCCAGACTTGCGGTGTTTTCACTGTGCGCACTGAGCAGCTCCCATGCGCTGCCCGCCAGCCGCTGTAGCCGTTCTTTCCGTCACTAGTTAAGCACCGTGGGGACCTCATGTAAGTGAACCCTGCAATACTTGTCTTTTGGAGACTGGTTTAATTCAGCATATTGTTCTTAAGGTTTATGCACGTGTGCGATAGCCTTCCTTTTTAAGGCAGAGTAATGCTGCATTGTATGAATAGACTGCATCTCGTTTTTCCATTCATCCATCAGTGGACATCAAAGTGCTTCTGCCTTTTCACTAATATGAATGATGCTGTTATGAATAGCAGAGAAAAGTTTCTCTTCTAAGTGCATTTTTTTGGTCTGGTTTCTTTCGTCATAATTGTTTAGATATTCAACTGCTCATTCTTATTTTCTGGGGTGGTGTGTATATCCATATGTGTGTATCTGCATGTGGTACTGGGGATTGAACCCAAGGTCTTCACACTGAGCTACCCCCGCTGCCCTTTCTTATTTTGAGACGGTCTTACCAAGTTGCTCAGGCTCGTCTTGAACTTACCATCCCCTGCCTCTGCTTCCCAGAGTGTTGCTGCTCCTCATGTGTCGAGTACTGAGTGGTTTCCACCTCTTGGCTGCTACAAAGGAAGCTGCCCAGGAGCGGTGAGCAAGTGTGTGTGCTGACGGACCCTTCACTTCTTTGTGAACAGCCTAGGAGTAGAGGCTGCACTCCCGGCAGCCACCACGTTGTTCTCCCAAGTGCTGCACACGTCGCCGCCCACTGGCCTGTCAGGGCTTCCGTGGCTGCTCATCCTAACCAGCATTTGGTGTTTAAGTCTTTTTAATTTTAGACATTCTCATAGGTGTGTAATGGCATTTCATTGCAGCTGGAATTTGCATTTCTGTAATAAGCAATACTAGTGCTGTTCTTTCTGCCTTCTTTGGTGAAGTGTCTGTTCAAATCTTTTGCCTATTTTTAAAGAAATGTGCTGTTCACTTTCTAAATTTTGAGAGTTGCCTGTATGTTCTGGATATGAGTGTTTTTTTAGATACATAATTTGCAAATATTTTTTCCCAGTCTTTGAATTGCTTTTTCATTCTCTTAACATTGGCTTTCCCCCACCTTCTCTTTTATCTTTTTTTGGTAGTTGTGGGGATCAAACCCAGGGCCTTGTGCATGCTAAATAAATCTTCTCTCACTTAGCTACACCCTCCAGCTCCAGCATTGCCTTTTGCAGACATTTCTGGTGATGTCCAGAATATCAATTTGTTCTTTTATGGATCATGTTTTTGGTGTTGTATTCAGGAAATCTTTGCCTAATAACAAAGTCACAAATATTTTCTATGTTTTCTGTGAGTTTTATAGTCTTAGATTTTATTTTTAGGTCTGTGATTCATTTTGAATTATTTTTAGCATTTGGTGCAAGGTGTGGCTTGAAGTTCATCTCTTTTTGCATATGGATATCAGTCCTGACAGCATCATTTGTTGAAAGTACTGCAACTTGAACCCAGGGCCCTGGACATGCTAAGCATATGCTCTACCCTGAGCTTTATATTGAACTTTTAAATGTTTTCGTCTCTCTTTTTCTTTGTCTTCTGCATCTTTGCCCACTAAGCCTCCTTCATCCCACATAGCTTTCTGGGCCTGTTACCCTCAGGCACAGTATTCCCTTTCACTTTGCCTGGGACCTTCCTTCTTTGTCCTCAGTTCTGTCCAGGCTTTGCCTCCCACTCCTGTGCTAAAGTCAGCAGTTTGATTTCTGCCCTTTTGAGTTAAACAGAGACTCTCACAGTGGTCAGCCTCCTTGAGCTGGGAGTGAGTGGCCTTTTCTTGGGCTTCCCATTCTTGACCCTCAGTGTGATGCTATGGATGTCCCTTCCTCCTGTTTCTCTTCTTCCCAGTGATTAGACTTTTAGCCTGTTTCTTTGGCCGGACTTCTTTCTAACCCTTAAACGTGGGTGTTCTGGAGATGATACTTTTGTCTCTGCTGCCTGCAGTCTCCTCTGATGGCATCCTCACCTGCTTCTAGGCCCCCAAACCACGCCTCTGGGGTGCACTCTGACTCTGCTCCCTGAGTTTGGTCCTACAACGGAACTGTCTCCTGTCTTGTGGGCTTACAGGTGCCTACGTCAGCCCTCTCTGCGAGGGGACCCACCCTTCTCTCTGTTGCCCAGGCTTTCTGGTTTCCCTTGATGTTCTGATCAAAGCAAGCACATCTCAAGGACTGGACAGACCTGTGGATTCAGAGCGGGGCTGGGAGAAGGCAGCAGGCGGCCATGTCCAGGCGGCGCTGCCTCTGCCTGGCTGTGTCCTCTGTGGCAGAAGATGTGGAAGGGCAAGAGGGCCGGATGTGGGAGAAGCCTCTTCTCTCAGGGCCAGCCTGATTTGCAGGGGAGGAGCCCTGGTGGTCTGATCACTTCTCACCCATCAAACTGGCCATTAAGCTAGGGCGCCTGACCTTTGGAGAGCACACATTTGAACCATGGCAGGTGGCAGATGGATGGATGCCTTCTGTGGAAAGCTCTTGTTGCAATGTTTCCTAGCATTGAGGAAGGGCAGTTGGACGCAGAATTTAAAGAAACACTTTTCGCACCTCCAGCTGGAGACCATTGGTGTTGGTTTGGCTATGGCTCTTGTCTGGTCTGGCCTGTCCCCTTGGCCAAGGGCCGCAGAGCCACTCCCACGGGCCTGTCCCTGGAAGTGAAGAAGCCCACAGCAAAGTGTCTCCTTGTTAAAGGCTCCTTTCGAGCTGAGAACTCTTTTCCTCTGCAGGCTAAGTAAATGCTCTCTTGTTACAGCTGACGTTCTGACATTTGTTTCGCTAAGGCTGTGCTTATCGAAAGACGATGTAATTCAATACAAAGAATTCCCAAATGAACAGAAATCAGACTGGATTCCTGAGGAATTGTTTATTTACTTTTCTGGTTTTCGGTGAATCATACAGATAGTTTGATAAGGGTGTCTAGCCATTCTCATTAAAAGGTATAGGGATTACTGATTTATACATTCACCCAAGGTCCTCCACTGAAATAATTTTACAGAGGCAATAAAAAGTACCTTAGGCTTGTGGTGAGTTAGACCATCTGTCCCCTGCCTCAAAGTCACATGTAAATCAACACAACAAAGCGCAGTCACAGCCGGGCATTGGGAGGTCCTCATTTGAGTGAGTGGCTGGATCTTGGAGTTGCCCAGCCGGACAGTTGCCCAGCCTGGTTAGAATGGGCTCACCTGAAGCTCCTTAGCCCATCTGTATTCGGAAGAGGATCGGATTGGCTACATGGAGGCTGTATAGCTAGGAGGACTGCTCTGCAGCCTGTCTTCCTTCTGTTCTTGCCACGCTCCCTGGCAGGCTGCGACTAAGGAACCTCAGTGCCCCGGGGTGCCCGTCTCTGGGGTGGACAAGCCTTCTACTTGCATGTGGTCCCAGGTGATGAGAACAGCAGCTGTTTGACCAAGACCCCAGAGTGGGCCCTGGAAAGCCTGTTTCTGTCATCATGAGCAAGGGACTGCATAGCGCTGAGGGCAGTAGAGGTCACAGGCTGGGCCAGGGCATGTGCCTGGCCTTGAATAGCCTCACCTCGTGTGTTGTTTCGCAACATGATCAGACTGGCATGGGACCCAGGAAAGTCATGCTGCTTCTGCAGGGGACTTGGTTTTCCCTCTTCACTGACAGCAGACTGTGGCTTAGGAAAGCAGGGGTAACTAGCTCACGGCTACAGTGCTGGCCAGTGGCCGAGCAGGGGTTTAGACTCAAGTCCATATCCTTAAGCTCTGAGTGGTTCTATTTCCCTATCTCTTTTGTTTGAAACTCTTCAAAGATGTACTCTGCTTTAGTTCTGACATGTGAAACCTCTTTGCCTTGGCTTTGTACTTGCTTGTTGGTGAACACATTCCTTTGTAGATCTTTACCTCAACTCACTGCTACCATGTGGCATTTCCAGGATATATACGTGGCCAGGAGTAGTGTTGTGTTGTTTGGCTGCCCGTTCTGGTGCCCCTCCTCACCTCTGAGAAGCAGTGACGGGAAACCTGCAGAGTGTGTGGGGAGATGGCGCTGGAGGTCAGCAGGAGAGCAGCGACAGGCACCCGATCAGAAGGAATGACCTGTGTGGATGAAGGGTGGCATGAAGGAAATGTTAATGCTCCTGCATCCTGAGGACAGGGAGTTATGAGGAGGCGGTCAGGGACCCCAGTGCACTTCTGTACTCTGAAGACCCTGCTGAAGAAATGGATCTTTAAGAAGCAGGATCAGCAGCAGTTTCTAACTCAGGAGCAGTGGGGCCTGGTTTGTTAGAAAGGTGATAGGCAGTGGCATGGATGAGGTAGGAGGCAGCAAGAATGTGTACCGGAAGCTGCAGTAGTCACTTGGTATCCATAGTGTATGGTGAGTGTGCTAGTGTTGGGCCTGGGGAGTCCCTGGGAAGCCCAGGGCGGGGGCGTTGGTGGCAGGTGGTGTAGCTGGTCCGATGGACAGAAACTGTAAGAAGGCAGTTAATTTCAGGCTGGGAAGTCCCTGGTGAGGCGCAGAGACATTGTGTGCCTCGCTGCAAGGGTGCTGTGGCTGGGAATGGAAGGAAGAAGGTGGTGCGGCCAGGACAGCGGTGTGTGAGGCCTAGGGCTTGATTTTAGGGAAGGCAGAGGTGCGAGGGTAAGAAGAGGAAGAGCCGTATCAGAAGGGTCCTGATGGTGCAGGGCCCCGAGCTGGGGAAGGAGCCCCTCCCAGCCCCCAGACTCACATTTCTAGTGGGGATGCTTACCAATTAGTGTTATCTAAGTGCTCCATTAGGAATCTGTCAAAATAATTCTTCCCTAACATTTTGTTGAATAGCAAAACCTGTGTGTTGATTTTCTCTTTGTGAGTGTATGATCATGTATGTGTAACAGTATTTCTGTCAGTGATGGACCAGGTAAACCAGGGTGGTCTCTTTAGACTGTGATGGAAGTAAAAAAAATCTGTATTGACTAGTGAATGCATAGCTGAAGAAGAGGCAAGGGAAAAGGCAACCATAGGAGAAGAAAAAGAACACCCCTAAAAGTTGTCATGGGTTTAATGGAAGTTTCTGCAGACCTCAGCATCCTCCTTGAAAGTCAGGAAACGCAGCCCCAACACCAAAGGTTTTCACGACCATAGAGGCGCGCCATGGCGCATTATCCGCTTCTAGCAGAGCTGTGACACGGGAAAGAAACAAAGCCAGCAAGCTGCCATGACTGGAGTCTCAGGAGAGGGACAGCTGTCAAGAAGTCTCAGGTGGGGCCTTCAGGAGGGTCCAGAGAAGGCCCTGAGGCCCTGGAGAGGACAGCTCAGCTGCGCCACTGTCCCTGAAGATGTTTGCCTGGGACAAGATGTGGATGTTCATGATCCTGACCCCATGTTGGGCTGGGATGGTGTGTGTGTGTGACTTAGTTTTAATGAGTTCAAAAAGTTAAAATAAAATTAAAAACTTTAAACAGGAAAAAGCTTATAGAAGGACAAAAGAAAAATATCTTTGTACAACTATACAGTGTATTTGTGTTGTAAGCAAAGGGTTATTAAGTTTAAATATTCTAACAGTTTATAAAGAAAATGTTACAGTAAGATAAAGTTAATTTACTCTTTTGAGGGGTAGGAGGGCTTGAGGCAGGTCTCCATACATAGTTCAAGCTGGCCTCGAACTCACTATGTAGCCCAGGCTGGCCCGGAATCTGCATCCATCCTCCTGCCTCGCACTGTGCATTTAGCTCTGTTTAGTTGCACAGACAGGTACTGTGCTGTTCCAGTTGCTGACGGCATGGTTCAGTAGCTTAGGTACAGACGCTATGCCACAGCGCCTAGGCATGTGGGAGGCTGTGCCATCTGGGGCTGTGTGAGCTCGCTCTTGTGAGGTTTGTACAGCAAAATCACCTAACGGTGCAGTGTTTACTGTGTTTTCCAGCTTCTTGTGACTCTGCCTCAGTGCCATACCTTTGCAAAGGTTCTCAGGGGTTGGCTACTGCCTTCCACTCAGAAGTGCCTTCTGCGTGTGTGCACATACGCATGCAGGTGTGTGTGTGTGTGTGTGTGTGTGTGTGTGTGTATTTGAGACAAGATTTTGGTATGTAGCCCAGCTGGCCTCAGATCCACGATTTTCCTGCCTCACCCTCTGGAGTGTTGGGATCACAGGTGTGTAGCACCACACCTGGCTGCCTTCTATTCTTTACATGTACCTCTCCTCGTCCCTGGGTCTGGAGTACCTGGTATTGGGCAGGCAAGGCTTATGGGGGCCAGAAATTTTATCTGAGTGCCTTCCTAGAAATAAGGGCAGGCAAAGGGGCTGCTGTACTTGCTTTGGCATCCCGGCCTATGAGGTAAGACTGTGAATGTGGCAGGTGGCACCCTGAGCTTGCTGCTGGCTTCAGCCATCCTTGTGGCAGAAAAATATTCTCAACACAGCAGACCTTCTCTTTTTGTAGAAAAAATGCTGGTTTCTTTTTAATGATAGCTTTTCTTGGAGCCATGAGGTGTCTAAATGCATTCCTTTTAGGTGAACACACCTGTCATGTCACTTCTGTTGAAACCTCAGCAAGGGCACTCTTGTGTTTCAGGCGCACATTTCTGCCCTCAGGCACAGGCGTTTCAGGGTGTAATGAGAGGAGGCAAGTGCCCAGAAAGAAGGCTGACTTTCAGGTTGACATTTCCAGTAGAACTTGCCTGGGCCTCAAGCCAGGGGGCACTCCTTAGGCTGTCCTGCGCAGAAGCCCGGTTCCAGATCTTCACTGGAACAGCTGAAGACATAGGACTAAGCACTGTCCAGCTCTTAGGATTGTAGAGATATTCTTGTAAATTGAAAACAAAATGCAGGCTTTGGTTACTTGTTTGTCGTCCCGTTAAAGGAAACAAGGTTAAAATATCTTCTGTAAGATTAGAATGTGGTGTGATTGTACCTACTTGTAAGTTCTTCTTCTACTTTAATATTTAAGATTGCCCCTGCTGTATGCACAATATATTGGAAACTGCTAAATGTGGCTTGTTCTCTTTCTAGAAGGTTATAATCTCATATGGGAATCCATGACAAGCGTCAGTAATCTCTTGTGGCCACATAAGTAAACACAGTGAGCTGATGGACAGAAAGCCTGCTTGGTCTGTGTGTGAACACGTGTGGCCTGAGTTGTGGTGTTGGGTGTGAAGGAGCTTCCCCTACGAGTGGGGAGTGCTGCCCTCCTGTAGCAGGAAGGAAATTCAGTTTTGGCAGAGGCTTGAAGGTGAGAGGATGGTGACGGGTGAATGAGCTGCAACAGCAGCAGGTGGGCCCGGCAAGGTGAGCCCCACTGCCCTTGTCTCCCTCGTCTCCCTAGGTGCGCACCTGCTGTAGACCCTTCAGTCCCTGGCCTCCCGCCTCTCTACGCTGGTGCCCCCAGACACTGTCCAGATCTACTCCCTTCAGGATTCAGCAGTTCACTGCCCGTGTGATAGCTGTGCCGGGACCTTTGAAAGCAGTCAGACTGATACAGGAGAATAAAAACTCCCAACCTGAATGATACCTAGGACGAGTTCGCGTTCTCTAAAATTGAAGAATGAATTTTAGGAACAATGGAGGTTAAGAGCAGAATATATTTATTGAGGGAAAGAAAGCTTCTGTCCAAGAGAGGGACAGAACGGGGCCCGAGTGGGTTGCCAAGGACCTTGCCCTTCCCAGGGACTTTATAGAGCAAAACCCTGAGGTGAGGCGGGTCCAAGGTGGGGGGAAAATGGGAAATTACAAGGTGGGCATGAGGTGGGACAAAACTATGGTCAGCCAATAAGATTACAAGTATAATAGTTCAGGTAAAATTGAGTAAACTGGGATCAAATGGGGAAGCGAGTCACGTAGCAAGCGGGCAGGAATACAGAACAGGGGCTTTTCCTGTAGGGGGTTGGGCTAGTGAGTCCTTCTGGCTTTTTAAAGGTGGTTGTTACTTATTTAGAGTGTCAGTCTCTGATGCTCACACCTAGGGAAGTATGTGGGTGCATTTGTTTAGTCCTTTTGTCTTGAGGTCTGGCCCACAGGTATCTTATCTTGTCTTTCATGTTGGCTCCTTTGAGGGCCTGGCCCTGTCGGATTGCCTATAATATTCTTATCTAACTCACTGCCTATAACAAAACGTGTCACTCCTTTTCCCAGCCCGCGGTGACTTACCGTCACTTTGTGGTGACACCTGGCCTCACCAGGTGCCACAGCTCTCCACTTTGATGATAGTGAGGCTGGCAGTACTGGTGGTGCACGTTAGCGAGAATACTGGTGATGATGCAGTATGACGGCACTGACCCTCACTCATTAACCCCATGGCCGTTTTGGGACAGGCACTCGTGCTTCGCCATTTAACAGGTGTGAAACTTTAACAGGAGTGAAACGGAAGCCTTTGCTCACAGTGATGTCAGTTGATGGCAGAGTTGTGAGTCCCAAGTTGATGCTGCAGCTGTGGGTCAGTGACTTCCTTCCTTTATGGGCCCACGTTTGCAGTACCTGCTGTTCCTCCTCAGTTGAGGGGGTAGGTGCATGCCCTTAGCACATTTTCGTTCTTTTTATTGCCCTTCCCCTCCCTTGTCTCTGGATCCCCTTCTCATTTGCAGGAAACCCATCTCCCTGTGTCCTGTGGGCCACTGACTTAATGGAGGCCGTTAGTGTGAGTGTCCACCTTCACCTCAGGGCCTTCTCTGCCATCTAGAGGTTTTGAGGAGTCACTTTGTCACTCTCGGTTGATCCGAGTTTGTGAACTCCCATGTTTCTTCTCTGATGTCCCCTGTGGCTGTAACAGTGCAGACACCTGGCCTTGGTGATGGCAGGTGGGGCCTGCTGTGGTTGACTTACTTGCCGTGGGGCCCTGTCCTGGAGCCCTGGGATCCTGGTGTGGGCAGAGGAGAGCTTTTGTTCTCAGCACTGATGCATGCCAGCTCTGAGCAGTGGCAGCTGCAAGGGCAGTCTAGAGAGGCCTGGGCAGGGCAGGTGGGATGTGACAAGGCCTTGGGTGGGCTGCACTTAGGGAGCTGCATCTACCCCCCACTGATACTCCAACCAGAGCAAAGCGGTGCTGTTGCTAGGGTAGGCAAAATGCGCCAGTGTGGAACTTACTATCCCCCTAGCAGATTGGGTAGCTCTTGGCATTGAAATTACTTTCAGGATATGATATCCACCCCAAAACAGTAGACCATCTCACGGTCCATATTCAAGTAACTTAGGCTAAAACTCCATCCTTGACATAATAAGAATGGAATTAAGAAACTAGGGTAAGGGGCCTTCTACAGACCGACTGGCCAGAACCACAGGAACAGAAATAGCCACTCGTAGATGGAGCACATGGGAAGCTGCCGCAGTGTCTACGGTGTCAGATGCCACAAACAATGGTGGCAGCAGGGAACTGTGCAGGGGAAGAGCCCTTCCCTCCGATTTTCAGAATTGGTGGGATCAGGGAGGTGCGGGGAGGCAAAGGAAGGAAAAAGACATTTGTCAGGAATTGAAACAGTAAAGCTGGCCATAATATATTTTATTTTGAATAAATAGGAAGAGAAAATTCAGTTGGACTAAGATACTTACATACCCCAGAATACTTACATTAGGAGATCTATGGAGTTGATTACTAATTTAAAAAATGTGTGTATGTGCTTGTAAAAATTGGAATTCCTCTTTGCCTTGTTAAAGCAGTTAAGTCACTGCTGGGTTTGGTGGCGCATGCCTATAATCCTGGCACTCGAGAGGCTGAGGCAGGAGGATCATTGCGAGTTCGAGACCAGCCTGGGCTACAAAGTGAGCTCAAAGCCAGCCTGAACTGCATAGCGAGACCCTGTCTAAAAAAAGAAAAAAATGCACTTAAGTCTCACTATACAAACTCTCATTTTTAATTAAAATAACTTTATAGTAGATATTGGTTGATTTTGTTGATGTCAGCTGTTTGATATAGATTGTCAAGTGTGTTCCCTAAACTGCATTTAACCTGTTGAATAGTTTGTGGAAATTATTCTGAGCAACTCCAAAGATCTTGCCTCATTTATTTTAGGTAAATATGGCATTTTTAAAACTATAGCTACAAAGTTGATTTTAAAATGTGAAAGCAAAACTTCAGAGTATATGTACTATAATTTCTGACTGTAAACAGCAGACAGTCTCCTAGTGGTACAGGTGGCTCGATAGGACAGAACGAGTTAGCTGCCCCAGCCCCTGGAGCATTGCTGCAGGGAGCTGGGGTTCTGCCCAGACTGGCAGTCACGAGGGTTCTCCTGGGCTCCGAGCTGACCTTAGTGGCATACAGTTAAGGAGGTCCACAAGATGAAAGCTGATTCCTTGAAAGACAAAACGAAACATCAAAATAGACAAACTTCTGGTGCAGTGAACTAGTCAAGAGAAGAAAAGAATCCACAAAGAAACAAAGATTGATGAAAAGGAAATAACAGAGAAGAAAAAAATATAAGAGCATATTCTTGGTAGGAAATGAATATGATGGCTGGATGTGGTGGTGCATGCCTGTAATCCCAGCACTGGGGAGGCTGAGGCAGGAGGGTCGCCGAATTTGAGGCCAGCCTGGGCTACAAAGAGAGTTCAAGGACAGCCTGAGTTACGTAGTGAGACCCTCTGCCCCACCCCCCAAAAAAAGAAAAAGAAAATGAATGTGATGCAGGCATCGTGGCACAAGCCTGTAATGCTGCCACTCAATAGGCTGAGGCAGGAGGATCACTGTGAGTTCAAGGCCAGCCTGACCTGCATAGTGAAACCCTGTCTCAAAAAAAAGTCACTATCAGACATTGAGGAAGGAAGGAGCTGTGAAGGTAAAGAAGCATTGATACAAAAGGAAATATCAGTGCATTTCATTATATTAGAATGAAGAGCTTAAGTTTTAGATCAGTATGAAGACAATGGATACTTTCAGCATTTACAAACTGAAAGTATAGAATTTTTAATCAAAATGTATGAAGAATGTTCACAAATAAGGCAATTAGAAACAAACAAAAATATCAGAAGATAGCAGAATTTTGAAAGCGATAAGACATAAATGACCAATAAGTGTAACAGCTGTTGTGCACTGTTAGTCTACTAGTAAGGAGGGAAGTGTGGACTGAGACTGTACTGAGATACTGTTGTTATGTATCATAATTGGCAAGAGTCCACCAAGCCTACCAGTTGGAGATCTGGATCCTGTGGGCTTGCAGCATTACTCACAGTGCTAGTGAGGGGAGCTGGGGTGATCCCTGGGAAGGCAGCTCGGCATTGTCTCTTGAAAGTGGACACGTATGCACCTTTGGCCCAGCAGTTCCACTCCTGTGTGTACAGCCAAGACCAGTTCTGCAGATTTTCAAACATACGCAGAAAGGAGGGAACAGCATAACGAACGCCCACGGAGCTTTCAGCCTGCTTCATCGCTTAGCAACACGTCATGGTTCCTGCTTCATCTTTTGCCAGACATTCGTTGGTTTTGTTTTTGATAGAACAAATGCAGACATCATGTAATTTCACCCATAAGTATTTCAGTAAAAATAAGGGCTTAGATTTGATGTAATTATCAGTCTTACAAATGTATATTTCCTTGAAGTTATCTGATACCTAGTTGTCTTCACTTGTTTCTGATGGTCTCAGAAATGTCTTTTGCTGTTTTTGTTTGTTTGTTTGTTTGACGTTAGCATTCCAGCGACTTCTAAACATTGAATTTGGTTGAAGGCTCTTGTAAGTCTCTTGACTTAGGTTAATTTCCCTTTCGTGTTTTTACCCACACCATGTATTTGTCAAAGAAAAGTTGGAGCCATGTCCAGTATCACATGCTGGACTCTGTGTTGTGTTGAGCGTGTTCATGGTCTTGTGTGTGTGTTTTTCTTTAACGCACCCTGTCTTTTCTTTGAGCTGGTGGTGAGATCTGCAGCCTGCGCAGATAGGAGGCCCCCTGATTAGAGGCTGAATACCTCCTAGGTGGTGCTCTCTGGGAGGTGTGTGGCATCTGGCCATCACAGGCATTTTGGGTATGTTCCAGGTCCATCTGCCAGCAGGGTCCCTGCAGCCTTTCCCCTGGAGCTTAGCCACAGAGGAACATTGCCAGCTTGTTTTCATCTCAGATCACAAAATGGTGATCTTTGCTTATTATCTGGAATTCTTATTTAGGGACTTGGCTTTTCTGGAATTACGGTTCTTACCTTTTTATTGATGATTTTAGATTGAGTTGTATTCTGTCACTAAACTGACCCCTGGATTTTTGCTTTATGAACTCACAGGCTTTTAGTATACATGTTCTTCAGTCACTTGCAGCTTGTATTGTTTTTGATGCTCAGATCACCCTGTCTTTGGCTGGCAGAAGCCTCTTGAAATTGGCTCCTGTGTGCTTCCAACATGATCTTGATCCTTGATGCTTCCTCAGTAGCCGAGAAGGCACAGTCTCTCCGTGTGCAGTTTGGCCACCTCTCTAGGAGCTTGACCCCTGTGGGTGGGTCACCATTGTCTTGAAGTCAGCAAGACGCTGTCCTTGGAAGACTCATGGTGCCAGATGTGAAACTAATGACATCACATATAAAGAAAGTTATTGGCACTAGGTTTTTAGAAAAAGCATGTGACGGGTAAAAGTATGGAATTACTAGGCACAGTGCTTAACTTACCTCTCTAAAAGTCATCCCTTATTTATAAAAGTTGATTGGTGAATCTTCTGTCCACCGCCAAAGGCTTTCTTTCTAACAGGGATGAAAGCACTTAATAAGTAAGGACAGTAAGGAGTGCCTCTGTTTTAGCCATTTTCTATGATTTCTCTCATTTATTCTTCATGGCCAACCCTTTTGGGACAGATGCTGCTAGTGTTGCCATTTTATGAGTCAGGGGACCAACGCACAGGGAGGCCAAGTAACTTCCTGAGATCACACGGTTGTGCATGTGACGTCAGGGTTAGCCCTAGGGTTTGAGTCCCACAGATACATGAAGCAGAGGAAACTACTTCCACTACCCAGGGACTGGCTTGGAGGCCTTGAATCATAGTCTGCGCTGAGACCAGGGCCTGTGGTTCAGACAGCCGCTGTGGTGGTACCATGCGTGGTGAATGGCCATAGTGTCACTCTGCTCAGGGGCCATGTCCATGTCAGTGAGGAAGGCCAGCTTAGAAGTAAAGCATATGCAGCGACGGGTGGATGGATGGATGGGTGGATAGATGGGTGGACGGATGGATGGGTAGATGGATTGATAGGGCTTGTGAGGGAGAGTGTGAATGTGACCCAGCCTGCAGCACAGCTGCCCTCCAGAGCCATGACTAGAAGGGTCGGGAGGGCTGGTTGGTTGGCATGAGCTGCTGCTCTGCGTGGGAAGCCTGGAATGTGGCCAGGACACAGCCCTGTGCCTTCCAAGTGAGAACGTTGAAGATGCACAGTAGCAGTGCCCAGGGAGAAGTGAAGGCATGGCCTGCACCTCCTCAGTAGCCAGGGAGGGGGTCAGCTCTAGTGGCAACAAGCAGGATGTGAGCCTGGCAGAGCAGTGTGTTCATTCTATAAAGCTTCAGAAATGAAGGAACCCAGAAGAAAAAATCACTGTATTTGCGCCAGGTGGAAGAGAGTGCAGTGAAATCTTGGGGTGAGCCTGAGCACAGGCAGGCTAGAGTTGATAGAGGAGGAACAGGAGGATGTCTTTGTGGGAGCAGAAGGAAAAGGGGGCAGGAGCCGTGATGACTGCATCGTGAGTTCTTGAGGGCCTTGCTGAGGTGCTAGGCTTTGTCTCCCGGCCTGTGCAGAGCCAGGGAAGGGTGTTGAGGACTGCATGGTCACAGTGGGATGAGAAGAGGCCATCAGGGTCTGCAGGGTCAGTGAGAGGAGAGGAATTGGGTGAGAGAGGCGGAGAGTGCAAGAGGAGAGACATGATCTGCAGCAGGCACACACCCAGGTGTGCCCCTCACACGTGTACACCCTTTGGGCACGCCACATGCACACCGCGTGAAGGCACACACTCTGTCTCAGTTAGCTGGGGCTGCTGTGACAAAATGCCTGGACCAGTGCCTCACACACAGTAGATGTTCACTGCTCCAAGTTCTGGAGGCTGGAAGTTCACGATCAGGCTCTTGGCAGGGTTGGTGAAGACATGAGACTCATAGTGCCTTCTGTGTGCTGTCAATGGGGAGAAAGGACAGGTCTCTCTGAGGTCCCTCTCATAAGGACACAAGTCTGTTCACAAGGCTATGCCTCTGCGACTTTAATCACCTCCTAAGGCCCTGTGTCCTCGCTTGCACTTTGATGTCAGGATGCTGGGTGAATTTTGGGACACAAACTTTCAGACTGTGGCTCACACACGGCGGTGCCTCTCCCAAGAGTGCAGGGGCAGTGGAGTCCGTAGTAGGTGGGGAGGTGTGACAGGAGCGCTCATACCTGGGGTGACCTCAACGTCGGCACACAGAGGTGGTGGTCTTTGTGTCACCTGTACAGGGCGAGTGTAGAGTTTAAAGTAGGATAGGATTGCTGTCCAGAGATTTGAGAGAGCAGCTCTGTTTAGGGTGAGGGATATGGCCCCAAGGGAGCTCTTGGGATGGCAGGTGTAGGTTCCACCTTCTAGCACAGCACCTCAGCTTTGGTAGTGCTCGGGCAAGCCAGCCCCGGGCTCCTTCTCAGGTGAGGAATGCCTGCCCAGGTGTGTTCTCTGAAAAAGCTAGGTGGCGGCGTCTGCAGCCCCCAGGGTGGTAAGCCCATTGCCGGCCTGGGGTCCGCTTCCCCAGTGAGCGCCTCTAGGCTGAGGCTTTGGGCTGCTCTTCTCGGCTTCTCGGATCGGCACTAGCTATTCTCTCAGGGTTGTCCCTAATCTTCGGTTTTTAAAAACAAACTGAGGGACAGAGGACCTTCTGGTCATCATGGCAGAGTGTGGACAGGCCTGGTGTGCTGGGTCCCTGCCCCGGTGTGAGCCCTGCTCCTCACTGGCGTGAGGGTGATTCCTGGAGACAGGGCCATCAGTGTGCACCAGAGCAGGTGACTATGTCCTGGCACGCCCTACCTGACAGTGCCCAGGCCTGGGAAGGGTCCACCATTTGGAGCCGGCTGGCCTCCAGGGAGAGATAGGGCCTGTGGCCCACAGCCTGCCAGTGCTGTGGGCCGTCCTGTTTTTCTCCCAGCACCTGAAGGGCCTTGTCCCAGCTCCTCGGGAGTGGGAGCTGTGGGATACCTGCTCCATAATCTGCACTGAGCTGCTGACTCACTGTCTGCCTCCCACCCTGGTGCGGAGCCTCTGTGCTCCTCCCCGGCCTCCCTCCTCCCCCTAGGGCCCCAGCTGCAGGAGTGGCCACGGGCAGCAGAGCTGGGGCGGGCGGGAAGTCAGTCTCTCTCTCTCCCAGCCCAGACCCACCTGCACTTGACAGGACACTTATTTTTACACACTGTCGGCTGGAAATAAGCAACTTTATTTAAAGAGAATGTGGATTCAGAGCGCTAAAAAAAGCACCCAGCAACTTGCTAGGGCTGTTTTAGGAGTGATTCTCCTGCCTGCTTTGGAAGGAGGCTGTAGGGCCCATGCAAGGGGAGCCGAGGACGCAGTGGGAGGAGGGGCCAGGTGGGATCTGTGTGATCAGAGCTCCCACCAGGGGCACAGAGCTTTGGGGACAGCGCATGGGGTCAGGACAGCGCATGGGCCTGGTCTGGGCAGTGTCCTTAGCCCTTAAGGAGCACAGCCCTGTGGCATCACCAGTGACATGGACTGTGCTGAGCTGCAGTCTGAATCCCCTTGCCCAGGACACTCGCTCCTGTCTTTGAGAGAGCTGTCTCAGTTTCACCTTTGAGGAGTCTTTGCGTCAACTCCCTGATCTCTGTCAAGGGCTGGGGCCGTGCTGGTCTTTAGTGGGTGTGTGTGGGTATTTTATTTATGCTTTCATAATTCTAATTATTCCCACCTGGTGACATGTGCAGGCTGTCAGGGGACAGGTCCCCCACCTCTACCTCATGCTTGCAGCAGTGGCTGTCGCTGCTGCCCTGTTCTGGAGACATTTGTTGCATGTTCAGGTGTTGTCACTTCAGACGTGAGCTTAATGCTGCTATTGTGTGGGTGTGTTTCGTGACACCTGGTGGCTGGATGTGTCCTCCACCTGTGTGCCACCCCTCCACAGCTGGCTTCAGGACATTCCAGGGCTCACACTGGCTCTTTAGAGCCACTGGAAGCATCACTGTCTCCTGTGAACACTTCAAACAAAAACTCCTTTCTTCTTTGTTGTTAAAATGTCCACGCGTTGTAGGGAATTTGACTATACCCACAGGTACAAAGGAGAAGGTCAGATTCCTTGCTGCCCTGCTGCCAGAAGGAGCTGCAGAGATTTAGCCCGTTTCCTTCCAGGCTTTTTTTTTTTTTTTTTTTTTTTTTTTTTTTTTTTTGGTTTTTCTCCGGTACCGGGAACCGAACTCACGACCTTGCGCTTGCCAGGCAGGCGCTTTGCCGCTGAGCTAAATCCCCAGCCCCTTTCCAGGCTTGTTTATATGTACTGTCTAGCTGAGTATGTATTTTTCCTCCTTCTGCAAGCAGAGGCTCTAACACACATGAAAGTTGTATACCCTGTATTTAAGTTGTATGGAATGTTGAAAGCTTTCTCCACACCTCTGTGTAGTCTTTGAAAATACGTTTATCAGTTGCATACAGGTGTTCTTTACTTTACTGCTGTCACCCTGCCCTGCTTTCTCATGTCATCAAGGCATGTGTCCTCAGTGGCTCTTGGTCCCCATGTGTCACCTCCATGCTTCACAATGCCAACCTTGTGGACAGTTTCTGGCTGGCATCCATTCTGACTGACCAATGTCTAGTACTGAATTTTTAATCTCACCTCTGACTTGCGCTTGATTCTCTTAGCCACTGGGTTTGACTGTTCTGCTACAACAAAGTGCCACAGAATGGTGGCTTAAACAAGACATGTCAGTTGTGTCATTGTTCTGAAGTGGGGATCTCAGATCAGGTGTCGGGCAGCCCTGCCGCCTTCTGAAAGCTCAGGGAAGGGTGCTTCTTGCCTCTTCCAGCTTTGGGGAGCCAGCAGTCCTTGGTGTTCCTTGACTGACAGTCCCGTCACTCAAGTCCCGGCCATGGTTTTCACGTGGCCCTCTTCACATCATCCTCCTTGAGAATGTCCTCCAGGGAACAAGTCCTAAGTGCGCCTTGTAAGGCCACCAGCCACAGTTGGTTAGGGTGTACTCTAACAACCTTATTGTGACTAGATCACCTCTGTAAAGACCTTATTTTCAAGTAAGGTCACATTTTGATGTCTCAGGGGTTAAGATACCAACATATCATTTGGAAGGACTCAATTCAGCCCTTAATAGCCACCAGTTACCCAGTCCAGAGAGCTTGGACCATGCTGGAGCCCCAGCCACTTACAGTAGGTAAATGCACTTTTCTCTAAACGTTCCCACCCTTGCCCAGATACAGTCACATGAAGCTTTGTGCTCTTCGAAGCAGGTGAGGTGCACATGTTGTTTGTAGGGCTTCCTCCCTGCCGGGACATGTCTCCTGGTCTCTGGGAAGGCTGGAGAATGTGGCTGGGCGGAATCCACTGCAGAATGTTCCATGTTTGTGACTACCTTCTCCATGATAAGGGTTTTATCTGTGATTTAGATCCTCAACTCACGTAGTGGCCTTGAGTCTAAACTCACTTTTAAGAAGCATTTATATGGTTAAGTTTTATGCTAACTATTGTACTTTCTTTTCAGCATCATTGTTGTGGTTAGACCTGTCTGTGTGTGTGCTGTGTCTGTGATGGATATATCCAGTTGGATTCATCAGACCAGGCTCTTGGGCCCCCTCTCTCATTAAACATAGCATTTATGTTTTGCTAATGATGCTATAGTTTTAGTGTAGGCCTTTTAGATTTGAATTACTTTTTTGGAGAAAAATCAGTGTTAGATTAGGATTGAAGTTAATCAGCTGCAGGATGAAGTTGTTTTGCCTTTTTAAAGAAAGAGTAACCAGCACTTGAGAGCATAAGACAGGAGGATTGCTGCAAGTTCGAGGCCAGCCTGGGCTACATAGTGAGTTCAGGGCCAGCCTATATAGTGAGACCCTGTCTCAAAACCAACAAAAAAATGGTTGGCCTACCACACAGTTTATATAGAGTTTTTTGTAGAAACTTGTCTGTGAGCCAGGATTCCTATTAGCATGCACATCTGGCTAGTTCATAGGCCCAGAGCTGAGCACTGTGGTACCTGGCAGGACTAGGCTGGTCTTTGGTTTTTGTTTTGTTTTGTTTTGAGACAGGGTCTTGCTCTGTAGTTCAGGCTGGCCTTGAACTCACTATGTAGCCTAGGTTGGCCTCAAACTTGTGAATCCTTGTGCCTCTGTCTCCCGAGTGCTGGGATTACCGGCTTACACCACCATGCCTAGCTGAGCTGGTCTTTGACAGTGGTCACAGATACTTTTCCTAAACTAGAGGGTTCTGCATGCAAGTTTTCTTCTCTGTAGCTTTTCCCTTTTCCTGGGATGTCCTAGAGACCAGGTAGGAGGGCCAGATGAGGGGTTTTGCAGATGCGCAAGCAAACAAGCAAGCTTGAGATGCAGCCTGGGTTAGTCACTCCTCGAGGTGTAAGGCTACTACCCATGGGTCCTCTGCCTGTGTCTGCCTGGCTGCATCTCACCTTTCCTGTTCTTTCTCAGGGCTCAGGAGCAGTTCCAGAGAAATCCTGACAGTTACAATGGTGCTGTCCGTGAGAACTACACCTGGTCACAGGACTACACCGACCTGGAGGTCAGGGTGCCGGTGCCCAAGCACGTGGTGAAGGGGAAGCAGGTAAACACGTGGACTGGGGTGGAGGTGCGGGTGGAGTTTCACTCAGTCAGTCTGCGCTGGCTTAGGAAGGAACCAGCATTACTGGGGGAGGGTTGGGATTGGCCTCAGGATGTAAGGCTTGGTCCTGCTCCTGCCTCAGTTGGGGTCACTTGCACACCCCCTGCCACCAGCTGGTATTTGGCCTGCAGGCATCTCCTCCTTAGGAGCAGCATCAGCGCCATGAGAAAGGCCCACGTGTTTGATGTTCTCGTCTCCTGCTAAACAAAGTCGTAGATGCTCTCAGGGCCCTGGTGTGGGCGGCCAGCTTCTTGGTTTTCAGGGGCAAACTCCAACATTGCCTTGGTGGAGTCCCTATTTTCCCAAAGATGGAGTCTGTCTGGAGCTTCCCAGCAGGAGCTGGGTCAGCCAGGCCCACAGGGAGGCCTTCACTTGGCCACTGTCCCTTGATTTTCTGGGTATCCCCAGCCAGAACCCAGTAAACTCATGTTAGACAAGGTGACAGGTGGGTGGCACCTCCCTGTGTGTGACAGACTGTGTGCTGGGGAGATAAAGGATTTGTGACCTACTCAGGGGGCAGGAGGGGAGAGCATGGGTGCTGCAGACCCTGGAGCCCAGGGACCGCCCGCCCGGCATCCCCATCTGCTCTCCGTGCTGTCTGTTCCCTCTTTCCTGCTCTGTTTTTTCTGGTTTCACATAGGTGATGTGTGAGCTGAGTGCACACTTCCTGTCCTGGAGCCTCCTTTCTGCAGTTGGCTCAGGGTCCTTCAAGAGGATGCTCTCCCTGTCTCAGCCATGTCCCGTGTCACTCAGTTCTCCTCACAGGGTGTGGAAGGCTCGTCCTGCTTCTTTCCCTAATGACGGGCATAGCACTGCTGCTTTTGCTTCAGCCATGAGTACCCAGGTGCCCTGACTTAAACCAGGTCAGGTCACGGGTGAGACTCCCTGCAGTGTTGCCCCACCCTAAGGACAAAGGAGAAACCCAAGGCCACAGGACCAAGTGCTGTCCCAGTTTGTGCCCTGTGGCTCTTCCGTGGAGCAGGAACTGGCTTCTGAAGCCTCCTCTGGTAGCTGCAGTGAGTAGACGTGCTCTTCTAGAGGAGAGCTGTTTCCTCAGGCAGCCTTGATAGCCGTGGTGGTGTTGTCAGTTGTTGCAAATAGGTAGTCTCCACTCAGAGCCTCAGGCAACAGAGCCAGTATGAGGTGTGTCCTCACCTGAGTCTTCACCAGAACCTGTGGCCTGTAAGGTAATGTTGTTATTTCATAGATGAGGAACGGAGGCTGCGAGAAGGTGTTATGGTATCCAGTGGCTGCCCCTTGTGGTCACCCTGAGCAGGGTACTGGACACATGTCTGCCGGAGTAAAGGGCTGGAGTGTGGTGGCTGTAGGTGCATTTCTGAGCTCATGCTTGTCTGTTGGACCGACACTGGAGACTGCTGTGTCATTTCAGACAGTGAGGCACACCCCCCCCCCCGCCGGGAGGACGGTTGGACAGCAGTTGGGGTCCACTCTGGCCTGGGCCATGTAGATGTGCCAAGTCCAGGCTGGCGGTGAGGAACTCCTGGCCCTCTTTGCCCATGTGTAGCATCTGGGTGGGGACTGTAGCAGGTGGCCAGGGTTGTATGAGTGCAGCTTCTTCCAGGGGACAGAGGCAGGACATGTTCTTGTGCTGGTTGTGGAGCAAAGATGGGCCTCTCAGCCTTTAAAGTACCATAGCTGTCCATCAGTGAGTTGTGAGTGGCCTGACTTTGGCAGGAAGCAGCCATTTGCAGAATTCGTCCTGCTGCCCACTCCGTTATAGTGTGTCTTTCCGGCTCCCCATAACCCCTGGAATCAGGGTTCAGTGTACCTGTGGGATCCGAGTCAGTCCAGAGTGTGGGGGTGCTGCACAGACTCCCACCTTCGAATGGCCGCTCACGATCTGTTTTGGTCAGATCAGGAGCAGGTACTGGCTGCCCTTCTTGAGTTATTTACCCAACTTCTTTTTTTTTTTTTTAATGCAACTTCTTAGGATATTAGTGGATCAGGTGTTGATTTCCATGTTATTTTCTGGTAGGATTGTCAATCAGTTAGGAATTCTGAAAAGTGTTGATTTATATGCTCATCCACTGGGCCAAAAAAATTAGTTTCCTTGACCTTTACCGACTTCTAACATGCTCCATGCATTGCTGGGGCTTTCTCTCAGAAGGCTCATCATAGGCCTAGCCTAAAACTGGTTATCTTCTGTGTAGATGACCCCGCAGACTCAGGGTGGCTAACCACCTTTGCCATTCCTTCCACACCCATCAAGACAGCTGCGCTGGACAGGTGTTGGGTCTCAGCTGTGCTACCCACTAACTGGAGTTGAAACCATAGCTCCCTCTGTGGACATCATGTTGGGTGAGGCCCTGCCCTGTGGATCTTACAAGCTGTGCTGTTTCAAAATCAGCTTTAGGACTATCACACATCCCTGTTACAGACCTGGGATGATGTGGTCCTACTTTCACCACGTGTAGCCCTGGTTCTGACGCATTCTGCAGTGGGTATTTTCTGAGTGCATGGCCCATGTGGGGGTCACCAAATCAGACCAGGTTGCTGATTCAGAATGTACAAGGGGTTATCAAAACATACGGTGGGAGTTAAAATTTTTAAAATTTATCACAGTAAAAGATGCATTGTCATTAGTTCCCTTTAGAAAACTCCCCCTTACTTCAAATACTTATCCTATCATTTTCCCAATTTCTGAAGCAGTTCTGGAATCCTCTTTCCTGAGTGTCTTTACAGGGTCAGATCAGAATATGGTGAATAGACAGGCTCCTAAAAACATTACAGTGTGTCCTCATCACCTTGCTCACTGACTCGGCACGTGTGGCTTCTGGCTCATCCTCAAAGTCAAAATGACTATGAAAGGTAATGTTTTGAATGGATTCAGGATATCCAGGCAGTTGCCACAGCATAACTAAAGATGACTCCAGAGCTGCTTCAGAAAGTGGCAAGAAAGGTGGGATAAGTGTGTTCCAACCAAAGGGGAATTGTTTGAGGAGTACTAATAGCAATGTGTTTTTTACTGTAATAAATTTATAAAAATTTAAACATTCACTATCTTAGAATATACCTTGTATATCCTTTTATTATGCAGGCAGAAGAGTTGGCAAATAGTGAAGTAGGCGATGGCAGGTGGGGGCAGTAGTGAGTACGTAACAGTGGTTGGTGTGGGTCCAGGGCTGAGGGGGTGCCCGTCTCGGTGACCCATCCCTCCTGTCCTCCGGCCCGCTGCAGGGCTGTGCACTCGGGGCTGGCAGTCAGCCTGTTCAGGTCGCTGGTAGCAGGAGCTGGGCCGGGAACCAGCATCCTTTGCACCCTGAGAGGGCCCAGAGCACTTTACTGTGACACCGCAGTGCCAGGGGCTTCCTGTGGCTGCTCTTGGCTTGTTTAGCATGGGCATTTTGTGGCACTCACTGACATAACTTACCCTAGTGACCTGCTTGTGAAAACCTTCATCTCCTCTGTGGTGGGGAGTTTTCTTTTCCTTCTTGGATAGCACCCACCCCGCCATCATTCTTACAATATCATGAACTTTCTTTAGAGAAGTCTTGGTCTCTCGTTTAGTGATCTCAGCGTTTTAGTCATACCCTTATTCAAACTTTGGGACAAGTTTACTCTGTGTCTCTTGGGTTCCACTGCTCCAAGGCTTTTCCTGAGTTGCTCCTTTTTCTGGACTGGCTCCTTTCCCGTTGTTCCCCAAGTGTACCTGTCACGGCTGCCTGTCAGCAGTGTTTATTTTGGGTTTTTGTCTCTAGCACCCATCAGATATAATCATGGTGGCAGCGACGACTGACTGCAGGGCTCATTGGAAGGAGCTGGCCCTTGCTGTGCCCTGTGGGGCAGGGCCTCGGTGGAGGATGGCGTGTCACTGCAGGTTGCAGCCTGGCCTCTTCCGAGTGCCTCACCAGTCCCTTTTCTGTCAAAGTGGGTATGGCGAGGGCCTGCCACCTCTCAGTAGGCGGGGACACTCGGGAGCGTGTGCGCAGTGCATTGCGCTCTTCAAGGGAGGGCAGAAACGGTCTTGTTCTGTAAGCAGCATTTAAAAAAATCACTTCGCTGGTGAATCTAAAGAAGAGCCAGTGTGAAGTTTTTAATCTCCTGCCTCAGATCGTAGTTCTGTCTTTTCTTAGCCCACTCTGCTGTTGAGGAAAAGCAACTTGCCTCCCTTCCCTTCCTCAGTGTACCCTCAGAGGAGGACAGGAGTGCTGAGCTCATGCAGTAGATGTCTGTGATTGTTCATTTCAGATCTTACAGTTTCATTGTTTTTGAAAATTCATCTGCAGAGATTTTTGATAAACTCATTTGCAGATGAGAGGACATCTCCTGGTGCGACGGTGTGGAGACCAGAACCCAGGCTCCCAGCACCGTCGTGTTGACGTCTTGTCAGTGCACATGCTGTGGTGTTGTTCTGGCTGTTGCTGAGTGACAGTGAATCCGTTTGCTCTGGCATCTCCACTCTCCTCTCTGAGGTGGTGGGTGCCTGTGCCCTGTTGTGTGCCTGTGCCAGCTCTAGCCTCACCCCAGAACCTCTGAACAGTACCTTGGCCCCATGTGTGGCTCGCAAGGATCTTACCCAGCTCCGGGCTTAGACTTGGGTGACACTTGCCTCTAGGCTCAATGCAGGTGCTGGGGTTTGTGCTGAAAGCTCCGTGACATATGGCGTTCCCTTCTTAGAACGCATCTGGAAGAAATGTGGGAAGAGGTTATTACAGGAAACTTCCACAGCAGAAAAGACCAGTAGGCTGCGTTTATCCACTGAGCTTTAATTCACCTAATTTTTGAATGTACAACACTATGTGCACAAATATAAACATGACCAGTGAAAGCGGGGCTTGGCTCTGTGCCTTTTCTACCCCACACTGACCTAAATCACCCTATGACTGGTGTGGGCGATACTTTAGCAGATACTTTTGAGGCCTATGTAATCAAGCATGAACACGTTTCCCTGTTCCCACTGTTAGCACAGATGGTGTGTTCCACTTCCTGAGATGACCCTGGTAACCCTACCCAGTGTCTGCCTGTGTCCAGCAGCGGGGCTCTGGTTGCTTCACTTTACCTCCGGCTCCCTAGTTGCCTCTGCTTGGTGGACTTCACTGACCCCAGTCACCTGACAGGTGACCACCCCTCCATCTCAGGCTTCCCTGTGCTGTGCTTTTGTCCCCTTTGAACTACAAGCTGATAATGAAACCAGCCCTCTGTTAGTGCTCATCTAGGTTGGGTCCACTGTTCCGTTCTTATGAACAATAAAGCAGTGAATGTTTTTGATACATTTTATTTTGTGTATATGCATTTTCATATGAAAAAGCTCCATGAAATGTGGTTCTGAGAGTGAAAGAGATTTCTCTAGGTGTTACAAAGTGCTTTTCCTAGAGGTTGTGTTAATTTACATGCCCATCAATAGTGTACAAAAGTCCTTGCTTTTTCAGATTTATTGACATGTTACCAAACCTTGGGTTTGTAAGTTGGGTATGTAAAAAAACAGTATCTATGGGTAGAATGAATTTTTATTTCTCTTATAGTGAGTATCTTTCTACATATGCCTTAGTTTTGAACTAGTTGTACCTTTTTCTCGTTTTCTGTTAGGTTGTGCTCTTTTCCTGGGAGCTCTGTGTTGATTAGAGAGATTGTCTTCTGTGATGTGTGTACTAGTCCCTTATCCGTGGGGATAAATTTCAGGGACACCCGCCCACACCAAGGGATGCCTGAAACTGGGGATAGCTCCAAACCCTATATATGAGACATTTTTTCCTATACATGCCTTCCTGTAGTAAAGTATAATTTATAAATTAGGCATATTAAGAGATTAACAACAAGTAATAATAAAATAGGACAATGTTAACAATATACTGTAATGACAGATATGTGAATGTGGTCTTTCTCTCTGAAAACCTTGCTGCTGTACTGTGCTCACCTCCCCTTGTGATGGCATGGGATGAGCCCTACCTGTTTTGGGTGATTCTGGGTCCTTGGGCCATGACCAAGTCACTGGTTGGGAATCCTCTGTAGTTGGACTTCTTTGCTGAAACCTTTTGGAAGAATATTGTAATTGGAAGTCTTCTCTGCCCCCGCAAATGGAATTTTCTGGTGACCAAATGGGTGATTTTAATAAGCTGTGTTGTATCTGAGGATCTTATTCCATAATTGTGTCTTTTAATACCTGTCCAGTTTGCAGTACTTTTTCATCTTCCTCTTCCTCTGTAGATGACTCAGTACATTAAGTTCCTCACTTTTCTGTTAACCCTTCTCTGTGGCCTTTAGTATATTTTTCTGTTGTCTTCATCAAATGCGTTAGCAAATCCTTCTCCACCAGCTTGTGTTGCTGCATGAATGATTTTCCCACCTTTGCCGTTGGCCTCTAGGAAGCCTTGAAAATCATGCACAGCTCCACTCCATAAGTTCTTGAAATAGGCAGTTAGTTTCTGGGTTTAGCTCATCCCATTGCAGCCGTTGATGAATGCTATTGTATTAGCAATAGCGAATGACTTCCACACTGCATTATGTGCAGATTAGGGTCTGCATCAGTTGCTGATCAAATGTGACCACATACCAGGAGCTTCTGTGGCCTTGACAAACCCAATAATGTCCTGCTCAAAAGGCTGAAGCAATTTGGAGACAAAAATACAACCTTCACACTTTTATTTTGATAGCAAACAAATTGAGGATTATTGTACATTGGTATTAATAGAACTTTAAATCCCACCCTTCCTCTTCCAAGTATTTCTTCACTTCTGGGATGGAGCATTGGTGGAACCATTCCATAAACAAGATGGCTGTTGCCCACGCTTTCTGATTGTGTGGTCAGAACATGGGCAGATAATTTTTGTTTTTGTTTTTGAGTGTGCGTGGGTTCTTTGCTCTGTACTCTGTGCCTGGCTTCATCATATGCCCTGCAGCATTGCCACATAGTACCAGAATTAATCTTTTTTCTGTGTTTCATCCCCTGCTGTTTCCTTTGCACTTCTATGAATGTGGGCTCCATTAGGCATCTTCTTCCAAAGGAGCCTGATTTCCTTGAAATTAAGGACTTGCTTTCTCTGTAACCAGAGTCTTTCACTCTGCTGCAAATGTGGCAGCAGCTTCCTCATCAGCAGAAGCAGCCTCTTCAGTAGTTCTTACATTTTTCAGTCTAAACCTGTTCGTAAATCTATGTAACCAGCCCAGACTTGGAGCAAATGTGGCTTGGTGTCGCTTGCTTCAGGGGACCCTTTGTTGAAGCCTTTGTGTGATTAGAGCGCCTCGTGCACTACAGTGCCGCTAGTCTTGGATTTCATTGCCTTCCAGCTTAACGTAGCACTTACTGTGCACTGTAGCCATAACTTTCATAGTTTGAGATGTGACAGCAAATGGAGCACACATTTCTTTTTCCTTCAGAATTTTGTGGATGGAAGATTCATTCTTATTATAGATCTTAACAACTTCATGTACTTTTAAAATTAAGTCAAGAGCTTGCACATTTCATTAAAAAGAAGCACTTTATGGCTTCTCTTTGGCATATTTGAAGTTGCAGCATCTCTGCTTTTATGCTTTGGGACCATTATTAAACAAAATATGGGTTCCTGTGCACAAGTACTGTGATAGTCGATCTGACAGGGTGGCTACCAAGTTCTAGTAGGCAGATAGCATACAAAGTGTGGAAACACTGGACAGAAAGGATGGGATGGAGGGGGCAGTGCAAGATTTCATAACACTACTCAGAATGGCATGCAATTTAGAATTTACAGATTGTTACTTTCTGGAATTTTCCTTTTAATATTTTCTGATCACAGTTGACTATCGGCAACTGAAATCACAGAAAGCAAAACTGTGGATGCAAAGTTTTACTGTGTTACAGACCTTTTGTTTCATTTTGTTGCTAAGTTTCTGAGTTGGTTTGTTTTTTCCTTGCAGAATTTAGTGATTTTTGTGTAGTTATATTAATCAGTACTTTTAAAAAACGCCTTCTGGTGTTTGAATCAGGTTTGGAAACATTTCTGTTATGGGCAGTTATTTGAACTTGGCTACCTTATGGTCCACCTTGATCTTCTCATCCCATCAGAACAGTTTTATCTAAAGCCTATGAATGGTTTCCAGTGTAATTATTACGGAAATGAAATCATTTGTCTTCCTCATGGAAGGACCTTGTAACCGTTGAATTTAATTGTCAACTTGATTGGCTTGGGAGCCACCTAGGAGATTAGTAAAGCGCACTTCTTTTGCTGTGTTTGGGTGGGTCACATAGGGGTAACCTGGGGTATTATGTCTGGTCTCTGCCCCTTCCTCTCTGACTCTGTTCCCTGCTCTGCTTCCTGACTGCCATGCACTAAGCAGCTTTGCTCCACCGTGCCCTTCCACCATGATGATTCTCCCTTGAAGCCAGCTGATCATTTACTGAAACCTGTGGAATCATGAACCTCATAGGCTATTTCCTTTTCAAGCTGTGGGTATCTGGTGTTTGGTCCCAGCAACTGGAAATCTGGCTGATGCTTTGTCTGTGGCAGTTTGAGATCCATCTCACTTGTGAATAACCAGCACCTAACACAGTATGAAATGTGTCACTTGCCTCTGCATTGTATTTGTTAGGTAAAGGTAACATTATTTCACACAGCTGGTAAAATAATGCAGCTGAGGGCCTGGGATGAAGCTCAGTTGGTAGATCACTTGCTCAGTATCCACAAGGCCCTGGGTTTGGTCCCCATACTGCAAAACAAAACAAAAAAAAAACAAGCAAACTTGAAATTGAACAGAATTAGGGAGGTAGAGCTCAAGTTGAACATGGATACTAGCATTGCTTTTTCACAATAATGATTTTTATTTTTAAGAAATACTGTAGGTTATACACACCATCTGGTACAAAGTGTTGTATGTGGATACGGATGATGCGCTGTTTGGTGGGGAGTACTTCGGGTTTAAAACCAGGTTTTGTATTGACTGTAATGCATATGCTTCGCAAATGTGGTGCTCTTGGATTTTATCTCCACACTGCATGCTCGCGTGTGGTCTTCTTTATGATTCAGTGAGGACGTGCCTGTCAGCGTCCTGGGCATCACTCCTTGTCTTAGAAGGGCCTCTGTGGCAGTGTTCTTTGCAGAAAGCTGGGGGTCTGCCTCTTGCTCATGACAGGGTGTCTTCCTGCCTGCAAGTGCCACAGGATTGCTTCTGAGGTCACCTACACCTTTGTGCCTTAATAACGATGCCTGCTTGTCTTCCGTGGTGCCTCAGAAATTGGCCTGTGGGGCGAGGCTGTGGAGAAGGGGCATCGGAGTACTTCCGCTTGCACCTCATTCTCTCCTCTGCTGCCCACAGTGCACCCAGGATTTCAGTTCCCCTGGGGGTGGGCTGGGCCAGATGGAATTGTTATAATTCTGCCTGGGGGAATTACCAGACTGTCCTCTGGAGTGCTTGCACCAGCTTACATTTTACATCTTCAGAATTATATAAGGCTTCAAGTTTCTATGTCCCCACTAATACTTATTATTTGTTTTGTTTTATGGTTTTAGTTGTAGCTATTCTACTGGGTGTGGAGTAATGTTTCATTGTGGTTTTGATTTTAAGTCCTTTGTCCATGTTTTAATTGGGTAATTTGTCATTTTATTGTTGAGTTCCGAGAGTTCTTTACATGTTCTGGATATACCTTTGTCATGATTTGAAAATACTGTATTTTCTTTTATTCTGTGTTTTTTTTTCACTTTTAAAAATTTTATCTTTTCATTTTCTTGACAGTGTTCTTTGAAGCCCAGAAGTTTTTATTTTACTTTTTGTTATTTGTGCTTTTGTTGTTTCTAAGAAACCATTGCCATTACCTAATCCATTTTCAGTTACATTTTCTTCTAAGAGTATTGTAATTTTAGCCTTACATGTAGGCCTTGATACATTTTGAGTTTGAATTATTATGTGATGTGAGGTCCAAATTAATTTTGAGGTAGGCCAGTTATATTCTTTTGCCTGCAGATATTCAGTTACCATGGTATAATAGACTTGAAAAAAAAAATGCTCTTCCTCCATTGAGTGATCTTGGTACCCTTGTCTAACATCAGCTGGCTATAAATGTGTGGGTTTATTACTGGACTTCTTACTCTATTCCATTGAACTGTATGTCTTCCCTTATGTCAGTACCATTCTGATTCAATCACTGTGACTTTGTAGTAAGTGTTGGACATTTTTGTTCCTCTTTTTTCTTCTGCTTTTCTTCTATTTTCTTCTGCTTTCTAATTTAGTATTTTAATTCCCTTGTTTTGTATTTTGGTTTGGAATTATGTTTTTAGTGTTGGCCCTGGGGATTACAATTCATGTTGTATTTTATATCAGTCTACTTCAGATTAATGCCAATTTAGAAGTATACAAAAGTTTATTCTTAGATTGCTCTATCCCCTTCACTTTTGAGCTGTTACTTGTATTTTATGCAGTTCTTTAAAAAAAAAAAAATCAGGAGCCAGGCATGGTGGCGCGTGCCTATAATCCTAGCCCTTGGGAGGCTGAGGCAGGAGGATTCACGAATTCAAGGCCAGCCTGGGCTACAAAATGAGTTCAAGGCCAGCCTGAATTACATAGTGAGACCCTGGCTTAAAAAAACAACAAAAAAAACCCACCACAACAAAAGAAAAACAAAAATAAAAATAAAAAATCAAATAGGAGAGGAAAAGAGTTACCAACTGAAGGCAGACTTAAGCTGTCTTTTGCCCTGAGCTGGTTACTGTGTCCCTCACCATCCAGCCAGCCACCTGGTGTCTTCCCATTTCTGCTGCAGGGCCCCCGTTAGCGTTTTGTGTAGAAGAAGATGGATTTGCTGGCAATGAGCTCTCTGGTTTTGCTTATCTAGGAGTCTCTTAATCTTTTTGAAGAATAATGTTGCTGTGTATAGAGTTCTTGGTTGAGGTGTTGGTTGTTTTTGTCTTCCAGTGCCATGAACACATCATCCCACTGCTTGTAGCCTCGCTGGTCTCTCAAGAGAAACCAGCTGTTGTTATGGTTGATGAGTTGCTTTTCCCTGCTTTGTCATCTCCCAGCCCTCTACTAGGGATTGAACCAGAGCCTTGCACAGAAATTGACCAGAGCTCTGCCACTGAGCTATAGCCACAGTCCTTTTACATTTTTAATTGTGCTGAGTTGCCCAGGCTCAGCTCAGACTTGTCCTCCTGCCTCAGCCTCTGGAGTAGCTAGGATTACAGGCATGCTCCACCACAGCCAGCTTGTCTTTGGGTTTGCCAACAGCTTGATCTAGGTCCTTATCTACTTGGAATTCATTGAATTCTTTGATGTGTAGGAGAATTTTTCATGGCAGGTTTGGAAAGTTTTCAGCCACTCTTGTTTCATGTATCCCTCTGCCTTTTCTGTCTTTGTTCTGTGAATCCCATCTCATGGGTGTTGGTGTGTTTGGTGTCCCTCAGGTTTCCGAGGCGCTATGCATTTTTATTCGTTATTTTTTCTTTCTGTTCTTCAGATTGGACAACTAAATGGACTTATCTTTAAGTTTTCTGAATGCTGGAATCTGCTTTTGAGTGCTTTGATTTTTTTTCACATTTCTTCCTCAGTTACTTTTGAACAGTTTGTATTTGGTTCCTTTAAATAAAAAAATTCCCATCACTCTATTGATACTGTCTACATTTATGAGACTGTATTTTCATTTTTTCCTTTAATTCTTTATACATGGCTTTCTTTAGTTTTTTGAGCACATTTAAAAATAGCTGATTTCTAGAACTTTCTACTAAGTCCATGTCTGGATGTCCTCAGGGACAGACTTTGCTGATTGCTTTCTATCCCCTGTGTATGGGTCACACTTGCTCGTTTCTTAAATCTTGTATTTTGTAGTTGTTGAAAGGTGGCTGCTTTAACAACACAGTGTGGCAGCCCTGAAATTGGTTTCTCTTGTGGTTATTTGCTGTTGGTAGTTAGAGTTTAATGACTTTCCTGAAGGAGCTCTGTAAATCCATATTTCTTGTTGTGTGTAGTGAGCTCTCTACTTGATGAGCTTAGCAGTTAGCTGGTCCTGGCTGAGGGGCTCCCTGTGCCCACCGAACTCAGCACATCCGGCGCTCAGCTTAGCTGTAGCCTTCATTTCCTGCTCATGGTCAAGGTCAGCCATAGAGGAGAACTTGAGGCCACCTCAGGTTTCCCTGAGTGTGTACTGAGTCTGCACATTCATGTGGCTTTTTAGATGCCCTGGAATATATCAAAGCTTTTCAAAGCTGCAATGGACATTTTATTCCCACCTTTTCCTTTTGTTTCTTCATTTGTCAAATCCTCATATGTAGTTGTTTGCAGTAAACACCCATGGGAGAGTACATACATGTATGTGTGTGTCCGGGGGTGGTTTTGAGTCCTTTGAAACAGCCTCACATGCAAGGTCTTCAGGCACCCTCAGACAGGTTGGATCCTGGCTGTTCTTTGGAACAGAGCTTTGAAAGAGCTCTGGCTCAGTGCTACTCCTCACAGATGCTGCGAGCCGCACTGGAGAACAGGCTGCTGGAAGCCAGTGTGGGGATGAGTCAGGGGTGAGTTAAAATGTCACCCAGCTTGCTGGTCTTGGTGAGGCTGGTTGTTTCTCCTGAATAAATCCTCCCTGGTTTCCTGCAAACGTTTGGTTCACTTCCATAGTCTGTGAGGAGTTGGTGTTGGTACTTCCTGCCATTTTTCTTGTTGCTTTTATGGAAGAAAGAGCTCTTTAGTGCTTGTGGAGGATTAAGTAATCTTGGAACACCCAGCTGAACTCAGCGTGGTATTGGGTGTGGAGGGCCCACCTGAGTATTGTTGCCAACAGCATCTAAAGAGAACTGAAGGGGAAAATGGTGTGCTGTTGATTCTCCTGGAGAACCTTGTCACACTGGTTTTCCTGATACGAACTCAGCTGTCCTCATCATTGGAGGAGCTCGGGTCATCACTATCTCTGAGGATGGCTGTGATTCTCTTCAGGAGAACTCTGGTCCTCACCTTGAGCGTTGCTTCCTGGCTCCAGTGCAGATCCCTCAGCCTGCAGGCACAGATCCTTCATCTCACTGGCACAGACGTTCTAACTTCCACCACTGATCTTGGGGCCTTTCCAGCACAGACCCTTGACACAGACTTGCATAAGACATTGTTGTGGACTCAAGGCCTCCAGTGGGACTTGTGGAGGACATTGCCATGGGCTCTACGTCTTCAGCTGGACCATTCAAGACATTGCCGTGGGATCCAGGCCCTCAGCTGGATTCTTTGGGGCTCTAGTGTGTGGACAGATCTCCCACACTCTTTTGCATTTGACACTTTAGGTTAAGATAAAATAATCCTCTGAAGTATGTGTCCTGTGTTCAGTTGTTTCATTTGTAAAACCTGACTACAACAGTACTCCCATTTCACTGGCATTCCATTGGATCAGGAGTTTCGACACCATGCTGGTTTCCTGGGGTTTTTGCTGTCTTTTTCATGTTGTCATAAGCAGTGCACTTTCCTTGTAACATGAGTTATCCAGATGCAGTAATAGTGGTATTGCCTAGAAATCACTTTCTTTGACTCCAGCCTGGTTCATTATTCTGGAACTCTGCTGTCTGGCTACCATCCTTGCATTTTTTCTACACGTGTGGGTTAAACAGACTTATTTTGGGACCCCAATTGGAGATCTTTCTTCTTGGGTTATCAAAGTGATATGTGATAAATGCAGAGTTCTTTTATGCCTTAAAGTGTGTTTGTTTTAACGTTGCACTTCTTTCCTTGCTGCGTGTGTGTAGAATTCTGTCCTAAGACCGCTTTCCCCTTGGAAAGCTAAACACAGGTTTCCCGTGCCTTCTTAACCCAGGTGCTGCTGATTCTAGAAGCCTCATCCTTTTGTGGGCTTTGTGAGTAAACCTTTTTACATCCTCCTTGGAATGCCTTGGATCTTTTTAAATACTCGGTGTTGTAAAATTACTTGAGTCCGTTTCAGTCACCATTCATTCATTTTGTTCAGCACGCAGTGGGTCTTTTCAGCCCAAAGATATTTTTTTCCTCACTGGGAAGTTTGCTGCTTAATGCCATAATTTCTGGAATATCAGATTGATTGCTCTGTCTTTACTTTAATTTCTTTGATTTTATTTTCTACATTGAATTTTGGTTCTTTCCTTTGATCATATAGCTTTTTCATAGTTTACTCTTGTTTCCATTGAAGCAATATCTTTACAGTTCTCTGGAAAGATATATAAAATGGAAATATTTAAGTATGTCTTTTCCTGATTAGCTCTGTAGTCTGTGTTTCTGGTTTTTACATCGCTCTTTTCATGCTGCTTGCTTTCTTAATAAGATCCAACCCTTGGTTTCCTATTTTTTCTTTTTTAATTGTTCCATTTTCTTGTGTATGGGGCAGTGTTGGCCGTTTCCTCCCTGTGTGTCAGAGGTCTGTTCCTCCATGGTATGACAGCTTTTCTTTACAGGCTGGGAGGCCTTGGTTGTCCCATGCTGGAGTAAGTTTGGCCTGGGCATCCAGGCCAGGCCCTCAGACTGCTGCTCAGTCTCTGGAGCAGGGCTGGGTTAGACAGTGGGTTCCTGTCCTTGGCTGGGCTTCCACGGTGCAGCTGTTCCAGGCACTGGCTCTGGGCTGTTCCTTTCTGTGCCCTAGCCTCACCTCTGCCTCCATAACTGCCAGTCTTCAGTTGGGCTTCCTGCTGCGGCTCTAAGTGTCCCCTGCCCTGGGAGATTTGTCTTCTGTGCCAGTCTTTCTGTGCCCCCCAGAGTTAAGGTCTCATCTGCTCCTTCGTGCTCACTTCTCCCCCTTTCACTGTCTGGGGTGGGGTCTTTCTCTTTGTTACTGTCATTTCTGCAGTGGCAAATCAGAGATGACCACCTGTTTCTGGTGTGATGTTTTCAGCTGGAACGCTTGCTTTTCTCCCGTGAGGATTTCATTCCTTCTGTTGGGTAGGCCGTGTGAGAATCTTGCTCAGATTTGGAAATCATGGTATCATGGAGAGCTGCCAGGGAAGTTTGTTAAACCAAGCTTGTTCTTGGGAGGCCAGGCCAGGGGAGCCTGAGTGGTGTCAGCTGTTGGTCTACACACACAAGTTCACAGTTAGACTGGTTGGGCCCAGCGTCCGTCTAGAGCCAACCTGGCAGCGAGCCGAGCTGGGTCACGTTTGCTTGTGCTTCTTTTGCTTTTCGAAGGTGGGCAGCAAAGCCAGGGCAGCAGACTTTTTCCTCCAAGAAGTCGGCACAGGTGGCCTGTGTGCTGAGTCTTCATGGAACCTGGCTGTGTAGCCTGGGCAGGTGGAGAGTTCTCCCTGCCCCAGGTATGTGAGGGGTCACTGGTCCTCTGGGCAGTCCTCTGTCACCTCCTTTCCCAGCTGCCACACAGGACTCGAAGTGTCTAATGGAGCAAAGCTTGCATGCAGGCACTCAGCTTACAATATCAGATTCTGTTGGCAAATACTAAACTCCACTTGGAAAATTCTGTATCTGTGAGGGTTTTCTCCCAGAAATTGTATAAACATTTAATGAACCAGGTACCAAGTAGCTTCTAAATTAATTTCCCAGGCCTATGAGAAAAAACTTTTTAAGTACTTTCAATATTTAATATGTACACTATGCAAGTACACATTGAACATCCCTGATCCCAGAATTTTTAGATTTCTGATTTTCAGTTTCAGGAGACTTAACCAGTAAAGTCTATGCAAATATTCCAAAATCTGAAAAACTCCTCACATCTGGAACACTTCTGCCCCCAAGCATTTTGCACAAGGGATATGCTATTGTAAAGACTTCTGCGTTATAAAACAACTTTTAGAAGATGTCTGTGTGGATTTTGGAATGTGTGCCGTGTCCTGGGGGAGCTGACGTGTGCAGGTGGCTGTGGGTGTGGAGCAGGTTGGAATGGCTTCCTTCACTCAGATGCCTTCCAAGCCCCACAGAAGTTTATGGGCAGGTCCTCAAAATAAGTGTGCCTACCGCTGCCCAGCAGCTGGCAGCCACCCTTACAGATGTGATTTTCTTCTGCTTGTCTGCAGGTCTCGGTGGCCCTCAGCAGTAGCTCCATCCGCGTGGCCATGTTGGAGGAGGGCAGGGAGCGCGTCCTCATGGAAGGGAAGCTCACCCACAAGATCAACACCGAGAGCTCCCTCTGGAGCCTGGAGCCGGGCAAGTGCGTGCTGGTGAGTGTGGGCTCCATGCACAGTGCTCCAGGTGGGTGTCCAGCTTGCCCCGTGCCATTCTGAGCAGTGGGGCCGAGGACTCAGAGAGCCCCCACCTCGTGCCTAGGGCGGTGAGTCTCCATTCCCTCCTTACCGGATGGGCTTCCTCACCCATCGCCTTGAACCCCCTCTGTCCCTGGTCTCTGGACCTGTGACCACTGGGTTAGAATTGTCAGGACTGTAGTCTGTATACTGATGATTCCTTTTACTTTATACGATTTCTGTGAAGATGTGGTTATCACCACGTTGCTCATCTAAGGATTGTCATTGGTCCAGGTGACTCTTGCGCCTTCATAGGAATTTCAAGCCATGTTGCTTTCCCCGTGTGTTTGGTGTACTTGTGTGTAAAGTACAGGTTGTGGCAAAATGTTCACCTCTTGTACTGCTGGCTGCTGGTAATGAACGTGTGCCCTGGGCTGGCTGGTGCGTTTAAAGTCGGCAGCGATCTGAAGCTTGGGGAGGGGAGTGTGTGTGTGTGTGTGTGTGTGTGTGTGTGTGTGTGAGAGAGAGAGAGAGAGAGAGAGAGAGAGAGAGAGAGAGAGA
>NW_004955456.1:7633423-7651433 GCF_000276665.1 Chinchilla lanigera
AGGAGGGAGCTGTGCTCCTGTGCGTGGGGTGTGTGCACTGTGCCCCTCTTCCCCTGCCTGGCTGGAGACATCTGGAGGTGTACTGGCTGTGGAGGACGCTGAAAGTGTCCCCAGCCACCCATAGACTCCCTCAGGCCCGTCCTCACCGAGATCACTTTGCCTGGACTTCCCTGTGTCCCAGCTGCCACTAGCATTTCACTTAACTTTCACCAGAACATGCTTCCTGGAGAGCTGATAGGAAAGAAGCAGAGCCAGCTGCAGCTTGGGGTACCTGCTGTGCCACAAACGGGTATCTCTGGTATCCTGGCAGGCCTGGCAAAGACCCTGGAACTGAGATGCCCCCGCTTTGGTTCCCATGACCCCTCAAAGCTACTGTCACTGTTGGTGCTGGGCATTGCATTTCCACTTGGGGAAAAAAAGAGTCTCAGGAAGACAAGTCACATAGTGCGCTGTGGCCTCTTCCTGTGGCTCTCTTGTCAACCCAGGCCAAGATGTACTGGGCTGCAGAGCCCTGCCTGCCTCTGCCTGCATCTGCTGCCCAGCAATTACAGAAAGTTAAAATTTACGGGAGCCACGGGTTTGCTGTGTTCTTGGTTTAATTAGTTATTTATTTATCAGTGACCTTTTGGGGACAAGTTTTTCTTTCGAGCATGTCTGAGGTAATACTGTAAATTAGTAAGCAGGTTTTAATTCATGAAGGCCCTGTTCACTGCACTGCATGTGCCCCATGAAACCGGGCACCCTGTCTCCCCTCAGCGAGTGGATGCAAAGAGGGATCGCTGCGGATCAGGGTTGGGCTTCAGGCATCCGCTTCCCATCCTTCAGTGGGGCTGAGCACCTGGCGTTGGCAGGTCTCCGTGGCTTTGCAGCTGCCCTGTGCTGAGCAGGGTGTCCAAGGGGAGTAAGTGGAGGGCCCTGCCCCATGGGCTCCAGAGACGTATTATGAACATGGCCTCTTCCGGAAGATGGCAGATGTGGACCTCCTGGATTGTCCAGGTAGGCTATAAGTGCAGGACAAGTGTCCTTGTGACATGGACCCTGAGAAGGCCATGTGACAACTAGGCAGAGAGCAGTGTATGCACAAGCCAGGGGAGCCAGCAGTCACCAGAAGCTGGAAGAAGGAGCCTCCCAGGGAGCGTGGTCTTGCTCACACCTTGACTTTGGATGTCCTTCAGAATGGCAAGAGAGCTAGGCATGGTGGCACACACCTGTAATCCCAGCACTTGGGAGGCTGAGGCAGGACTGTGTGTTAAGACCCTGTTCTGTTTTTGTCACAGCAGCCCTGGGACACTTGTGGAGGGCTCTCCTTGCAGCTGCCATGGGAAGGGGCAGCATTAGGAGCTGTCACTGTCAACCCAGACTCCACAGTGATAGGTTCTGACCTCCTCACCTGCTGCAGGCGAGCAGACTTGCTGTCCTCCCCCGCCCCCACACACACACACTGTGTGGTGGCTCCCACACCAGACAGCCAGGGCAGGCAGGGGTGGCAGCTAAAACCGTGTGACAGTTCTTGCCTCCCTCCCTCCCACACTTGGAGTGTTAAATGAGACTTCTTGACTCAGGCGAGCTCCTCGCCTGGTTACAGAGATGCAAAATCAGCTGTGGTAACAGCACCAGCTCCTTCCGCCCAGGAGCTGGGCTCTGGCTTGCATATTGTCCTGTCTCTCCCTCAGCGGGGAACCAGCAGGCTGCCCCCCACACTGCGTGGGCATTGTGCTGCTGGAGGAGGCGCCTGCTGCTGGGCACCACGTCCTCCCGTGCTGACACGGTGCATGCGCAGCTGTGGAACACGGCCAAGGAGCTCACGCTATTCTCTGAGGAATTAGTGCTTGAAGCCCAGGCTCTGAAAACTCAATGCAGTGTGTTCATGCATGCATTTCTAACCCTGCAAATTTTGTGTACAAGCTGCACTACTGCTCTCCTCCTGCACTGAGACGATTTCTGGAAGTCACTGTTTCTCAGTGGGCTCCCTGGGGGCTGCAGCATTTCCGAGTGTTGCCGTGGTGTGTCCGCCCACACACCCACGCCCTGCTGACATGGACTGCTGATTTTCCTTTCTCTGTTGGTTTATCTGGACACCCCCAGTTGTTCCACCTGGCCTTCTTGTGAGGATGAGGTTTACCTGTCCTAGAGCTGCCCTTCCTGGCAGCCTCTCCTGGCTGTGAGCTGTCCTTGTGGATCACTTCTTGTACATCTTCATAAAGTCAGAGTAGGAACTGCAGATTATATTACTTTAGCATTTGGAAAGCCTGGGGATTGTTATATAAAGCAGTGTGAAGGGTGTGGCTCAGCAGAAGAGAAATTGCCTAGCATGCATGAGGCCCAGGGTTCATTCCACCCTTCCCCTCACGCTCACCCCCATAAAGAGCAGGAGGAGGAAAAAGAAGCTGGGTGCAGTGGCACGTGCTTCTAATCCTAGCCCAGCAAGCTCAAGCCCAGCCTGTGCGACTCAGCAAGAGCCTGTCTCAAAAAGGGCCAGGGCTGAAGCTGGCTGCGACTTTGGAGAGAAAGCTTGGGTCTTCTGGGGCCTTTATGTGAGCCCCATCCTGTCTGCTACCCCAGCGCTGAAGGCAGTTGCGCCTGTACTACCACCAGAGCTCACCCAGAGCCAGGAGCACCTTGGTGGGGATGTTATGGTTTGTGTCTGGATGTCCCCTCAAAGCCTCATGCAGTCATGGGGTGGACTTCTAGAGTTTATGATTGATTCATGGCGCAGTGTTGGAATTATGGATGTAAGTGCAACACCCACCCTCGGGGGGTTAGTTTGCATACGATTGTAAGGGAGGGAAAGAGGCTGCTTGCTGCTGTTTCTCCCTTTTTGCTCTTGTTGCTTTTGCTGTTTTCTGTTGCCCTGAACTGTTGCCCTCTGCCATGTGCCACCCTGCCTTAGAACCAGCCGAGCTTGGACTGAAACCTCCACAAACTGTGAGGTAAATAAACCTTTCCTTCCTTAATTCTGGGCATCAGGTATTTTGTCTCAGCAAAGAGAGAAAAGTAACTGAGACAGGGTGACTAGGAAGAAAGAGGATGGTGTCATTGAGCATGTGGAGAAATCAGTGAATGGAAAATGGTGCCACCCCTGTGGAACACAATCTGGAGGCTCCTCAAAAAGTTAAATGTAGGATTACCATCGACCCAGCATTTCTGTCCCTAAATACTCCAGAGAAAGCAGGAGTTGAAACAGGTGTTGTTTGCGCGCATTACTCACACTGGCCCGAAGGTGGAGGCAGCCCCGCGCCTGCGCGCGAGTGAATGGGCGAACAGAGTGCAGTGTGTCCGTGCAGTGCAGTGCTGCTCAGCCTGAAAGGCAGCCGAGTTCTGGGGCAGGCTGCGCCACGGCCGACCTGGAAAAGCCCAGAATTAAGCCAGACACAGAGACACCATAAGGTTCCAATGTTGACATGTCCAAACAGGGAAATCGCTAGAGATGGAATCATCAGTAGTTGCCAAGGGCCAGGGAGGAGGCATGTAGGGGAAAGATTAGGGCAAATGTGGAGCGACTGCTAATGGAGATAGGGCTTCTTTTTGGGGTGATGAGAAAGGGATGGTTTTGGAGACGGGGCCCTGGTTGTACACCATGGAGAATATGCTAAATATGCTCAGTTGTTCACTTGTGGGTAGAATTTTATATGAATTTCATCTTCATTAAAAACTTACTTTAAAAGCTGGACGTGGTGGCGCACACCTATCATCCCAGCACGGGGGAGGCTGAGGCAGGGGGACTGCTGTGAGTTCCAGGCTAGCCTGGGCTACATAGTGAGTTCGAGGGCAGCCTGAACTACATAGCAAGACCCTGTCTCAAAAAACAAATAAAAAAACCCAAACATATTTTATAAACAAAGTGGCTCACTCCAGGACCCACCTGTGACACACATGGTGACACCTGTGGAGCTGGGGCCTGCGTGGAGTGCTGTCCTGGGTGCCTTGCCTTGATGACCATGCAGGTGGTCCCCTCTGTGGGCCATTCCTGATTATCTGGAGTGTGGCTTGACCTCTTTGCCCCCTGGGCGGGAAGCCTGGTGGCAGTTCCTCCATGGTGGGAGCCCCCAGTCAGCAGCCCTGGCTGCCTTTTCCCGCCTGTGAGGACTAAGGGCTTTGTTTCATTTCATTACTGGGTCACAGATAGGGTGGGGTGGGCAAAGACGTGCTTGTTGCTTCTTGGCTGCCATCCTAAGAATGTCCAGTGAGCCCAGCCTCTGACTGTGAGGGGTGCAGCCAGTGTCCTTACTCCTGGTGTGACCCCATGACCCCGGCCACGATGATAGGACAGACTGAGCTTCCCAACAAAAGGTGTGCATTGCCCCCTCCCAGTAGGTGTGTGTGGCCCTGAGACGAGGGCCGCAGACCCAGTGCTGAGGGCCATACACAGGGCTCATGGCTGTTGCTGCCCTGGCCGGGGTGCATCAGGCTGTCCCGAGGGTGCCCAGGCAGGTGGCACCTAGCGGGGCTCTGCCCTGAGGGCCTGGCTGGAGGACCCCCAGGCAGTAGGTCTGGCTCCAGGGAGGGAGTAGGGAGGTGCCTAGCCCCCATTGGGTCCCTGGGAGTTTTGTCTCACCTTGTAGGTCTCTGCTCCCCAAGACAGTGGGAGACTGGGTGGTGACCTTGGAAGCTCGATAGGTAATTGACAAGAGCTGGTGGGGCTGGCCAGACTGGCAGGATGGACCCAGAAAGGCCCCACACAGGCCAGGACCAGGTGCTGTGGGCAGGGGCATCTCTTGGGAAAGGGTGGGGTGGGCATATGTGCGCACTTCCCTGACTGAGGGTGGAGGGCCTGGGAAGAAGGTCTCAGGTACCAGCAGGATGTGGGTCCCCTAGGTGTCCCCACTCATGCTTGTGTCCTACACACCTTCCTGCAGCTGCCTCCCTTGGATGGCTCTGGTATGTCCCTAGTTATGGATGCCTGCCCCTCTGCAGACTGTGCCCCTCTGCAGACTGTCCCCACTGGAAGAGAGGTCCCCAGTGGGTGCGGGCTTGCTGGCCACAGTCCCCCTGCCAACGTCTGTCTCCGCTCTTTGTTCAGGTGAACCTGAGCAAGGTGGGTGAGTACTGGTGGAATGCTATCCTCGAGGGTGAGGAACCCATCGACATCGACAAGATCAACAAGGAGCGCTCCATGGCCACTGTGGATGAGGAGGAGCAGGCGGTCCTGGACCGGCTCACCTTTGACTACCACCAGAAGCTGCAGGGCAAGCCACAGAGCCATGAGCTGGTACGGCCACTGTGCCCTCCTTTGCTGGTGACAGGGTGCTTGCAGGAGCCGGGTGACACTGGGGGCGGGGTGGGTCAGTCCCCCTTGGCCATCCTGCATCCTGTCCCACCTACTCTTGCCACCGTTCCCCACCTGAAGACAAGTGAGCACAGGTGGCAGAGCCTTAAAGAGTGCCAGGAGATGGATCCACCTTCATCCACAGCAGCAAGGCGGAGGAGGGGCTCTGGGCCACAGGGCCAGCCTGGGTCCTCTTCGGGCAGGGACCGCTGCCTCCCCACGGTGCAGGGACGGGCTGTCTGCCTGTGGCAAAGAGAGCGATGATGAGATAAACATAACCCTGAGAGTGTCTGCATAGGGAAGAAAGGGCTGCTTGCCTTCGGGTTCTTTCACCTTCCAGTGCACACAGACCCAGCACAGTGTGGATTGGTAGGGAGAGGTCAGCTGCAGGGCATGAGCCAGTCCCCGGAAGGCCACTTCCGTGAGCGGCCTGCACGTCTGGCCTGGGTCTCTGAGTCTGTGTGGTTTGTGTGACTGTCCTGTCCTTTCCTTCCTGGGCAGCGTGTACCCATCAGGGCTGTGTGCTCTGATGCGTTGATGCCGTGGCCTGTTTTCACAGCCATGTCACCTGCCCCTGGGAGGGCCCTATGCGGCACCCTGGAGATGATCTCCCTTCCTAGTATTGTTGAGTCCCAGGGTCTCCGAATGGTTTGGGACCAACCAGGGGCCCAGGCCAGGTTGACCCCAGATCTCATCCCAGCCTTCTCTGTCCAAGGCCGTGGCCCTGCCCAACCTGGCTTGGTCCCTTGGGGGCGAGAACGCTCCTTTCAGCTCAGACCCCACTCACCCAGGGCCCAGTGACATTGAAGGACATGTCATGGGATGCATGGGCCTAGAGGTCATGGGACTCTAGGGTGACAGTATGGCTCGGTGCTCACTTGCAGTGGTGTAGACAGGCTGGCGTGGCATTCAGCCCCACCACACTGCATCCGTCCCATCCGTGAACCTTTGCCCTGGGGTGGGCCCCATCTCAGGTCAGCGCGTGTCCACAGGAAGCGACCTCTGGGCATGGGTCTGTTTGGACTCAGGATGTGAAGGTAGGTGCTCGTCGTCCTGGGTGGATTAGGAGGAGATGCTGCTCGGCACCCTGCTCCTAAGGATGCAGATCTTTGTGCTGCAAGACAGTGGGGCTGACGGCTGTGGCGCCTCTGCCTTTCCCGGGTGCCAGCTTCAGGCCTGTCAGAGAAGCTCTGGAAACGAGTATTCACTCTGGCATGAACTGTGTGCACTGGTCAGGCCTCAGTGAGGGCTTCTGTGGACTTCAGCTGTGAGTCCCACAGCTCTTTCCATTTCTGGCTCCTGAGTTCACGATTTCACACCTCTCACAGGACCTACAGGTTGTGCTCACTTTGGCAGCACATACATGAAATAGGACACACAAGTCAAAACCAGGAGCGGCTGGGGCAGTGGACCTGTGTGGACCTGCAGGAGCTTCAGCTCATTGCTTCCAGTCCTGCTGCTCCCCGTCCCGTGCATTCTGTGCTGGCGTCCTCTGGCTGCACAGTGTCACCTTCTTGAGGGCTGACGTCACCAGAGCTTGTGCTGCGTCCACAGGGAGGGCAGCCTGGGGCTAGCCCTCAAGGTCCATAGAGGCCAGACACTTCATGCCCGCCTTCTCCGAAGAGCAGCTCAGCCCCGGTGCAGCTGCTCTGTCTCTGACCCTGGTGCCTCGGGGCTCCCTGCATTGGTGGCTGCTGCCCAGACCTGGGAACACGGCAGTCTGCTCATCCCAGCAGTGAGGAAGCTCCAGGGAAGTTCTGGCCTCCAGCTCACACCAAGACCCCACTGACAGCCTGGGGCAGGAGAGGCTCGAGGGCCAGGTGCGGGTTGTACCACAACCTATGGGTGGGTGGCTGCCATGTGCCCTCTATGCGGCCACCTTGTCCTGCCGGAGCTGACTTGCTGCAAGGACAGTGTGTGGGGCCCTCATGGCCCCCATAGCATGGCAGAGACCAAGTGAGGGCTGTGTAGGTTCACCCAGGCCTGGTGCACAGCTGTTCGTGACCCTGTGCTGGGAGCCCAGGGACTGGCCAGCAGCCTGATTAAGAAGAATCCAAAGAATCTTCAGGTGCTGTGGTCTAAAAAGATCATTTTGTGTCCAAATCAGTTCTGCTGTGGCCTTGCCGGGCCAGGTAGCCTGCTGCCCTTGAGGGGACGTGTGTCCCTGCTCCGAGCAAGGTGCCGTGGGGAGACTTCAACGACTTGCAGGAGCCCAGGGCTTCAGTGCATGGGGTGGGACCCAGAGTGACCCCTCACTGACCTGCTCCTGGACAACCAGCGAGCCTCCAGCGGATGGTAATGAGCTCAAGTTGTGGGGCTGTGCTATGTTTCGGTGCCCAAGACTTGGCTTCTCTCTCGGCTTGGCATGGCTTGGGGGCCCTGACCCCATGGCACCCCAAGGGTGCCATGTTAAATAAATTCCTTTTTTTAATGAATGAAGGAACACACTTAGAAAGGTAGTTCTATGGCGTTACGTGGCCCCAGGAAGTAGTTTGGCCGCTTTTTCCTTCTTATTGGGGATACCTTACAGGGAAGCAAAGGGACCCACCCAAGAGGTCCTTAGGGCCCAGGTTGTTTGCTGAGGATCATGGACCTCCTTGAGGGGAGAGGCTCTAGGTGGGGCAGGTTCTCTCTCAGCTTCTGTCTGCCATGCAGGTTGGTATAATCACAGTCACCAGCATGCCTGGCATGGATGCCCATTTATGGTGTGCACTCGAGTTTTCTAAATTTGCCAGGATTTCAAATTGTGCTTCTAATACCGCAGATGCTGTGTGCTCTGAAGCATTTTAACTTTGAAGTGATAACACTTCTCTCGTTTGAAAGTCTTTCATGTCACTGTGAGGTCATCTCTCTGCAGAGTCACCTAATTTAATCCCTTTGTCATGCCCCTCATTTAATCTTATTGTGCAGGGTCCCCTGAAGAGGGGAGTGTGGAGTCGCAGGAACATGGTCAGTTTGCACTGGGATGTGTCTTTCTGTGACCTCTTCTGTCCGGCATGGTGGGACCACCCTGATGGGCAGATGCTAGCATTACCAGGCCAGCTGGTGACACCCACAGAGCCTGCTTCCCACCTTTGCCCAGGGGCGGTCTGAGCTCAGGTCCTGGCACACTGAGCTTCCTCTGTCGGAAGGTCTAGAATGATAACCTTTGCACGCTCAGCTTCCCACACAAGACTTCCCACTGTCCCTGGCCTGGAGGGGCTCCCGGACCTTCTCTGGCCTCCTGCTTGGGTTGTCAGCTTGGTCCATTCTTGGATTTGGTTGAGATGGTCCGGCCTCATGTTCCCCATGGATAGAGATGGAGGCCAGGCCTTCAGGGTCACAGAGAGGTTCCCTGTCCCCTCCCTTCTCCCAGTCACATGTGTATGACTCCCTCTCAGACCCCACTACAGAACCACCTTCTCCAAATGGTCATTCTAGTCTCTGATCTGATTTATTTGTAAGAAACTGGGAAAAATAGGTCAGTCTCAATAAAAAGGCTGGGGATGTAGCTCAGTGGTTCAGTCTCCAATATGGAAGGCAGGGGGTGGGGGAGCCCACAGGAAAAAGGAAGCCCCCAGTCAGGAAAGTGGTATTTTATTTAAGACACTGGAGCTGAGGACCCAGTGGTTTCCGCAGACGTTGGGAGTTTCCCCACGGCTCAGGTCTGTTATGCCCACCTGTGTTCCCTGAGAGGAGTCCTGACCACCTGTCTGCTGGGCTTTCTGCAGCAGGAACCTTGGACTCCATGCGTGAGGGGCCTCTGGCCCTGTACTTACTCTTTCATTTCTCATGGTGGAAAGAAAACAGAGGTCATCCCCACCCCTGGGTGCGCGTGCTGTGCTGTGGATGGCTGGCAGATAATGGAGGCCTGGAGGGCCTGCCAGCGTAGGTGCAGACGCATCCGTTGGGCACAGCTGTCTATGTCTCCGGCCTGGCTGCGCAGTCGGGTCTGCTCCCAAGCCTGGAAGGCTGCAGTTTGAGAGTGGAGCTGAGTTCCCCAGCTCTGACCGTGTCCCCAGGGAGGCATTTGGGGGTTGCTGCGTCATACTGTGGGTCAAACCTGGATTGTCTGATCAATGGTAGGAACCTCCCCGCATTCCTCTGTTGAGTCCCGAGGTGGGCTGGGGGCCTCTCTGCGGGAGTCCAGAGGTGGAGGGCTAGGAATTCTGGCTGGGGGCCGCAGAGTCTTGCGGAGGAGTTGGCAGTCGCCATGTGAGTGTCCCAAGGCAAGGCCATGGTTAGCATGCCGGGGAGAAAGCGCGGCGCCGGTCATCTTTAACCTCTCTGTTTTCTGTTCATAGAAAGTCCATGAGATGCTGAAGAAGGGGTGGGATGCTGAAGGCTCTCCCTTCCGAGGCCAGCGATTCGACCCGGCCATGTTCAACATCTCCCCGGGGGCTGTGCAGTTTTAGTGACTGGAAGGAAAAGGATGACCCCTGTCCTCGGCCATCCCCCTCGGCTCCCTGCGTGCCAGGGGCGCGCTCATCTCCTCCACCCCTAGCCACCCTTTCTCTCAAGGGTGAGCCCAGCCTTCCTCCTGACCTCGCACCTCCAGACTGTTGGGGGCAGGTGCGGGGCCAGTGTTGCTGGCCGCCGTGGCCAACGCTGACTGAAGGTGTTTGACGCGCAGGAGGGACACTTGCCCGAGAACCGGGAGCACATGCTGTCTTCACGGCACCCAGCATCGAGGGCTGCACCCATCACCCCACCCCACTTGTTTTGACGTCCTCTGCTTGCTGTCCTGGTGGCTGGGTGGGGAGTTCTGTCCCTTCAGCAAGGCCCAGTTGGAATGTGGGGCTCAGTGCTTGCATGAGGGGAACTGGGTGCACTGTGGGGTGCTGCTGGGCCTCTGTGGGAACCCCTTGCCCTCTGGGGTGTGTTCACATGCGCCTTGCTCTTTGTGAGTGTGCTGGGTTGTGCCGTCTGCACGTCATCGGTGTTGGGGAGTCTGCGCTCCAGGCATGGCGGGTCCCTTCTGTGCTTTGACTGTGGCTGCCTTGCCGGGCTCTTGTGGAAGTGAGTGGGCCCAGCCACCGCTGCATGATACTCTGCTGGGCTGTCTGGAGGCCTCCTTGTGGGGTTGGACCAGGAACAGACGTGGGCACTCTAAGGAAGAGATCACGGCAAGCTCCTGGCCTGGACCTCAGCCATAGGAGGAGGGGTGCCTGAGCCAGCTGCTGAAGGCAGTCCCCAGAGCCCGAAGACTGTCTGCTTCCCGGGGGACTGGGCACCACTCCAGCAGCCCCATGCCCACCCCTTGAGTACAGCTGCTGCCCTGCTCCAGCCAGATCATGTGACCGGACTGAGGGGTGGGGCCCAGGTGCCCAAGGGCTCCCAGGGGCCTCTACCCTATAGCCAGGAGCTTGTATTACCCCTGCCCAGCACTGCGCCCTCATCCAGCTCTTGACCTTGGTGCAGACAGTTTACACCACAGGTCTCCACACCTGTGCCTCCTGCAGCCCACTAGAAGCAAGGCCTGGCCTCCCGTTCGATGTGAAGGCTGGGGAGGGGCTGTCCCCAGGGGCTCAATGGGGGCGACCCTCCAGAGACAGCTAGCTTCAGCTGTGGAGCTAGAGCTGGTGAGGGGGTTTCTGTTTCCTGGAGGTGCAGGCAGCCTGTGAGAGGTATGAACCAGGGGATGCTCTGTGGTTAAAGGAGGGAACAGCTGTGAGAGCCCTGTCATCTCATGTTCGCCACCGAGCTGGTGCCAGGGAGCAGAACCATCACCTCCCAGAGGCCCGGAGGAAGCTTTGCTCATTTTTCCTGAAATTCCCACCAGGAGCCTGGGATTTGCATACTGCTGCTGCCGGAGTGCGTGTCTGCTGTCCTCTTTCTGATCCCCTAGCTACCCCCGTCCCTGCCTGTGGCTGGTCTTCCTGAGGAGTGGTAGAGTGTGGGAGCCCTGTGCCTCATTGTGTGGTACTTGGAGTCGTTCCATTCCTTGGCAGTGACTTCCTCTTGCCTGGTTTGGTTTTCCGTGTGGATTTTCTCCTGTTTCCTGCCCTGCTTCAACAAGCGCAAGCCCTGTCCAGGAAGAGCAGTGCAAAGTGGTGGCCGCATGGCAGGAGCAGCCACCCCCATGTGGCCCTGCCATGCCCCCTCCTGGCATGGCTTGTTTCCAGCACCTGGTGGATGGTTCTCTGCCCAGGGTGCCACCCTGGGCTGGACCAGTGTTTGTCCGGAGCTGGCGCACGGCCTGTTTTCTCTTTTTAGACACGACAGCTGCAGTTTGGCCACTAAGTCCCACCAGCTGAGGTCTGAGGAAAGCGGGGTGACTCATCCCCCTTGTCCAGGGGCCCTGGAGAGTGGGGTGTCCAGCTTGCAAAGCTGCTCCAGTTCCTCGGTGTTAGTTTGCAATAAATCTGTATTTAAGCATCGTGGGTCTGTCTGTGACATGCCGTTAGGACAGCTCTGCCTGCGAGCAGTCGTCAGCTGTGATTCCGAGCCGGGAGGCCTTTGGCCCCTGGGCCCAGCAGCACCAGAGTGGGGAATTCTTACAGGCTGTTTCCCATCCATCCTGCAGCCCTGCCAGGACTTCACAACAGCTCTCAGATCCAGCAAGTGTTGATGGGGCATGGGTGGGGCTGCAGATCTGCCCTCCACACAGGCTTTGAGTGATGATGTCCCTGAAGGCTCGGGTAAGCACAGAATCCCGAACGGCCCCACTGGAGCCCCTCCACCTGGTGCATGGGCTTCCACGGAGCTGGAGCCTGGCAGGTCGCAGCTGTGCCCATCCAGACTGCCTCAGTCCAAGGCGTCCGTCTCTCCTGATCCTGCTCCCTTGGGGACAGGGCCTGGGGGCTGGATCTCAGTGAATGAAGACCTTCCCTGGGGTAGGAGTCCTGCTCAGAAGGGAGGGCTGAGCAGCGGCTACAGTGCAGGAGGGTGAACAGCCGAGTGTATCGTGTGGAAATGTGTCCAGGAGGTGTCAGCTGCTGCACAGGGAACGCACTGGCCAGAACACTGCGCTTGGGGAACAAACCGTCACCCCATCTCAAATCTGCTCCCCCAGCGGGCCAGCTGGCAGCCGCTCGGCAATGGGTGGCTCACTTCTAAAAGTGAATAGAAAGCTCAGAGCTGCCGGAGCTGTGTGCACCAGCCTGGCCGGTCCTCAGTGAGCTCTTCCCTGCTTCGAGGCTGGTGACCTTGCCTGGGACCTGCTGCCGAGTGGTGATCCTCAGACGCAGGACTTCGGTGGCCAGCCAAGGCCATGCAGTGGGAGTGTGGGCTGCCTGCCTGGGAGCCTCCCCCTGACCCCAGGACGTCCCTGGGAATGTGGACTGTGAGCCCAGGGGCCTGCCAGCCCTGGGAAGGCACAGCTGTGGTCTTGTACCAGAAGAAAATGTCATATATCTTCAGGTTGAACTCACGAGTCAGCCCACTCCAAGGTGGTCTTGTGTGTTTTATCGTACTTTCTTGGTTTTGTTTCTTAAAAAAGAACTTGCTTCAGAAGGAGAGGAGCCCGACGCTACCGGGCTAGGGCTTCCTGAGGTGTCCTGCCCAGCCAAGTGCCCAAAGTTCCCTGCTGTACACACAGGGCCTTGGGTGGGGAGGACAGGGGGCCACTGTAGCCCCTCGGGTGAGTTGGGGAGACCAGAGCCCAGTGCCTGTTGGAGGGCCCCTGGGTCGGGCCACTTGGTTGCCTTGCCCTGGGCCATGCTTTTTCCGGGGCGGTGGAGGGATGGTTGGCGGGATGGGAGCATCAAGTCACAGCCCTGGCTGGTCTACAGGGGCACTGTGGCGGCATCACAGGGGCTGCTGGGTCATGGCAGAGATGCAGGTGCCCTGAGGTTCAGGGTGTGGTGGCTGCTGGCCCAGGGCATCCTCAGGTGTCTGGCTTCGGGCCGGGCAGGCTCCAGAAGGACAGAGAAGACCCCTGGACCAGGAGTGACCTGGCCAGCCTGCTGCCTTCCTGCTTGCCTGTCCTAAGCTTTGTGTGCTGGTCAGGCCCCAGCCCGCATGGCCTGCACCTCAGCCAGGCCAGGCCTGCTGCCCCCTCACATCCCATCACCTTGCTGTCCTTTTAGATGCAGCGACCAGCTGCCCCCAGTCACCTGGCCACAGTGCCTGACCATGACACAGGTGAGTGGCAGGGCTGACATGGCCCAAGGGACACCATGCAGGCCATCAGTCATCCTTGTCCCCAGCACAGGCCTGGCATAAGAAGAGGGGGGAGGACTCCTCAGTGTCATCCACCTTAAATACCCCACACCCCCCCCATCCCACAAGAAGTTGTGGAGCTGCCCAAGCCTCTGTTTCCCCAGGTCTCCTCCCCAGCTCCTCGCTGCAGAGCAGGGTCTGCCTCTCCATGGGGACTCTTAAGGCCAGGGTGGGGACGGTGTGGGTTTACGGGGCTGGGAAGAGAGAGGGGACCTTGGGGTCCTTGGGACCCAGTGGTGGCCACTGTGGAAACTGTCACCTGTGGGGACTGATGGTCCAGGGTGTGCAGCCCTGGCCTGCAGGACACAGTGTATGGAGCAAACCTTGAGAAGAGACCACAGATCAGGGCCAGGCGTTGGGTGGGGAGGGGCCAGCACCCTGGGGTCATCCATTGGCCAGGGTGAGGACGGGACTTTCTCACCTAGGGTGATCCCTGTAAGGGTGAGTGTGCAGGGCCTGGGGCCAACTCGGGCCACCCACGTAGGAGGGGCGGGTACCTTGTGGGAGAGGAAAGGGTGAGCCCAGGGTTGGGCAGGGGCAGTGGCAGGAGAGACCCCGCCAGTGAGGAGCGTGCAGGGGCTGTGATGAGCCCCCGCCAGCAGCACTGCCATGGTCGGAAGTCCTGGGGACAGGACATGCCCAGGGCCTGCAGGGAGCGCCGCATCTGCTCAGAGAGGAACCCGACTCACACTAGCTCTTCCCCCCATGTGTTCTGTCACCCTCAAGGCAGGCCCACCCAGTCTCCCTTTGTGTGTCTGGGGTTCAGGCACCCCATCTTGTTCCATGGTCCCCCAGTGACAACATTGGCCCCTGGAACAGGGCAAGCAGTGTGACAACCCAGTGTCGTCCTGTCCTGCTCACCTGAGGAGAGCCAGCCGTCTGCACTCGGTCATCTTCACCTGCAGTTGCCCCTCAGCATGTGCCTTCCTCGCTGTCCAAGATGCAAGCCTGCCCTGCGGCGGCCAGGATCCTCCGTGGGCTTGGTGCTCCCTGGTCCTATGAGCGTCCCGGGCCCCTCCGTCAAGCACCTTTGTGCTGCTTCCTGGCCTCATCTCACAGCCCCTCCTGGTGACCATACCAGTGCACACTGCTGCCACCGCCTGCATGGCCACCACAAGGCTGAGGCGGCCCTAGGTGACTGACTTGGCTCACGAAAGCAGGTCAGATTTGGGTGTGTGTTGCAAGGCACAGATGGGAAGTGGCTGCAGAAGGACAGTTTGGGCCGTGGCCTGTGGTGGCCACGGCGGGTTTGATCGGTTCTGAGAACAAGACTCAAGGTCAGATTTTAAAATGACCCCAGCTGAAGACCCCTTTTGACAGCAGCGTTCAGGGAGCGCCGCCACAGGGTGCTCCTGTCCCAGTGTCCCAGACCTGTGCAGGCTCGTGCAGCGGCAGGCTGTCCCCGACCACTGAGGCTCATGTGCGTGGGTTCGTCTGCTTGCTGCTGCCCAAGTCAAAGGAGACCATTTATTTTGATAAAAAAGGAAAAAGCACGTATTCAAAGCTCGCTCCAAGGGCTGAGGATTTAGCTCAGCAGCACAGCACCTGCCTCGCAAGCGGAAGGCCATGAGTTCAATTCCCGTTACCAGAAAAAAAAAGTCAAAGCTCGCTTCAAGGAGATAGAAGGGTACATTTGCCTCAGATCACCACCTCCCTGTGTATGGGTGGGTGAGGGTTTTTTGGAGCAAGGAACAGGGTGGGGTGAAGGATGCAAGGAGACAACAGGTCTCCAGGCCCCTTTCTTCCTTGAGTCAGACCTCTACCAGCCTAAGTGAAATGCGGCTTGAACTCATGCCATCATCTGTGCTCTGCCCATTCACCTGGGCTGAGATGCGGGGTGGCAGGAATGCCCTGTGCCTGGGGAAGTTTGGGGAAGCCACTTGTGTCTAAAGGCAAAAAGTAGGACTTTTAAGTAAACCTATTTGAAAGGCCAGGGAGATAGCTCAGTGGCACAGCACCTGCCCGGCAAGCATAAGGTCCTGAGTCAATTCCCACCCAAACTAACAAAAAACCCATTTGGAGATACCAGTCACCGACCCTCGAGGCACAAGGTACGGTACTTCAGAAATCCGAGAACGCAGCCCACACTGAATACCCGAGGCCCGCCTAGGAGTGTCCCAGACCGCATGTGGGGTGGAGACCTAGGGCCCTTGTGAGAAATGCTTAGGAGTGAGGAGATGCCACCATGGAGGGTTAGCCAAGTGCAGGGCTGGGTGACCACTCTGCTGGTCCCCGGGCCTCCTGCTGTCACAGATGCAGAGCCCTGGGCAGGGCTGGGCAGGGCCCCGGACAGATGGCAGTTGGGAGCTGGCTCTGCTGCCCACTCCATCCCCACCGCGACCTCAGAGCATCTGGAACACAGGAGCCCCACAGCCTACACCTCCCAGGGGACAAAGTCCAGCTTTCCCATGGTGCTTCAGTGTGGCAGTCACATGGTTCCCAGTGGCATAAGTGACTGCCTTGGCCCGTGCCTTCCTTACTGTTCCCCTGGCTCCTCGGACCTGCGGCAGTGTTTGGTTCAGTGAATGTCAATTTATTTACCCACCCTGGCTGGTGAGGACTTCGTTTAGGTCTGGTTCCTCCATCCGGGGGTGTAAAACATCCAGTAGCTCTGTGGGGCACAGAGCATGTAGAAAGTGGGCACGGGCAGCAATGCCATGGGCTCAGGGCCCGCTGGGCAGCAGCGGGAGGTGGCCCAGGCCCCACCTACCAGGGTAGTGCAGGGTAACCCAGGAAGTGACTGGATCAATGGGATCTTCACATCCGTACAGGGGTGACACCCCATCAGGCCAGATCTCAAGGGGCCCCAGCAGGGCAGGAGCTGGGCCCAAGGGGGCCAGGGCACTCGAGACAGGACACCTCACCATTGCAGGGACCCCAAAGGACTGCACCCCACAAGGCACTCAGACAGGTATGCACAGGTTTGGGGTGCTGGGGATACTACACCAGGCAGAGGGGTAGCGATCTGAGGAACTGGGTGTCTCCTTCATGATACACACACCCTCTCCCACCTTGCCTGCCTTTGTCACCTCCGCATCAGACAAGGTGGAGACCTCACTCCCACTCCAGGACATTGGACAGAGCCCTGGCATGCCTGTACCTTGGTTTCCCCACATGAAGAATAACCAGTGCTAGGCAGGAAGGGCCTGACTTTGGACGTAAGCTGTTTGCAGTCCTGTGTTGGGTCCTGCCCTGGCGGTCAGCATGGACCATCACCAGCCCTGGCCTTCAGCGAGCAGTCTAGCTGGCTCCCTAGGATGAGCTCCGCAGAGCTGGGGTCAATGCCCGGGGCCCAGCCCCTCCCTGGTGGAGGGCACAGAGCTCCCTTGCTGCTCCACCACTCCCTTAGGGCCTGGCTTCCAAGAAAACTCAGCCCGATTCCTGTCCTCCCTGCAGGGTGCCTTTCTGGCGGGTGGGGCAGAGGATTTAAATGTTTCTGTTGTGGTAAAACATAAAGTTTGCCATTTTAAACATTTGTAAGTGACATTAGAGACGTGGTTGTGAGGCCATCGCCACCATCCGTCTCCGGGACTTGGACCTCTTCCCAGCTGGAACTCCGAGCCTGTTCTGTGTTCCTGTGTGTTGCTGGGGGGAAAATGAGATTTCACAAGAGCTCCATTTCTGGGCTCTTGAAAAGTGAACCTCAAAGCTCCAGGGGATCCTCACAGAGCAGCTGCTGTAGCACACAGCCCCCAGTCCCTGCTGCCCGCCACAGTCCTGCAGGAATCAGAGCAGTATCCCCTGCCAGGCTGTAGTCAGCCCTGGAAGGCCCTGTTCCTGAGGGACAGTGGAGGTTCCCTTGGCAGGAGGGGCTACAAGGCAGGGCTGGAGTGCGACAGGTCTGGGGACACACGGAGTCTCTACTGGGACCCATGTGGCAGCCAAAGGGGCCACAGCAGAGGCAGAGCAGGAGGCACCGTGGAAAGCCGCTAAGGTTCCGTTTTGCAGAATAACCCCAGCTGGGTTTCTGGATTCCATTAACTTCTCAGTGTGACCAATTCCAGAAGCACAGAAAGCCGTGGAGACCCAAAGCAGCCTCCCCAGGACAGTGGGCTGTGCACAGAGCTGGGGCCCCTGGCCCCAGCAGGGGACAGACCCACCAGCACCAGTCCCTCACAGGGTGTGTGCACAGCCGTGCAGTATCCCCTCAAGAGTGTTTGGCTTTGAACTTACTCTGTAGGTCAGCTGGCCTTGAACTCCAAGCAGTCCTCCTGCCTCAGCCTCTCAGCTGAGAGCTGGGATTTCAGGCGTGTGTGACTATACCTGGTTTCCTATGTCTCTCTTTTCTTTCTTTCTTTCTTTCTTTTTTTTTTTTTTTTTTTTTGAATGGGATCTCACTATGTAGTTCAGGCTGGGTTTGAGTTCATTATGTAGCCCAGGCTGGCCTCGAACTCATGGCAATCCTCTTGCCTCAGCCTCCTGAATGATGGAATTACAGGCATGTACCACCACACTCAGCTCCTATGTCTCCTTGAGATGGGCTTTTTCACTCCCTGTAGCTTCCTTGAGGCCCATGTGAGGTGTGTGTGTTCTAGTTCATTCCTAGTTCTTCCTGAGTGACAGGCCGCAGTCTGAGGACAACCTTGGTGACAAGCCAGCCAC
>NW_004955456.1:7652672-7666317 GCF_000276665.1 Chinchilla lanigera
GTGGGGGGAAATGAGATATTCACATGCAGAAGATTGAGTCTAGACCCATACATCTCACTATGTGCTAAATTAAAATCACAATGGACCAAAGATCTACATTTTTTGTTTTCTTGAGACAGTCTTACTATGTGGTTTAGCACTCACTGTGGAGCCCAGGCTGGCTTCGAACTTGCAGTGACCCTCCTGCTTCAGCCTCCCAAGTGCAAAGGTCTAAGTCTTAAAACAAAAACAATCTCCTACAAGGGTTTTTAAAAGGTAGAACTCTTAAAGGCGTAGATGTAGGTAAGGACTTTCTGAACAGAACCAACCCAAATGACCCAGGAAAACACTGAGAATCAACAAAAGGGACCGTATCAAATTTAAAAGCTTATATACAATGAAGGAAACAACCAACAGAGTGAAGAGATGACCTACAGAATGGGAAAAAATTTGGCCAGCTTCTTCAGACAGGGCACTAACGTCTGGAATATGTAAAGAACTAAAACAAATCCCCTAAAATAAAAGGTCCAATAAAAAATGCCAACTGAGGGGCTGGGGATTTAGCTCAGCGGCAAAAGCGCCTGCCTGGCAAGCGCAAGGTCGTGAGTTCGGGTCCCGGTACCGGAGAAAAACAAAAAAACAACAACAACAAAAAAAAAGCCAACTGAAATGAACAGACACTTACCAGAAGTACAAATGGCCAATAAATACATGAAAAAATGTTCAACGTTGGTCATTAGAGAGACGCAAATTAAAACACCACTGAGATTTCATCTTGTTCCACAAAAAGTGGGCATCATAAGGAAATCAATTTGTTATTACAAATGTAATAACAAATCAATTTGTTATTACAAATGTTGGTAAAGCTGTAGAGAGAGCTCTTCTAGTTTTTTGTTGGTGGGAATGTAAACTAGCACAACTACTAGCTCAGCAGAGATCAGTATGGAGATTCCTCAAAAAACTAAAAATAACAAAAAGAAAAAAACTTAAAAATAGAAATTCAATTCCACCCAGCTATTTCCCTTCTAGGTATTTTCCTGAAAGAATTAAAGGCATCATATTGCAGCGATCCATCCACACACGTTTATAGCTGTGCAATTTATAATAGCTAAGTCTTGGAAGTGGTCTATATGCCTATCAGCTGTTGAATGGATAAAGAAAATGTGGTGTTTACATACAGTGGAGTACTACTCTGCAATAAGGAAGGGTAAACTTGAGGCATTTGTAGGATAATGAATGCACCTTGAAACCATAATGTTAAGTGGAATAAATCAGACACAGAATATAAATATCTCATGGTTTCTCTTAGATGAGAAACCCAAAATATATTTTTTAAATGGATAGGAATAGCTGGCAGAATATATAAAAGATGGATAATAGGAAATAGGGAGCTAGATCTTTTGTGAATGGTAAGGGGTTCTAGAGATGAAGGGAGGTGGAGGGGAGGGAGAGAAGGGGAAAAAAGAATTGAAGAAAAAAATGGGAGTAGAGCTTTTGCTGGTGGGAAGGGGAAGAATTGAAAGAGTTGGGGGATGGAAGAAGAATTAAGCCGTGTTATGTGCGTGTACCAGCTCCCCACAGAGAGTGAGAACACGTATGTGCTAATAAGCAAAGCTGTGAGCATCCATGTTCAGGCTTGAGGATGAAAGTAAATTTTTTTTCTTGAGGACGCAAACCCAGGAATGCATTTGGTGTGTCGTGGGTGGTAGTGGCTGCCACCAAAGTCCCCATCCCAGTCCTGGGAGCCTGTGACGTGCGTTAGGCCTGGGAGCGCAGATGGAATGCAAGTTGCTGATGAGTTGCCCCGAAGAGCGGATTATTCTGGATCTCTGGGTGGGTCCCGAGCATTCGCCTGGCTCCTTAACTGTGGAAGAAGGTAAAAAAGGTCCAAGCAAAGAGATGGGTGTGAGATGACATGACCGGCACCACAGCTTTGAAAAAATAGATGGTGGCCATGAGCCTCCCCAGGCCAGTGTTGGGCTGCTGAGTCCCAGGACTGCAAGCCAATAAAAGTGTGCTAGCTGTGTGGTTCAGGCTGGCCACGAACTCACTTATGTAGCCCAGGCTGGGCTCAAATTCACGGTGATTCTCCTGCCTCAGCCTCCTGTGCTGGGATTACACACGTGTGCCACCATGCTCAGTAAACCCATTGATTTTAAACGTCAAGTTCTGAACATTCTTTTTCTATTCCAAATGAAAGTCCTTTGCTGGCTGTATGATTTACAAATATTTTCTCATGATCTGTCTTGGAAAAACAAACCGTTTTTCTTCTGCAACCCCAAAGCCTGGCCAGTTGTCCCTTGCTGGAGTAGCTCACAGGACTCAAGGAGACACGCTGAGCATCTACGGGCCATCGGAAAGGTCATCACAGAGGACGCAGAAGAGGTGTGTGGGAGACGTATGCAGGGGGCGAGGAAGAGCCCACCCTCTGAGCCTCCCATGTCCAGCGCCCCCGGGGGTGTCTCAAAGCCTGTCAGTGCACGGGCATGACTGGGGACATTCTTGGCCGTAGGTGAGCCTGGCCACTGGGGCTGAAAGTCCCAACCCTATAATCCTGACCTGCAGCGACCAGGTCCCATTCTGAAGGTCCCATTCCTTCACCTCGTCAGCGTGTGGATCCTCACTTTAGAAGAGTCCAGGGACTTGGAGCTGTATGCCAGGAGCCTGTCTGAAACCACAGGCCTAGTGCACAGCCTCATAGTTGGATCGGTGTCTCCGTCCGCTCAACGTAGTCTTTCTCAGAGCAGCAGCGTTTATTGTGGATAAGAGCCAGTGGATCAAGTTTTCCTTTTATGAGTCAGGCTTTTGGTGTCAAGTCTAAGAAAAAAAATCTGCCTTATTCTAGATCACAGAGATTTCTCCTTGGTTTGTGAGTTTTATAATATCTGTTTTAGGTGTAAGTCCAGGATTCACTTTCAGTTACTTTGTATATAACATGTTAGGTTCTTCTGGGGTTTTTTCTTCCCTTGGTTTCGTCTGATTGCTTGGAAAGACCATCTTTCCACTACTGGATTGTTTTTGTCCCTTGCCTAGAAAGGGGGATTCATGATCATGTGTCTTTACTGTAATAAATTTTTAAAATTTAAACACTCACATACAACTTTCAGTCTCACTCCATATTCCACAGGTCTGTCTGTTCTTCCACTCTTACCGGTCTCAGCTACTGCGGCTGTATTGTAAGCCTTGACAGTGTGAACGTTACTCTCCTCTTTCATCCTTGCTTTCGCCATCATAGGGTCTGTATAAATTTTATCTTATTTTTTGGCTCTTGGAGACAGGGTCTCACTATGTAGTGCAGGCTGGCCCTGTGGTCTCTAACTTGCAGTGCTCCTCCTGCTTCAGCCTCCTGAGTGTTGGGATTACAGGCATGTACTACCACGCCCTGCTTCTCTTTCAGTATAAATTTTAGCAAAATGTCTGTCTACCAAAACCTTGCTAAACTTTCAGTAAGTATTACGTTAAGCCTGTTGGTGAATTTCGGAAGGACTGACCTCTTTACTGTGTTCAGCCTGCTTTGTTAGATTTACACCTGTTTCATGTTCTTTCGGCCAATCATAAATTATATATTTAGTGTTAGTTCTGTCATGTTCATTGTCAGCATACAGAAATGAAATAGAAGGGCTGGCGATATAACTCAGTGGCACAATGCCTGCCTGGCAAGTGCAACGTCCTGAGTTTGATTCCAGGTATCAAAAAAACAAAAAACAAACCACATACGTACGATGCAGAAATGAAATAGACTTGTGGGTGCTGATCTTGTATCCTGTGACCTCACTAAACTCAGTCATTCTAGGAATTTCTTTTGTAGACTCTAGGATTTTCTTTTCTTTTCTTTTCTTTTTTTTAGGCAGGGTCTTGGCATGTAGTTCAGGCTGGCCTTGAGCTCACTTATGTAGCCCAGGCTAGCCTCAAACTCATGGTGATCCTCCTGCCTCAGCTTCCCACGTGCTGGGAAAGGATTTTATTTTCTATGTAGTCTACCATTTCATTTGCAGTTAGAAACTGGTTTATTCTTTTTAAATCTGGATGTCTTTTATATCTCTTCTTTGTATCAAATAGTAGGTAGAACTTCCATCACATGTCGTGGAGGGATGTGAGAGTCTTTTCTTTTTTCAGGGTTTCAAGGGCCAGCACCTATGTGTCAGCACTGGGCCTCACTGATGTTGTCCAGAAGGTGAAGAAACATATCTTGCTGCCTGTTGTTTTCTTTTGCTTTTTATCATGAGTGGGTGTTGAATTTTGTTAATTTTTTTTTCTGTATATGATGATGGGAGTTTCATTTTTAGCTTCTTGATGTGGTAGGTTACTGTCTTGGTTACTTTTGTCTCACTGCTAGACAAAATACCTGATGCCCAAAATTAAGGAAGGAAAGGTTTATTTAGCTCACAGTTTGTGGAGGTTTCAGTCCATAATCAGCTGGCTGCAGGGCAGGTGGTGTGGCTGAGGGACAACAGTTAAGGCGGTGGAAGACAGCAAAAGCAGCAAGAGCAGAAGGGAAAGCCAACCCTCTTTTCCTCCCTTATAGTGTATGCAGGCTACCTGCCCTAGGGCAGGTGCAGTACTCACACCACCGGTCCCAGCACTAGACAACGAACCAGTCAGTATCTCTAGAGTCAGCTGCCTCAGAAAAGCCTGTTTCCCATGACTGCGTTAGCCTCTGGAGGGGACATCCAGACAAAAACCGTAACAGTTACAATAATTGATTTTCAAATATGCAACCAGTCTTGGGTATCTGGAGGAAATCCCACTTGGTCTATGCCTTGTATTCAATTTGCTAATATTTTTATTAGTTCCTATTTGTGATACATATGCTTACATTCCGTAAGGGGAGTTGGGACAGTCACATGATGCATCTGAATTCTGGCTTCATCGCCTGCTTCTTCCCTTCTCCCCCTCCATCCAGTTCTTGGTCTTCTTCCCATTTGCAAAAGATGTATCTCCCTATTTTTTATGATCTGTCTTTTATTTTTCTAATTTATTTATACTTAGGGTTTCTCATAAGAGAAACCATGCAATATTTAACTTGTGTGTCTGATTTATCTCACTTAACTTTATGGTCCCAGGCCACATCCATTTTCCTGCAAACGACTCAAGTTTATCCTTCTTTATGGCAGAATAGTACTCCATTGTGTATAAATACATTTTTTAATCCATTCATCTGCTGATGAACATATAGGCTGTTTCTAAGATTTTCAGTTTGCTGGTATTTTGTTGAAGATTTTTGGTGTCAGAGTCCATGAGAGATTGTACTGTACTTTTCATTTTTCTTTTCCCCCTTGTTTTTCTTCCTCCTCCTTCCTCTTCCTCTTCCTCCTCCTTTTTTTGGAATTTTTTTTCTTTGGTACCAGGAATTGAACTCAGGACCTTGCACTTGCCAGGCATGTGCTTATGTAGCTGAGCTATATCCCCAGCCACCCTTCTCCTTCTTCTCCTCCTCCTCTTCTTTCTTCTGTGCTTTTTCTGGCTTGATGTCAGGCTAATCCTGGCTTCACAGAACAGTTGGGCTGCACCCCTTCCTGTCAGATTTTATGGGAGAGACTGTGTAAAGTCACTGTTAAACCATTTGGGTCTGAAGATATCTTACACAATAATTTTAAAAGTATAATTTAAATTTCCTTAATGGCTATAGAACTATTCAAGTTATCTATTTTACTTTGCCTGAGCTTGAATAGTTTATAATTTTTGAGAAATTGGCCCATTTCTTCTAAGTCACAAATTCTAAGTTGAATTTATGAATGGAAAGGTGTTTTATTTTGGTTTTGGTACCAGGAAGGGAATTGAACTCAGGACCTTGCACTTGCCAGACAGGCACTTATGCCACTGAGCTATATCCTCAGCCATGAATGAAAAGGTGTTCATCATGCTTTTATTGACTCATTTATTTTCCAAGAGAGGGTCTTGCTATGTAGTTCAGCCTGACTTTGAACTCACTGTGCAGCCCAGGCTGGCCTTGAACTTGTGATGTTCCTCCTGCCTCAGCCTCCCAAGTACTGGGATCACAGGTGTGTGCCACTAAGCATGGCCCACTGTGCTTGTAATGGCTGCTGGATCTGTTCTGATGTCTCCTTCATTGCTGATATTAGTGATCTGTGTCTTCTCTGTCTTGGTCAGTTCTGCTATAGGTTTACTAATTTTATTGATTTTGAGGAAGAATTAGAGTTTTGGGTTCATTGATTTTCTCTACAATTTTCTGCTGTTATCATTTGTATCTTCTTTTTATGTTTGTTCTGTTTATTTTTTGCTTTCTCTTTTGAGTTTTGGTTTGTTTTTATTCTTTTTCATTTTTCTTTGTTCTTTTTACACTTTCTTGAGGTAGCAATATATTTATTTATTTAGTCTTTCTGAGACAGGGTCTTGCTCTGCAGTTCAGGCTGGCCTTGAACTCACTTTGTAGCCCAGGCTGGCCTCGAACTCACAGTGATCCTCCTGCCTCAACCTCCTGAGTGCTGGGATTACAGGCATGCGCCACCATGTCTGCTTGAGGTAGCAATTTAGACTATTGAGTTGAGATATTTTTTCTGGTATAAGCATATGCTATAACTTTTCCTCTCAATGTTGCTTTAACTATGCCTGATAAATTTTGATTTTTAAAAAATTTAGTTATATACAATATACATATATATTTTATGTACATTATGCATTTATCTTATTTTTTGAGGCAATTTCTTGTTGCCTAGGTTGGCCTCAAACTCCTGCACTCAGGTGACCCTCCCGCCTCAGCCTCCCAAGCAGCTGGGACTACGGGCCTGGGCCACTGTACCCAGCTAGCTCTGTATATCTTTTAATTTTCTTTTGGACTTTCTCTGACCTGTGGATTATTCCAAAGTGTGTTGGTAAATTCCCAAACAAGTGTTGGTAGATTTTCCGGGGTTTGTTTCTTTCTTTCTCTTTGATTTCTATTATATTTCCATTTTTTGCAGAGGACGTGCTCTGTGGTTTCTGCCGGGCTCTATGTGTCAGGTTTGTTTTCTGGCCTGGGACATCTTGGTGTGTATCTGTGGGCACTGGGAAGGACATGTGCACCACTGTCTGGGAGACGCCGTGTCTCCAGGAACACTGGGGCCTGGCTGGCCACCACCACTGCTGGGTTCTTCAGGGTTTGGCGACACCTTGAGGGCTTGGTTGGGACGAGGACCTCAAGTTCTTTCTGCCCTTCCTTCACCAGGTCAGGTGAAGGGCAAGCTTTGTTTTGTTTGGTTTTTTTTTGAGACAGGGTCCTGCGGTGCAGTTCAGTCTGGCCTTGAACTCACTATGTAGTCCAGGCTGGCCTCAAACTCAAGGTGATCCTCCTGCTTCAGCCTCCTGAGTACTAAGATTACAGTCATGCACCTGGCTTGATGGTGCCTCTCACATCTGACTGCTGGGTTTCAGGTTTGACATGTGCTGTCCCCTGGATTTGTGGTCCTCTCTTGGCGGTATGTCACTTCTCTCTGGATGCTTGTACAACTTTTTCTTTGTCTTTTGTTTTCAGAATTTTTATAATGATGTGTCTTGTTGTGGATTGATTTTCTTAGTTGGGCTTTGCTCAGCTTCTTAAATCTGCAGGTTTAGGTTAAAATTGGGATTTGGGGGGCATTACTTATTCTACTGCTTTACAGCGCCACATTCCCTCTGCTCCCTTAAGACACCGGCGTTATGGACCTTGGTCTTTGTTTCCCACAGATTCCTGTGATCCTGTCGTCGTTTCCTTGTTTCCTCTCTGTCTTCAGAGTGAGTAAATCACATGAGTCCCCTCTGCCGTCCCCACCCCATTAGCAAGTCCATTCGGGGGGGCTCTAAGTTTCCTTACTGTAATTTTTCAGTTCTATAATTTTACTCTGTTCTTTTCATTAAAAATAAACTCATGGATGTGTTTTGCCGAGGTTTCTTTCCTGTCCCTGCATTTGTCTCGGGGCAGGTTGTAGCAGGGAAGGGAGGCCCCTGGACTGAGGCGGCTTTGGCGCGTCTAATTCACCTTGGTGCTGACGTCTGCTCATTGCTTTCCTCGGATTGTGATTTCCCTGGTTGCTGGTCTGAGGAGTGATCTTAGATTATATCCTAAGATATTCTGACTCCTGTTGAAGCCATTAGCAAACAGTCAGCCTTTATGGTTTAGATTGTATGTCTAGGCTTCTTCTGTGGGCTGTGGTTGCAAAGACAGTTGGAATTAGCCATATAGCCCAGGCTGGCTTCAAACTCAAGATGATCCTCCTGCCTCAGCCTCCCTAGTGCTGGCATTAGAGGCAAAGACAGTTTTGTTCCTGCCACCCTGTCCTGATAGTGCTGCTAGGGAGAGTGGTGGTCCTTCCACTGGGCCCAGGCTCCACAGCCGCGGGTGGAGGGGGACAAAGGCCGTGACCACCCCAGGGGCCCAGCCCGCCTTAGTGCCCAGCACCTCCAGGTGGGCACAGAGTCCTCGCTCTGCCGCTTCCTGTTTCCTGGTGCTTGAGGCAGAGAGAGCAGCTTCTCCAGTTCCCAGTTGTCCTCTTGTCCTTCCTGCAGGGGACTGAGTGGTGAGGCTTCTCGCCCAGTCCTCGTGTGTGTGCGGTGAGGAGCCAGCCCCGGCCGGGCCTCGCTGGCGCCTTCTTCTGGCTGCAGGGTCTCTTGCTGGGGGCCTGTTTGATGGTGTGTCTGGACCATCTCTTCTGGCACTGGAATTCAGTTCGCAGGGATCTCACTGTTGTGTTTTCTCTGAAACCGGGGGCTAGCTGGATGTGCTGTAATCCCAGCACTCTGGGAGGCTGAGGCAGGAGGATCACAAGTTTGATCAAGCCTGGGCAATTTAGTGAGACATTGTCTCAAAATAAAAAACAAAAAGGGCTGGGGATGTAGTCCAGTGTGAAGGCCCTGGCTTCAGTTCTCAGTACTGCCAAAAATATAAAAAATAAAAAAATAAAATAAAAAAAATCTCCAAGCCAAAAAACTCCCTGAAGCCACCATGGCCCCAAAGTGGGCATTTTGCAAAGGCCCTAGGGCCTTAAGCAAGGGCCAGTGAGAAGCAGGCAGAAGAAGAGGGTGGCCCGGGAGAAACACAGAGCCTGGGGCTGGTGGCTACACAGTGCAGGGTGCTGAGACCCACAGGGGGCGCAGAGGCCCAGGGGTGGGAGAGAGGCGAGAGGAGGAAAGGCCGACGCCATCACCACCCTGTGGCCCAGCCAGGCTGCTGGTCCCCGCCAGGACTCTCAGGCCTGCCTGCGCCCAAGATCAGAGGGCCGAGGAGCGGGAAGGGACAGCAGGGCCCCCCAGGGGGTGCGGGGAGGAGCAGAGGGACACAGGAGGTGGCCACTCTTCTCAGCTGTTCCCATCGGGGATAAAAATACCAGCTTGCAAATCAGCTGCTAGTCTTGTTGCTAGGTAGAGTTCAGCCCTGAGTCGCTGTCTGTGCTAAGTTTGGCTGAACAGCTTTGCCTGGGAATCAGAGACGCAGCCCTGCGCCGCAAGTCGCTGGCTGCCTGGGGGGTGAGGGGTGGGGCTGTCCCCCTCTTCCCCACCCAGTCAGCCTGGCACTGAGAGAGACACGTGTGTGTCCCCCAGGTGCAGAGGTGCAGATGGGGGTAGGAAAAGGCCCCACTGCCCAGAGGGCCCAGCCTGGGCACTAGCCAAGGTGGTGGCAAAGGTTGGCACTGCAGAGAGTGCCTGGGGGTCTCTGTGTCCCTGGCAGAGGCCCTCAGCTGAGGGACCAGGCATCAGGCAGCTCTGAACAGCATGGAGGGGACCTTCCGGGGAGGAGTGCCCCGCCCTGCTCTGCTGTCACCAGACTCTGCACTGCCAGCTCCTGAGCTCACTTGGGTTGGGGCAGGGACAGGAGAACGCCTGGAGCGCTGCGGGCTGTGTGAGGACTGGGACGTGCCACAGGGCCCTGCTTGACCCTCCGGGTCTGCAGCCTGCACTGACGGTGGAGCCAGGTACAGGGCTGGAGAAGGCGAGGGGCCGAGGCCTGGCTGCCGTGCAGATGCCTATGGCTCTGTGTGTGTGATGCCAGGGCAGAACCCAGGCCCGCGGCGCTATGCTCAGGCTCCAGGCCTGAGCTACACCCACAGCCCTTCTTAAATTTTGTTTTGAGGGGCTGGGGATTTAGCTCAGCAGCAAAGCACCTGCCTGGCAAACGCAAGGTCGTGAGTTCGGTTCCTGGTACCGGAGAAAAACCAAAAAAAAAAAATTTTGTTTTGAGACAGGGCCTGGAACTCATGAGCCTCCTGCCTCGGCGTCCTGAGTAGCTGGGTTTGCAGGAGTGCATGCCTGATTGTTCCTCCTCGTTCTTGCTGTCCTTGAGGACTCGCTCCCCTGGCGGCTCTGGTGGAGGCAAGACCCAGAGAAGGCTCATGGGGCAGGCCCTCAGAAGGGGAAGTCATGCAGAGGCCTCAGCTCCCACCCTGGCCAGGGACCCACCAAGGCCCTTGCAGCTGCCCCAGCAGTGCTCTGGGAGGGTGCTGACTACCCTGCCCCAGCCCCTGCCTCCTCCAAATGCAGGAACACGATGGGCTCCCTGTGGTGTCCAGAAACCATGCTGTGCTCCACAGACAGAGCTTTTGATTCCCCATACTTCCAACCCCCACCACCCACAAGGAGGCTTCGTACAACCAGCCAGGGACACTAGGGCCTGCACCCTCCCAAGGAGAGGAGATACCAGAGGGGATCTGGGCCTCATCTTGGCTGTTGGGCTGCCAGTGCCCCTGCCCTTTCCTTGAAGCTCCCATCCCAAGACATATATGCATCTGTGTCACCCATCTTGTTCTTTTGACTGATTAAAGAGCCAGTAGCATTATCTGGCCCTGGGACTGAGGTGGGGAAATATTTATGAAAGAAGACTCTTTATTTCTGAAAAATACAACATTATGGAGTAATCTAGAGCCGACCCTGGCAGTGCAGGGCCCACCATGTGGGAGGCTCGGGCAGCTGTCGCTTCGCTGAGTCGAGGGGCAGGGCTGCTCAGCCTGTCCTCCCTTGTACAGGCCGCCAGCTGTTCCCTTTGTTTGTTCTCTTTAATAACAGCTTTATTGAGGTATAATTCACACAGTATAAATTCGCCCTTTGGCGAGAGCAATTCACCCGCATACAGCCCTCTCCACTTCCTAAGTTTAGAATATTTTCCTCTCCCCAGAAAGAGTGCTGTGCCCCTGGGTGGCAGTGCCCTGTCCTCGCACCCACACCAGCCACTAATCCAATTTGTCCATGGATTCCTGGAAGGAAGTTTGACCTCCACCTCACACCCCACACAAGATAATCGTGGACCTAAGCTGAAAAGCTACAACCATAAAACTCTCTGAGCAAAGCACAGGTGTGATCTTTGTGCCTTTGGATTCAACAGTGGCTTTTTTTTGACAAGACAACAAAGCATGGACAACAAACTTTTAAAAATAGCTTACATGGTGTTTGTTAAAATTTTTTTAAAAAGAGGGAACACCAAGATGGCAGAGTGGTAAGTAACCCAGAAAGAGCCTCTCTGAGAGTCGCCATCCAGATGCTGGAATATAGCACTGTGAGGAAGACAAGAAGGGTGGAAGTGGGTCCCCGGACTCAGGAAGGAGCTGAAGCACTAACTGAAGCCCACAGAGAGAGTAAAGGGAGAAACTTCAGCGAAGAAGAAGGAGGTAGCTGGTGATGCCTTCTCCCTGAGATGGGACTCACTGTGCCAGAGAGGCAGCTCAAATCTGCGGACACACGGTGACTACTGGCAACCCCAGAGGCCTCCACGGAAAGACGCAGCAGTGGAGAGGAGCAGCAGACATGCAGGACTGCACTAGCTGGTGGTGAGTGCTGAGGGCTCAGTTGTCCCAGGCTAGAGAGCAGTGGGCTGGGAGCCATCTTGGGGAGGGGCTGGCTGAGCTCAGAACTCAGAGCAGTCACCAGCTCCGTCTAGTGGCTCCCAGCTGGGCTCAGGCCTGTGGAAGGTGTGCTGGTGGCCACAGACTGAATGACGGTGGTCTTGGCCAGAAGGTGCAGGCTCACCGGGATTATCCACTCCCTGCCAAAACGCTGCTGCTGGCTTGCTGGGATAGATCGGCGTGGATTGGACTCCGTCTTCACGCACTGTCTACCAGTGATGGCAGAGACTTGCCTGGAAGTGGACTTCTTTCTTTTTCTTTTTCTTTCTCTCTCTTTTGTTGTTGTTGTTGTGGTGGTTTTGTTTTTGTTTTTTCTCCTTCATTGTTTGATCTTTTTGTTTTTGTTTTTTTTTTTTGTTTTTCTTCTGGTACCAGGAATCGAACTCACGACCTTGCGCTTGCCAGGCAGGCGCTGTGCCACTGAGCTAAATCCCCAGCCCTGTTTGATCTTTTTATATGAGTATGAATGTGATTTCTAGCCTCTTTGTGGTTGTGGTTCTGTTCTGTTCTTTTTATTTCTTCCTGCTCTCTTTCCCTCCAGCTTTCTGCACCAGTTTCCCCAAATTAGTGTGATTCCCCATTGTCCTTACTTCTAATCTCTTCATCTTCTTCTTCTTCTGTATTTTCTCCCTAATCCATTTTAAATTTTAACCTCTGGGGCAAAATTGACATAGTAAGGACTTGTGTACTACATATAATTTTATGGTTTGTTCTAGATTTTGTAATGTAACCACAAATCTAGTTCATACCATTAAAGGTGGCAAATTAATGGTTAGATCATTTTGTCATTTTCTAGGCTGTGTTTCATGCTATTGTCATTGCTTATGGTACCACTATAGTCAAAAGTGACATAATTGTTTTAAACAGCTGTTCTTCCTGATATTCCAAGACTGAGATTGAATAAGGGTCATAGAAAATACTGTGGCACAATGCCAAAGAACCAGGGGCTGGGCCAAGCAGGCAGCAACTTCTCATCCCCAACAAACTGAAGAGGTTGGATCTTGCAACAGACTCAAATCCCAAAAACCAGCTACATCTGGAAGATAGCTCAGAGGAGTAGTCATTTCCTAAGGGTTCTCAATTCTCGAATAAAGCAACCCACCATAGACAATTTACAATCATCACCCCAGGAATTAAAGTAAAAAAGAAAAGAAAACGAGAAGACACTTAAGGTGCAAGCCCAGACATCAAGTTCACCAAAGGCAACCCAAGGGACAATGAGTTGGGATAACCTGAAAGCCGCCCACCTGGCCTCTCTGAAGTGGTAACAACAAAGCAATTGAATAAGGCTCTAGAAAAAATCAAATCAGAAATAAGTTCTCAGCTAACTGCAGAGATGGTGTCCACAGTGAAAACCTTGCTTAATGACTCTAGAGCAGATATAGACAAAAAATAAAGGAGCTTAAGAAAATTATGGAAGCCATGCATGCTCAGCATAGGAAATAGAATCCATAAAGCAGATTCAAGCAGATAGAGGAGAATAAAAACTCCATTGAAAGTATCTGCAGCAGATTAAGCCAATATGAGGGCAGGATCTCAGATGTAGAAGACAGGTTTGCAGTTAGCCATCGTGAAAAGAAAGATTTCTTAAAAATAGCGAGGGATCGTGACAAATCAATCCAGCAGCTGCTAGGTGAGGCAAAGAAGAATAACTTAATATTGATTGGAGTGAGTGAAAAAGCAGGTGATAGGACAAATGATATTAAAAAGCTGTTCACAGACATCATGGCAGAAAACTACAAAATAAAACACATAGCCCATAGAACATGCTTAAGTAAGTGCAAAACAATTGAAATTATCCCATACATATTATCAGACCATAGTGCAATGAAACTGGAAATCAATGACAACGCCCCCACACA
>NW_004955456.1:7670662-7684241 GCF_000276665.1 Chinchilla lanigera
TCCCATCAGAATTCCAAGAGCATATCTCACAGAATTAGAGAAAACAATGCTAAAATTCATTAGGAACCAGAAGTATAGAGAGCCCTTCCTGGTCCTTGTCATGGCCCAGGAAGTTTATATAATCCCATGGAAAATTTATTGGAATTCTAGTGAGTTAATTCCAATCTACCAATTCCAGTGCAATCCATGGTGAGAATAAAGACACTAAGGCATAGTTGAGGTTATGGGGAGCCAAAGGGTCCTAAGTCTAGCCATGACAATGGCTAATTGGAGCAAAGGCCTCAAACCAGGGCTGAACCTGGGTTATTAATTCATGAAGAAGGGCGTGGCTTGAGGATAAGTGACTGTGAGAATGGAGGGAAGTAGGTGAGTGCTGTGAGCTGGGCTAGGTAGGAGGTCCAAAATCACCTGGTCAGCTCTGTACATATCAATACATAGAAACAGGGTCAGATTTAGCCAAAATGGAGACAATTGCTCCTCCTTCAAGGAGAGTCACCCAGGGGGTCTTCCACAAGAAGAGACCTAGAACAGCATAGGCAATTCTGGACAACAAAGGCAAGGCGGGGACATCACAATCCCTCACTTGAATTATACTGCAAAGCTACTGTGATATAAACAGCATGGTACTGGCAAAAAAACAAAAACAAAAAACCCAGACTTAAAGATCAATGGAACAAATTAGAAGATGGAGAAACAACTCCAGACATACTTAGCCACCTTATCTTTGGCAAAGGTGCCAAACACATTCACTGGAAAAAATTATTCATTTAATAAATGGTCCTGGAAAAATCAGCTCTGCATATGCCAAAGATTAAAACTGGCATATCTTTCACCATGCACTAGGCTAAAATCAAAATGGATCACTGATCTAAATCTTAAAACAGAAACATTGAATCTGCTGGAAGATAGAATAGGTAAAACTCTTGAAGATAGTTGTGTAGGCAAAGACTTTAGGAATAAAACCCCAGTCACATAGGAAACATCACAGAGAATCAATAACTGGGGTCTCATCTTATAAAAAAGCTTTTGAACAGCCACAGAAAGCACCAACAGAGTAAAGAGACAACCCACAATGTGGGAAAAAATGTTTGCCAGCTGTTCCTCAGACAAAGCCTTACTATAGAGAACATATAAAGAACTCAAGAAAATCAGACCTCCCAAATTTAAAGACACAATCCAAAAATGGGCATCTGAGATGAATACACACTTCTCAGATGAAGAAATACAAACTGCAAATAAATATATGAAATAATGTTCAATATCACTGGTCATTTGAGAGACACAAATTAAAACAACACTGAAATTCCATCTCACTCCAGAAAGAATGGCTATTATCAAGAAATCAACCAATAACAAATGCTGATGGGGATGTAGGGAGAAAGTAACCTTTCTCCACTGTTGGTGGGAGTGCAGACTGCTGGAACCCCTATGGAAATCAGTGTGGAAATTTCCTCAAAAACTAGGATTGGAGGTTCCATTTGACCCAGCTATTCTTCCCATTCTGGGTATCTTCTCAGGAGAATTAAAAGCATTATAGTGGCAGAATTTGTAATAACTAGATGTTAGAAACAACCCAAATGCCCATCAGTCAAGAAATGGATAAAAAAAGGTGTGTTCCTTTAATACAATGGAGTACTACTCAGGCCATAAAGAAGGATAAACTGGAGATTTTCATAGGTAAATGGATGGAACTCAAGACCTTACTCATAAGTGAAATAAACCAGATACAAGTGTAAACATCATACGAGAAGCTGAAAGAGAAAATAAGGTAAAAATGTACAACAGATATTGTAAAATGGAAAGAAACTTCAAAAAGAAAGAGGAACTATGATGAAGGAATGGAGAAAAGAAGGAAGGGAAAAGCAAAAAAAGAAAAATATATATATGATAGTTAAGATAGTTATACTACTAATTTCTCTTGCTTCATTGAAGAGAAAGGTTTGTGCTAATATAACTTGGACAACTAAATGCCAATATCTTATAGTCTGAGTAATTAATTTAAAGGTAACTATGCAATGTATTAACCATTTGTTTTGATTTTTTTTCTCTTTAAAATAAAATAAATAAAAATAAATTTTAAAAAAAGTTAGGGCATCAAGATACATGATCAAACCAGGGATGGTGGTGCAGACCTGTACTCCCACCACTCTGGGAGGCTGAGGCAGGAGGACCTCAAATTTAAGCCCAGAGTGGGCAATTTAGGAACTTGGCAAAACCTTGTGTCAAAATAAATAGTAATAGTAATGAAAAAGGTTGAGGATGTAGTTCAGTGTGAAGGTCCTGGGTACAAGGCCCAGTACTAGGAAAGAAACGGTTAATCACAGAATTATCCTGTGACCAGTAATTCCACTCCTGACATATACCCGAAAGAATTAACAAGATTCAAACAGATACCTATCACCATTGTTCACAGCACATATATTCACAGTGGCCGCAGGTCCCACTCGCGGCCTACATCCGCCAGCCGTGAGTGGCGCCCATGGAAGGGGCGCAGTCTCCCAGGACAGGGTGCGGGTCTGAAAGACGCTGTGCTAACTAAGTGGAATGACAAGGGCGGGCAGGATGAGGTTTGCGTCGGCTCAGAGATGGGGCGGACTCACCGACAGAGGTAACGCCGCCTGCTGCGGGGGAGCCGATCCTTGCCTGCAGTCGAGTTTCAGGACAGAGGGAGGAAGCAGTTTTGGAAATGTATAATGACGGTGGGCAATAATACTGTGAATGCACTGAAAGCCCCGGAAGGGCACACAGACTTCATGGCAGATTTTATGTTATGCACATGTTGTATCACAACTCTTTTAAAAAGCCAGCCTGGGCAACATGGTGAGTTCAAGGCCAGTCTAAACTGCATAGCCTGTCTCAAAAACAAACAAACAAACTTGAACGATAGGATCCGTGTGGCCACTCAGGACATCTGGCAGGCAGGGCGTGCTGGTGGAGGGGGCTGTTTCCACGCGTTCATTTTCCTCTGGAAACGCTCGATTTGAAGCCGTCTGCACATTTACCTGTCCTCGGTGTTTTTGTTTCTGGCTTGGAGCAGATCACACACGTGCTGAGCGCCAGGCTGCTGGAAAGGCAGAGGGAGCTGGGTCCCGGAGCATCTCCTGGCTGTAAAGACAGAGCAGTGGGAGTTCAGGACCTTGGCTGGGCCTGCAGGGTGGACATCAACAGACAGTGCAGAGAGGTCTGGAAGGATTGTGGTCACCCTCAGGTCACCTCGCAAAGGCAGTCTGCTCATGAGCCAGGGGCCCTCAAGATAGGATGACCCTCTCTGGAAGGAGATTATAGCAGCCAGGGCCTCTGTCATTTCACACAAATGTGAAATGTGAAATGTGAACAAATGTCCAACATTCAATTAAAAATTACTAGGCATAAGCCAGGTGTGGTGATGCACACCTGTAATACCAGCACTCAGGAGGCTGAGGCAGGAGAATCACCATGAGTTCAAGGCCATCATGGGTTCAAGGCCAGCCTGAGTTCAAGGCCAACCTGAACTATATAGTGAGACTCTCTCTCTCAAAAAAAAAAAAAAAAAAAGTAAAGGCATACTAAGAAAAATGAGTAAGAAAAATTCTCAAACAGATATTGGAGTTATTAGACACCAACTTTAAGAGTTTAAGCCAGGTGCGGTGGCACTTACCTGTAATCCAAGCATTCAGGAGGGGCTCTAGACTTGAAAGGATGTGGCTGATATTTAGAATAGTTGGAATTGAGGAGTGGGGGCTTACAGAAGGAGGCTGGGCAGGTTCACAGAAGTGGAAGACAGATGTGTAGGAAGTAGCGGTGCTGATGCCCAGTGATCTAAAGAGTGAGAGAACAGATCAGGACTGGGGCGGGTGGAGAAGCTGTAACAGGGACAGCTGGAGTCTTGGAAGGACAAGGAAGACGACAGAAGAAACAACACGGGAGGGTGGGGACATTGGAAAACATGCATGTCCTCAGTCCACAGGCTGAAGGTGCTCATGAACCCCAAGCTGGATAAATTCAAAGATAATCTTAAGAGGAGCCAGAGGAGAAAGGAATGTCTTGAAAATAATTTCGAAGGAGTAACAGTAGCACAGACAGCAGACGCTTCAGTGCAAATCATTGAAGTCAGAAGGTTAAAAAAATTTTTTTTAAAGTGCTGGGAAAAATAACTGCTAACCTAAAGTTCCTTAGAATTCTGTAGTAAAAATAGTCTTCAAAAGTGAAGGTAAAATGCAGATATTTCTAAGGCAAAGTTTTAAAATGGCTTCAGGGAATTGTTCAGGCATGTTGTCGCCAAGGTAAGCACAAAAAATGGTACAAGCCTGTAAATAGGAAGTAATAAAATAATAGTAAAAAAACTGGATAAACAACAAACTAATGAGGAGGAGGGGTGGGATAATAAAAAATCATGCAAACAAAAGCAAAAAAGAAGCCAGGTGTGGTGGTACACACCTGTAATTCCAGCACTCTGGGAGGCTGAGGCAGGAAGATTACAAATTCAAGCTCATCCTGGGCAATTTAGCAACTTAGTGAGATTTTCTCTCAAAATAAAAAATTAGAAAAAGTTTAGAAAGCCCTGGCTTCAATCTCCAGTATGAAAAAAAAAAAAAAAAAGGAAACGAATATAAAACACATAGTTTGTCCAAACAGAACAAATTCACATAGTAGCATAGTACGTATGTTAAATCAGGAACTAAATGCAAGTGGACTAACTATTCTAAGCAAAAGACTGAATGAAAACTCTATGGTGCTACAGGAGACATATTTGCTACCAGGATGGAGAGACTGGAAGTGACAGTGTTAGGTTTATACCAGATGTCCCCTACCCAGCCTCATGCACTTGTAGATGGGGCTTTTTTTTTTGGTCTTTTTGAGACAGGGTCTGGCTGTGCAGTTCAGGCTGGCCTTGAGCTCACTTTGTAGCCCAGGCTGGTCTCAAACTTGCAATGATCCTCCTGCCTCAGCCTCCCAAGTGCAGGTGGGGCTTTTGAAAGGGGACTGGATCCTGGGTGTTCTAGCTAGACATGCTGTTGAGCTGGAGCCCAGTCAGGACAGGCGGCCTGCGGGGCGTGGCCTGGAAGGCTGCCTCTCCCTCCGGGCTCCTCCTCTTCTCTCTGCCTCCTTGCGCTGTTCACCATGCACCGAGCAGCTGCCCTCCGCCAGCCCCTGCCCTGGAGCTGGCTGACCATGGAGTGTCCCGCGAGCCAAAATAAACCTCCCCTGCTGGAAGCTGTCGCTGTCGGGTCTTGCGCTGCCATCATAAGGAGGAACGTGACTAGACAAAGGGGGTGGAAAACGTCCCAGGAGTGTAATGGTCCCCAGGACCACTCTCAGGTCCCCTGCAAAGAATCACGGGACTCAGAAGGGCTGGTCTGTGCTGGTCACAGTTTATAAAGGAAGAAGTTCGCAGATTAAAATCAGAGGAGGGAGAAGGCAGGTGAACGAGCGAGGCGTAGGGGACACCGGGCCCACGTGTACGAGCCTGTGTGTCCCTCACAGCAGTGACACGTGACAACACGTATGGAGCACTGCCTGCTGGGACACTCACCTGAGGCTGGGTGTCCAGGGCTTGGGGTCAGTCACGCAGCAAGGCTGCAGCTCCTGAGGCCAAATAAATTTTTCAGCCTGACAAACCTACGGGCTCGGAAGTCAAGGTGCCCGCCCAGGGCTGGCGCTTTCTTGGAATCTGCAGGCTGAGGACCAGCACAGCCGGACTAGTGCTGACAAAACAGGCATTGAGAGACTGAAGCTAGCACAGCAGTGAGAGGGCAGACTTGCCCGAGATATACAATTTAAATTTTCTTCTGAGCTTAATAACGTAACTGTACATCACAGAAAGTAAAAATTGACAGCGCTAAAAGGGGAGAGAGAAAATTTGGCAATCACAACCCGCTTCCCACAATAAATGAAAGAACAAGCAGACAAAAACCTCAGTGAGATCGAACATGATTAACAAACACGGCGTATGCGGCATATGTGGAACACCGTACCCCACAGCGACGGAATGCACATTATTTCCCGATGCACACACAGCGTGACACTATCCGATCATATGGCTGAGCCGTAAGTTTCGACACGTTTTAAAAAGATTAGAATTATTCAGATCATGTCCTAGGAATAGAAAGGAACTTTCTTACTCTTTTAAGGGTAGCTATAACAATTTTTTTTCTTGTAGTACATGCCTGTAATTCCAGTACTCTGGGGAGCTGAGACAGGAGGGTCACAAGTTCCAGCCCAGCCTGGGCAATTTAGCAACTTAGCAAGACCCTGTGTCAAAGTAAAACAATAAAAACATGTAAAGGGCTCGGGTTGTAGCTCCGTGTGAAATGTAGCACAGGTGGCTACCCGGCCAGGCGGAAGGGGCGGGGCCTGGCCCTGGTGACTCTTCTGGGGGTCACGGGTGGGTGAGGGACCAGGACCTGCCCAGTCCCCACAGAGGCCGAGGGCCTTGGGAGCCACCGTGGAAGGAACCGTGCTGCAGCAGCCTGGAAGCCTCAGGGACATCAGAGGCCCAGCCTGATGACCCGGGCCAGGGCTGGGCTGGCTGGTGAGCACTGGCCACTGTGACTCCAGGTCCTGGGGCCAGTGTGCTGGGGCACCAGCACACCTTATGGCCTTTTTCATGGCCTCCCTCCGGGGCCCTGCATCCTCGGTGGCAGGTCAGGCTGGGGTATGGGCGCAGAGACCGGCAGGGACCAGAGAAGGACAGGGTGCGGGGTCCAGGGGCCAAAGGCAGGTCAAACACAGGCCAGAGCCTGGCGGAGCCCACAGTGCCCTCAGACTGGGGGTCCTGAGGCTCATCCATCGTCCTCCCGCAGCTACTGGCCCTGTCCCAGGTGGAGGTGCTGCGGAGTGGCCTTGCTGGGAAAGGCTGCCGTCACCCAGGTCCCGGCAGAGTCGCCTAGCAGGTGGCTTTCTCCTCGTCCCGGATTCGGGCTCTCAAGGGCAGCGCCTTAACCCTTCATGCAAGCCATGCCGCTCAGGCTGCGTCACCGGGCTACTCCTGCGCGGTCCCCAAGCCGGTGCCCGGCCTGCGCTTCCCATTGTTGCGGTGGCAGAGACGCCTGGTGCGTCCCCAAGCCCGGCCCTCCCTGAGCCACGTGGCTGCCATCTCCTCTCTGCGCTCTGCCAGGCGGTCCCGGCGGGGGGCGATTTGGGTGGCTTCCAGTTTTCTTAGCTATAAATAGCGCTGCCATGCATATCTTTATTACAAATTCCTTTTCTCTCCCCAGCCCTGAGCACAGAGCCCTGGGCACAGCCCCCCGGCCTCAGCCAGCTCCCGTGCCCTCCTGCCGGCCATGGCCCCACACACTGGGACCTGATGCTCAACGCTTCCCAAGGCACAGACAGAGAAGCAGACGGACCAAAGCTAAAGACAAAGCCCCCAGTATGCACGGGCTTTCCACTCCCTGAAACTGAAATGAGGGCGACGGGCGGCCTGGGGGCCAGACAGCCCCAGCCTCGCTGCCTGGTGAAGGCTGGTTTCTCTGCACCCTTCTTTTTCTAATGCTTTCCCTGACTTTTTAAAGGAAATAGTGGAACACAATGAACGCATACATTCTTCTTAGGCAAAGCTCACCGTGGTGTTTACATTTATTCTATAGTTTAAAAAATTTTTTGGAGTCCATCTAAGTGATTTATACTTATATCCAGAACAAATTCCACTTCACATCTCTTTTCCCACTTGTTTGTAAAATTTCCGCTGCATAGTCATTGCTCGGGATCAGCTGGGAATGAATCGGACCAGCCCCCCATGCCCAACCCTCCGACGCTGAGTCCTTTCTCTAAAATGATGTGGTAATTGGCTGAAACCTCCACGATCCTCCCATCTACTTGAAATCACCTCGAGATTGCTGCTAATACCTACCACGATGTAAAAGCTGTGTAAACACTTGTTATACCTGAGTACTGCGTGGGGGATAATGACAAGAGGAAATATCTGTTTGTGTTCGGTAGAGATATAATTTTTTTGCCCGATATTTTTGATCCCAGGTTGATTGAATCCTTGGATTTGAAATCTTCAGATACACAAGACTGGGTGTATTCTTTCATAATCTGTCCTTATTCCTTTTTTTTTTTTTTTTTTGCCCTTTTTTATTGCTTACTTTTCTGGCTTACTTTTGTTATTGATCAGATTTGTCAAAGAGGTGTCTCTATTTTGCTTTTTAAAAATTGGAAGAGGGAAGCCAGGTGTGGTGGCGCACACCTGTAATCCCAGCACTCAGGAGGCTGAGGCAGGAGCATTGTAGCAAGTTTGAGGCCATCCTGGGCTCAACACAGTGAGTTCAAGGCCAGCCTAAACTACATAGCAAGAGCCCGGTTCAAAAAACCAAAGGAAAAAAAATTGGGAAGGGGGACTTGCAGGGAAGCTCAGTTGTAAAGGGCTTTTCAGCATGCATGAGGCCCTGGGTTTGATTCCAGCACTGCAAAATAAGTTTTAAAAAGTAGAAAATAAATTTTTTCAAAGATTTAGCATTTGTTATCACTGATTGGCTGTTTGATTGTAGTTTCTATCATTCATTTCTATTTTGTTTTGTTTTTGTCTTCTTGAGACAGGGTTTCACCATGCACTTTCGGCTGGCCTCGAACTCACTTTGTAGCCCAGGATGGCCTTGAGCTCACAGCCATCCTCCTGCCTCAGCCTCCAGAGTGCTGGGATTACAGGTGTGCGCCACCACACCCGGCTCTGTCATTCATTTCTGTTGGTGGTGTCAAACTCTCTTTTCACCTTGCTCAGGGTTATCTTGCTGATGTTTTCCAGCTCCTTGGGCTGTAACTCTCAGTCTCCTTCCCCTCGCTGGTTTCCTGGTACACCCTCACTGGCCACACTGTCCATGATGAGCAACACTTCGGCCAGGCCCTGGCTTGTTGCACAAAATGGCCTCACTTGTGTCTGCGTCTAAGCTTCGTCTTGTAGCTTGTTGCTTAAATTTCCTGCTGAGTAGATTCACTTGACTTTCCTTTAGCTATTTTGTCTTAATTTTTATTTTATGTATTTAAATTTTGGAGGGGAGACAGGGTCTCGTAATTCAGGGTGGCCTTGAACTCACTATGTAGTCCAAACTGACCTTGAACTTGTGCTGATCCTCCTGCCTCAGCCTCCTGAATGCTGGTTACAGGGATCGCCTCCACGCCCAGCTTCATTGTAATTTCTATACTATCAGCAATGATTGTTGTATTTGTAGAATTTTTGGAGATCTCCTTTGTTTCCTAGTACTCCCTCTATTGCTAACACTCTTCCATGTGGCTGAGAAAAAAGTGAATTTCCCCTGTAGAATAGCAGTATCGACATACATTTCGTGTAATTTTTAAGTCGATGTATAACTTACCGACATAATCACATGGAACTCACACATAAATGACAGTTACATAAAATGCACTGATTTTAAGTGTACAGTCTACCAAGTTTTGCACAAATATGTGTAACCATAAAAATATATGACATTTCTACATCCCAGAGATCCCCCTCCCCACAGTCTTAGGACCCCTTGATCCTCTGTGGTGACGGCCACCATGGTGACCTCTGGAACTGTGGTTACCGGCAGGATTTCATAGGGCCAGGACCATGCGGCGTGTTTTCCGTGTCTGGCTTCTTTTGTTCAGCTTTTGTCTGAGCGACTCATCCACGTTGTAAGTGTATCAGTATCCTTTTTCTTTCTCTGTACCAATTTGTTTTTTGCAGTTCTGTTTACAGACATTTCCGGCGCTCCTGAGTTTTAGCTCTATGAATAGAGCTACTATAAACGTACTTGCACACGTTTCTTTTTCCCTTCTGGGGGACATGCTTTTATTTCTTTCGGATGAATACCTAAGAGAGGAATTGACGGTTGGTAGGGAAGGTATCTGTTTAGCTTTATGAAAATATTGCTGAAGTTCTCCCCAGTGGCAGTTCGTGATCCTTAGCGTTTGCCCCGGGAGTTCAGCAGCCAGGTATGAGCTCGGAGCAGGCACTGTCAGCCATAGTCCAAGCCCTGGAGGGACCAGGACCTCCAGGTGTCCCCAGGAGGTTCCTTCACCTGCTCAGTGACACCTCGGAGCTAACTGTAGCCCCGTGATGAGACGCTGGGCAGTGGAGTCACAAGGCAGGAATCTGGCCAGCGCCCATCCTCATCCTCCCCATCTGGCTTGGAACAGAGATGTGATGGCTGGATCTGTGTGGTCAGAGCACCGGGAGACACCAGAGCAGAATGTGGAAGCGGCCGGGCCTCTGTGACATGCAGCCTTCGTGTGTATGGTGGAGGCTGTGCAGGACAGGATGGGACAGGCTCCACTGCAGGTCTGACGCCCGTAAGGATGTAGTTTCCATGACGACAGTCCCTGCGTGTCCACTGCAAGGAGCACAGGACCTCGAGCTGTTCCCTGGCCTTTCCTGGCCACTGGACCAGCAGCTACTCCTGGCAAAGGAGACGCCTGGGTTGGGGGCCGTGTGGGACTGCGCGTGGCCCCTCAAGGAGGGTGGAGGTGACACCCACCAGAGCAGACACAGTGGCTCACGTAGGAGGGGTCCACCTCACCCAGCAGCCAGGGAGGGTGGGGTGCTCCGCGGAAGCCCAGGTGCCAGTGGCCTAGACAGGGTGTGGAGGTGGTGCTGACTCCACCCGGGGGGCTGCGCAGGGCTGCTCTCTGCTGTCCCCTGCCCGGGGTGCACTGTCTGCAGATGTGGCGGTGCCCACCTCTGCCTGGCGCCTGATGAAAGGGAGCAAGTCTGGGGTTCCTGCCTGTCCCCCCGACTGGTGGCTTCTCCACTTGTTGGTCATTGCGGTGGCTCACATCCCCTGGGGCAGTTAGGCACAGACAACCCATCCCCAGGGCACAGTGGTGCATTTGCTGGCCCTCTCTTCTCCATCTTCCTCCTGTCTGGCCTCAGGGCCTTTGCATGGCAGCCTCTTCTGCTGAAACCCTTTCCACTGACCTCTCATCATTAGCCACTCTGTCACTCAGATCTCTGTCACTGCAGCTTTCCCATCGCTTTCCATGGACACCCATTCGGAAAGCACAATTTTCTATTTCATATCTTTGGCCTGTGGTTGACCGTGGCCATGTAAAGCCTGAGGGTAGATGGGGGAGCATCGTGTAACCAGTTTCATGCCCGGTGCCCACGGATTTTACTGTCGGTCTGGGGCACGAGCCCTGCAGATGCAGCCACCTTGTCCATCTGCTCCCCTGTGTGATTCAGGGCCAGGCACAGCTGGCAGAGTCGATACACAGTAACTGTGCAGGGGAGACCCGGCGACAAGCACAGGACCATGGTTAAAGGCACCAGCTAGGAAAGCAGATCAAGACTGGCTCTGGGACTTGTGGCCGGTCAGCTTCTCTGTGCCTCAGTGTCCTCACGCGTAAAGGGAAGAATTGATTGCCCATCTCCCTGTTGTGCGGGTCTGGGGCAGTGGGCGCTGGACTTTGGGAGGGTTTCTGGGGCTGTGGCGAGTACAATATAAACTGCAGCTCGTGCCTTCGCCGGGACCACTGCCGTCACCACCACCATCGCCCCTTCTCTCACACCTCCGTCACTGTCACCGCCACCATCAGCACCTCCCCCTCACCACCGCTGTCTCCATTACCACCACCTCCCCACCTCTGTGATCACCCCTGGCCCAAACACCACCACCACTGCCACGCCAGGCTGTCCCGAATAGGCTGCCATGTCCAGGGCCGGACGATGGCCATTGAGGGACTCAGGTCTTCTTGGACAAATGGCTGGGGCCGGGAGAAGCGGGGGCAGTGATACTTCCCCACAGGAGAGCAGCCCCTGGAGGTGGGGCACAGGGAAGGCTGTGGCTTTCTTTGGGAGAATGAGCCCCATGTGCAGCACTTTTGGCTCTGCAGATGTGATGCTTGTTGCTATGGTGACTGTCCTAACAATAACCTCCCAGAACTGATATTCCCCACAACCGCCCCAGCTGCCACCTGGGAGGGAGAGCCCTCCTTGCTTACGAAAGCGCACTAGAAAGGACAAGGTGGGAGGCAGAGATGACACGGGTGGGGGCGAAGAGGGCCCTTCCTGAGGGGAGGGGTAGGGGAGCGGTGAGGGGAGCCTGGGCCTCTCTGACCATCAAAGGTGGTGCAAGGTCTCCCGGGGACTGGGGCAGGTCAGAGCTGGGGACCTGTCGCTGTGAGGGAGGAGCCCTCTGGGGCTGGCAGAGACTCCCCGACCTCCCTCCCTGGTCAGGGCAGCTTCACATCCTGCTTGAAGGCTTCAGTCCAGAGGAGGGGCTCTGGGGTCCGCAGGGAGCGGGAGTAGAGAGGGGTGGAGCACCCCAAGTGACCCCCATCTTTTTGTGGTCCTGGGCAGCCTCCCTGGCCTGTGTGCTCACCTGTGCCTATGGAAGGCAGTGTGTGTGTGATACATGTGTATATTGCTTCCGTGTGTGTTTGCGTGCACATTTGTGTGCATAGACAGTGTACGTGTGTATGTGTGTTTGTGAGCGTAGTCACGTGTGTGAGAAAAGGCACGGGAGGTTTATGGTCAGTGGCGTCTGGGTCCCAGCCACCTGTTGGCCATGTGACCACGGACAGGTTACCTGGCCTGTCTCTGGTCCGCTCTAGCAGAGTGGGGGTAATAATAACAGCTGAGAGAGACAGGCAGAAACCTGCACAGTGCAGGCAGGCAGTGTCGGCGTCAGCCGCTGCTGGGTCCCAGCACTGTCCTTTCCCGGACTCACCTTCGGGGTCAGACGCAACCAAGAGCAAGCCCCTCCTCTACGGTCTCCCTGTTGGGGTGGCCCAGGGTTTCCCACGGGTTTGTGCCTGGGGCTGAGGTGGCACCAGGGGACCAGTGGAGCCTCATCTCCCACCTGGCCTGCTGAGCCCAGTCAGGACCAGGTGTCCTTTGCCTGGTCAGGTAGGGGCTGACCTGGGACCCGACCTGGGACCCACACTTGCCCAGGACCCTGGAGTACAGGGACTGGCTGCATGGCAGCCCCGTGCCAGATGCACCCCTTTGGGGGAAGGCCCAAGAAGCCTCCTTTTACCTACCCAGAGGACACTTCTTGTGGTCCCGAGGGAGCCCTGGGCTGAGTGGATAGGCCCGGAATCTGCCCCTGGGCAGCGGCGGCCAACCCCACCCAGAGCTGTCTGGAGACCCCTTCTCCTGGCTTCCAGGGCGTTTTCAAGAGGCGAGCGGAAGGAGGAGCGCAGAGCGGATGGAATCCCCAGCGTCCAGGCCTAGCACGGTGGCGGCGGTGTAGGCAGCTGGACCAGGCCTAGGGGACCTGTGTGTCCCTACCAGGGAAGGGTGGCTGTGCTCTCAGGTCCAGAGTCCCTCCCAGGGCAGCTTGTTCTCCTGGCTCAAGGCCTCTAGGCATGGACTGTAAGTGTCCCTCCCCAGGCCCCCAGGGACCCCAGCCACCGATCCTAGAAGGGAGGGACTGGGACCGCGGGGCGGGGCCCAACCTGGGAAGCTCTTGGGTCAGTTGGGGCGCAAGGGGTCCAAGTGACAGAGTCCGGGAAGGGTTGTGCGGAGCGAGTCTTGGGGAAGGCGGCATAGGAACACCCGCCTGCAACCGTGGGCTCCGGTTCGCTCTGGCCGTCCTGGCGAAGTGGCCTGGGTGTGGCGGGAGAGGAGAGGCGCCAGGCTTCCTGCGCGGTCCGCCGAGCGCGCGGGCAGCGGGTGCAG
>NW_004955456.1:7684896-7703235 GCF_000276665.1 Chinchilla lanigera
CGCCCCGGGCGCGCGCGTTCCCCGCTCCCGGGCCGCTGCAGGGGCCGCTCCTGCCAGGGTCCCCCGATTCTTCTGGAAGCAGGAACGCAGCGGGGGAGACGAGATCGGAGAGCCCGGACCGGGGCACCAGGGTGGAGAGCAGGGCGCGGCGGGGCCCCGCGTGGCTCCCGGGTTCGGAGCCATCGGGCCGCGAGGGGGGAGCCCTGGGGGCGGGGGCCGCTCAGGGGCGCGAGGGCGGCGCAGGTGGCCGCGGGGAACAGGTGCCCGGCGCAGCGCGCGTCCGAGGGCCCCCGCGTGCCCGAGCCGGGTCATCTTTTCTGGGCAGGTGGCTGCCCAGCCCGCCTCGGTGGCCTCGGACCCTGTGCGCACTCCTCGCCTCTGCTCCGAGGCCTCCCCCTGCTCCGTCCCTCCTGCGCGGCGGGGGCGCTGGCGCGATTTCCTCTTACACATCCACCAGCAAATCCTTTTTTTTTTTTTCTTTACTAAAAAAGCGCCTGGTGCACCCTTGTGGTGGTGAGGAACGCTGATCACCGGTCCCCGAGCGTGGCCCGCCGGGGGTGCGGGTGCCTCCCCCTTGTCCTGCACGCGCGGAGGATTCGGGTCAGGACCTGCGTGGAGGGAATGGGAACGGATGGTCGGTGTGGGCCGGGTGCACCTGAACAGCCGCTGGCCGCCCAGCGCCTCACCCCGCCAAAACCCGGCCCCCCCCCGGCGGGCCTCGGACACGGGCTTGGAAGATTTTCCCTGAGCTGCCTGAGGCTGGCTGGAGGCCTGTGGGGAAGAGGGCAAGGGGCGAGGAGTTCTCAGGCGGGGACAGGGGTCCAGGGTTGAGACTCCCAGGAAGAGACTCTGTGGCCTGCGTGTGGGGACAGGTGGCCACAGTCAGTGCGTCAGGCTCTCTGAGGAGGGCAGCAGGGGTCTCTGCTTCCTGGGAAACTTCTAGGCCTCTTCTCTGTGTGCGAGGGTGCAGGCCCCGGCTGGCTGCCCTGCTGTGCTCCCAGAAGCCCCTCTCTGGAGGACGGGCATGACCACTGCCACCCACACGGGAGAGGCGGCTGAGAGGGTCGGGACAGGTGAGGGGCTGCCAGCTCCTCCCCAGGCAGCAGACACAAAGGCGTGCGGAGGCCACACTGTGCTGGGGGAGAAGTGAGGCCTGGCGTCCAGGGCCAGTGTGACGGGGCCAGGAGTGGAGGTGTGCTCGCTGGGACAGCGGCTCCCCCAGCAGACCCCCGTGGGACCTTTGATAGACACCTCGGCCAATAGGCACTCGGTGGGCATGACACCCTGATGGGCCTGGGCTATGAAGTCTAGTTGTTGACAGTCCCCGCGGGGGCACAGTTGGTGGAGCTTCCCAGCCCCAGGTGGACTTGTCCAAGTTTATTTAAAGCTGCAGCCCCTGGCACCCGGTCCGGATGAGCTCCCTTCTTGGCTGAAGGGCCAGGTCACAGGCACATAGCTGCTGACCAGCCCTCTCCCCTGCCCCGTCCTGATCTTCTCCTGGGGCTGCCCAGGGCAGCTGTGGCAGGGCAGCAAGTGTCCCTCCTTGCCCAGCCCAGTGACGTGCTGAGGGCCACCCAGGAACAAAGCAGGGGGACCCCCAGTTGGCAGGGACCAGCTGGCAGTGCGGTTTATGCTTTTATTGGGTAGATTTTTAAAACCTAGCAATTCTGGGAAAAATAAACATTGCTATCTCTTCTACCCGGAGTTGAAAAACTGTTCATCATTTTGGCTTCAAGTCTTGTCCGTAAATTATAAGAGGTAAAGCGTCATGCGTAAAGACTGAGGAACCCGTTTCCCGGGACTGCAGCTAAGCATCTGCACCCTTCCTTCCCGGCTGTCGCTGGGGCATTTGCACACAGATACAAGTGGCCCAAATGCGCAGAATTCCTTCATGTTTTCTTTGAAGTTTCCGTGACAGTCCAGACCTGGTTTTCTTGCTCAGCCTAGGCTCACTGACCCTGCATGCGGCTGCGCATGGTGACCTCGGAGCTTGGCGTGGAGGCCTATAGCAGAGGCCTGAGTTTTCCCTTCCACGATGGGTGGAAATCTGAGTTTTGCCTCCTGCTTCTACCTCACCTGCATGTGGCCTTCACTGTACCTGGCTTTGCAGACACAGGATGAGTGTTTTTTGGGGTTAACTCTGGCAGGGGCTGCTGGAGGAGTCCACCCTACTGTGCCCACCTCCAGCCCACAGGGGACACCGCTGTCCCGGCCCCGGTGCAACATGTGTGCGTGGTGGCAGGAAGCCATCTCACGGTATGCATTTAGGCTTCTGCTTTTGGGGAACCGATGGTCTCCTGAGAGGTTTTGGATGTAATTTCAGGGGTTCAGGGACCCTTCCTGGTGCGGGGGTACCAGAGCTGTGGCCTGTGTGGTCTCCGCATCTAACAGGTGCTGATGAATTCAAAGGTTTGATTTTATTTGACGCAAGCTGTCTAGGAAGGGACCCCCACCCCTGTTTCACAAATAAGCACCTGAAGCTCTCTTGGGAGGCAGCTTGCGCATGTCCAGGCAGCGGGAAGAAGTTCGACCTCTGCCCAGCGGGTCTCCTCCCAGGCCCCAGATGGGCCCGGAAGTGACCTTGATGTGTCCTTGACTCCATCCAGCGCCTCCAGGGAGTTCGTAGAGAACATGCCATGTCCCGTTGTGTGTGACCCGCACTGGGCTGGGGGCATCGTTCACTGCTCCTGGTGCTTCCTGTGACAGGCCTCCTCTGAACCGCCACAGCCTGCTAGGTAGTTAATAGATAAACTTAGAAAATCAGAGCAGATCAATTTTAGAGTCTCCCTAGCTCAGAAGCTGGTTGCCAGGGAGGAGAGGAATCCGTGGAGGAGGAATCTTGTTTGTGGTCATGTTTGTTTTCTCCCCACCCCCAAGCACACCTGGCCTTCCCGCCTCAGGGCCTTTGCCGGTGCCGACCCTGCACCTCCCCAGCCACTCCTCCCCAGAGGCAGGGGCTGGGTCCCTGCCCAGCCGAGTTCCCGGGCTTGGGGTGGGTAGATTTGAGCCTTCCCTGTGGCCTGGCTCTGAGGAGCTAGCGTCTTCCTGGTCCTGATTCCTTAATGTAGGGTAGGTGAAAAAGAAGTCGCACGTGCGGAGGTTGCTAGCAAGATGCGCATTAAGGTGCCGCTAGTTTAGTTACTATTTAATGGTATTTTTATACCATAACCTACTTTGCTGCGAGCTAAGAATACATCTGCATGCTTGTGCCGGACTCTTTCTTTTCTGGTAACAGTTGCTAGCAAGCACTTTGCTGGTGCTTATTCCGTGCAGGCGCTCGGTCTATTAGGTAGGTACTGTGGTCTCCGCAGTTGACAGGAGAGGTGACTGTGGCTGGAGGAGCCTCTGTCCCCCCTGGGAGAGGTCACACGGGGTCAGGGCTTGACTTCAGGTGCTCTGGTGCTGGAATCTGTGGGCTGCTCCTTGGCCAAGCTCGGGACCCTCCTTGGGTTAAGAACGTGGTTATTCCGCTCGCCTCTCAAGGCCCACTGGTGTCGACTGACCTCAGGCTTGTGGGCCACGCCTATGCCCTGCCAGTGGCTGAGAAGGCTGATTCGGGCTCCTGCAGCTCAGGGCAGTGCCCATGGCTCCGCAGGAACGTGGATTCATCCTCGCCGGCTCTCCATGACAACCAACACTCTGACCCCATTTGAGACCAGCAAGGCTTGAGATTTTTATTCTATTAAACAAATTACTGGGACAATATAGTCTTATCATAAAAAAAATCAAGTAATAGTGACAAAATGTGACCTTTTACCGCATGCTCCTCACACCCCTTTGGAACGTGAACTGTTTATTTTAATGTCAGTATAAGGGTATGTATAGGAGTTTGTAGGTAAATACACTTACAAATATTTATCCTATTTATTTATTTATTTATTTATTTGTGACAGGGTCTCACCGTGTAGTTTTGACTGGCCGTAAACTTACAGCGATCCTCTTGCCTTAGCCTCCCAAGTACTGGGGTTACAGGCGTGCGCCACCATACCTAGCAGGATGTGTATATGATTTTAAAACAGATGCATTACCATGCAAGTGACCCTGCAGTTTGCCCTGATGCTTTTCCAAAAAGAAACCCCCCTCCCAACTTGTAACTGATGCACTGGCCTGCTGGATCCGTAGCAGACAGGCATCTTTGTACACAGTGGTCATACTGGATTTTCACACCAAAATTTGGGACCTGTCCTCTGACGAGCTTGGCAGAGAACGAGAGTGCCGTGTGTTCGGAGTCAGGGCGTGACGGGAGCAGAGGGCCATTTCTCAGCACGGCTGCAGGGGCAGGGTGCGTGTGTGCCTGCCTGGCTTTAAAAACCTTTCCACATGGGTATATCACATACATGTGGGTATTTTATTCATACAAAACCCAAATGTATTTAAAGTGGAAAGTCCATTTGTGTTCGAGGTGGTGTTCCCGGCTGCCAGACTTGGGGTGGCTTCTGGTTCCTGGGTCAGAGTCCCACACTGGGTCCCTCCTCCGCTGCTGGGGGCTTGTGCTTTACAGATCCTAAATGATCCTACCAAATGACAGTAGGGTCTCTGTTAAACCAGGCACGAGCTGCGGTTGAATTCTAGAGCGGATCGTCGACAGCCGGCAACGAGTGGACCGTGCTCTGTAGGCGGAGCGGCGTCCACGCTGCCGCCACGGTGCTGTCCCCATGCCGAGCCGCACCGAGGCCAAGCGGAACAGTGTACTGTGTTCTGTTCCCATGCGCGTGCGGCAGCGCCCGTTTCCAGTTCCAGCACGGCATGGAGGAACCCCCACCTCTCCTCCGAAATATGTCCAAGTGCTTGGAACAATGCCCTGCACACAGTAGGCGCCAGCAGTGGCTCGGTGACAGTCCAGGCCACTCAGACCTTGCAGCTGTGGCGCTTCCAGAGCAGTGGCAGATCCCTGAGGCCCGGCCTGGGGTCTCTGCTAGTCTTGCCTCCTGGTGCAACGCAGCTGCAGGGCGCCTGGCCTCTCATCGCCGTCCTGGAGCTGCTTTCCAGGAGAGCTGAGCATCGTGCTGGTTTTGTGATGGGGTTTGGCACAGCCTGTCTGTTAGGGGTTGTCCGGGTTGAGTAAGAGCAGGACCTGCAGGAGGGGTTTGGAAAAGCTCCCAGCTGGCTCAGGGACAACTGCAGGCGCCCTGAGGCCGTACTTCACCCTGCATTCCTGTGGTGCCTCCCGCTAACTGGTGTAGGAATTTGCCTTTGGGTTGTGTGTGCTCACAGCGCCGCTGACACCTCCCCACTGTCTAGAGCCCAACGTGTCCGGATGGGAAGCGTGGCCACAAAGGTGGGACGGACGCAGTGTGATCGAAAAGTCCAGGGAATGTTTAACTCTGAAACCAAATGGATCACAGTAGGAGACACTCTGCCACGACGCTCCCTGAAACACCCCCTCCCTTCAGACGCACTCACCCCATCATTCCCGCCACTTTCGAGGCAGCTCTGGGAGTCCTCCTTCAGGGGTGTCTTTGCTTGTGCTGTGTGGCTGTGTCGGTGTCCTGAACCCATTGGAAACCTGTCTCTTCCACGGTCATGTTGATTTTGGGAAGGAGCGAGAGTCACACGGCGCTAGATTCCCTGGATAAGGCGGGTGAGGACACACTCGTGTTCTGACGCGCCCGAGCTTTCTGTTGGATGGCACCCGACAGCAGCGTTTACCGTATTTTTTATCACATCTTGGAAAAACATTAATGAAAAAGGACTTCAGAACTGCTTCAGAAAGTGTCAAGAATAAGGAGAGCAGTGTTTGAAGGGAGTGGAGAAGGAATTAGTAACTTCAAAATTTTCCCACAAAAGAAGCCAAGGTCCAGACTACTTTAGTGGTAAAGTTTACCAAACATTTAAAGAAGAATTAGTACATGTTCTTCACAAACTCTCCCAAAATAGAAGAAGAGCAAATTCTTCCCTATGCATTTTATGAAATCAGTAATACTGTGCCACCGGACCAGAGACATTACAAGAAAACCACAGACTAGTAACCTTTACCAATATAGATACAGCATCCTCAGCAAAATACTAGCAAAACTAATCTAGCCACATATGAAACGGATTATACATTGCGAATAAGTAGGACTTATCCCATGCGCAGAAAGCAAACTGACTTGGTTTAACACATAAAAGCAATTTATGTAATATACCATACTGACAGAACAAGCAGAGTACATGGTCATCCCAACAGGTGAACAAAAAAGCATTTGACAAAATTTGGTACACTTCCTGGTAAAAAATACTGCAAAATAGGAACTAAAGGGAATTTGCTCATTTGACAAAAGACACTCATTATGAACCCAAGCTAACGTTTATAATAGTGAGAGACTGTTTTCTCAAAGGTCAGAACCAAAGCATGGATGTGTATCCTCTCTAGTTCTACTCTGCATGATAAAGGAGGTTCTAGCTAGGGATAACAAGATCGGTGGCAATTGACATGATCTTGTTTATAGAATATCCTAAAGAATCTACTAAAATACTATTACAATTAAAAGAATGAACTGACCAAAGTTGCAGGATACAAAACCAGCAGACAGAAATCCATCATATTTCATTACACTAGCAATGTTTAGTCTCAAAATAAAACTAGGAAAAACAGTCCCATGTACATAAAGAAATAAAATATTGAGCATGAAATTTAGAAGATTTATACTTTGAAAACTACAAACCACTGCTGGGAAAAGTTAAAGAAGACCCAAATAAACACAAAGATATCCCATGTTCATGGATTGGGAGACTTGTTATTAAGAAGGAAGTGTGAATGATGACAAAATGTTTCAGTCCCAAATGATACAAACTGATTATAACGTTACAAAAAAAAAAAAAAAAAAAAAGGAGGACGTGTGCTCCAATTGAAATTGACCTATAGATTAAAAACTCCAGCTTTTTATTGTTGTTGCAAAGTTGGCAATTTTATCCTCAAGTTTACATGGAAATGCCAGGGACACAGAAAAACCAAAAGAATCTTGTAAAAGAAAAACAGACTTGAAATACTCACAGTTACCTAGCTACAGCAGTCAAAGATAAGGTACTGGCAAAGATAAGGGCATGGACTAGGGGAATAGGATCACGAGTCTGGAATGAATCTGTGCATCTGTGGTCAGCTGACTGTGACATGAGCACCCAGAAAATTTGGTGCGGGGAGAATAAGGACCACTCAACAAACGGACCATTGGGTATCCACATGCAAAAGAGTGAAGTGGGAACCGTGCCATACCATACTGCCTATGAAAATTACCTCCAAATGCATTATAGACTTATACGTAGGTGCTACAGCCATAAAACCCTTAGAACAAAGTGCTGGAGTTAATCTATATGACCTTGCATTAGGCAGTAATTTTTTTTGAGATATGACACCAACAGCACAACCAAGAAAAGAAAAATGGGTAAATTGGGAACTTTATCACCACGAAAACCTTTTGTGCCTCAGAAGACACCATTAAGAAAGTGAAAGGCTAACCTACAGGATGTAAGTAATTATTTGAAAATCTTGTGTCTGCTAAGGAATTTGTGTTTGGGACATTTTAAGGTCTCCTGCTACCTGAAAGTAAAATAGACACCCCAGTTAGAAAATGGGCAAAGGGTATGAACAGACAGTTCAGTGTACCACTGGCCAGCAGCTCCTGGAAAGATCTTTGCTAGGGAAATGCAGATCAAAAGGACCATGAGACCCACCTCACTGTCACTACTCAGGGAGCACCCGATCCTCGGTGCCCCAGGGATACAGAAGCCGTGTCCACACACACTTGTCTGTAGCTCGCTCTGGGGACGGTGTAAACCTGGAAACCACTCGAAAGTCCGTCGCCCGACAAAGGGGTAAAGAAACGTGTTTTGTCCATGCAGGGAGATCTCAGGCATAAAGAGAAATGACATACTGATCAGTCTGATCATGCTGCAGTGTGGGTGGACCTTCACAACATGGCGCTCAGCAAAAGAAGCAGGTTTCCAAGGGTCATGTGCTGTAAGAGTCCATTTATAGGAAACATCCAGAGGAGAGAAATCCTTGAGGCAGAAAGTGAAGTCGGGACACAGCAGGGAGAAGGTGGGAAGTGAATGATGATGGGCTGAAGTCTGTGTTTTAAAAAGTTTGTTACTATCACTGCTACTATTATGATTTTGCAGTGCAGAGGACTGAACCCAAGGCCTTCACACTGCTACATGCCTGAGCCTTTTTAAATTTTTTGATACAGGGTTTCACCAAATCGCTAAATTGCCTAGGCTGGGCTGGAATTTGTTTTTTATTTATTTATTTATTTATTTTTTTGGTTTTTCTCCGGTACCGGGAACCGAACTCACGACCTTGCGCATGCCAGGCAGGCGCTTTTGTGGCCGAGCTAAATCCCCAGCCCCTGGGTTTGAATTTGTGATCTTTCTGCCTCAGCCTCCCAGAGTTCTGGGATTATAGGTGTGTACCACCCCACCCAGCTAGAAGTTTGTTTTTGTAGGGACAAAGTATTATAAACTCGGATTGTGGTGAGGCTGTAGAACTGTGTAAATATATTAAAAGCTACTGCGTTATATGCACTACACATGCAAGTTGTTTGCTAGCTGAACTGTATGGTAGCAGATATTTAAGAAGGTGTAAAATCTGCTCAGAAACAACAGAAAGCTCTTACACTAGGGTCTCAACATCCAAAGAGCTGAAAAATGAGTTTAAAAATTAATGATTACCAAAACCGAGCCCAGGCCTGGTGGCCTCCCTGCTGGAGAGCTCTCTGGAGCCAGGCCTGTCCTTTGAGCCTGGATCGGCTGCCACAGACAGAACCGCCGCGAGAGGCCGCCTGACACGAAACCGCTGACCCTCGCCTGTAACCAAGTCTCTAAACTTAGCCGGCCCTGGGCCTCTGCCTGTCCTGGCAGGGTCAGGTTCCCTCTTGTGGGCAGGTGGCATCTGGGGCTGGTCGAGGTGACACAGGCCACCCCTCCCTTCCCGGAAGCTGTGTCCTTCTGAGGGCCCCCGCCAGGCACCCTAGAGGACTTTCAGCTTCCAAACGCGGCCCCCGAGGCCTAACCCCGTGTCCTGGGTTCCCTTTCCTTTGTCCCTGGGTCCCTCAGGACCGTCCAAGCAGGCTTTCCTGAGCGAGGCGGGGCTGGGGCCTCCTGCTGCTGCAGGACGAGATGGCCGTGGGGTCCCCTCACTCTGGCCGCACCTTCTTTCCTTTCTCGGTGGAGGCTGGTGGGGTCCTGCAACGGCAGAACAGCTTTCTCTGTGGTGGGCTGGGTGACATCCAGGGACAGGTGTGGCTTCCCTAAAAGGCACCCCAGGATCAGGGAGATGGGAAGAGGGTGCGAGCACCCCGTTTCTCAGGTGGTGGGACAGAAGGGGGTCGCCGAGGGGCTGCCTGTTTGAGGTTTTGAGGCCCCTGCGGGCCGGCAGGCAAGGCAGCCGGCCAAGGGCCCCGCCCCGCCCTGGAAATCAGCATGGCCCAGCCCGGTCTCCGCTCACAGAGGTGCGGCCCGCCTGGCCCGGCCCCACGTGGCCCGTTGTGGTCCCCGTCATAACAGCTCGCGGGCCTGCGAGGTTGCCGGCAGCCAGGGTGCGGGTGCAGCCCAGGTCAGGCACTGGATCCTCACAGTGTAATCTTCTGATCGCGTTCACGAGCTTTGGCCTTGACAGTGACCGCGTGACAGATGGGCCCTGGCGGCCTGTCCTGTGGGAGCAGTGCCCCTCTGCCCCTGTTTCTTGGCAAGGCGGCTCCAGGGTGCCTGGGCAGGGGAGGGCCAGGGGGCAGGGGCTGGCCGCCCCTGGGTCCAGGGTCAGAGGCTTCAGGAGGGAGTGGTTGGGGGCCGGCAGCCTCCAGACACCCGTCAAGGATGCCGACAGCTTTTAGTGCAGAGTTTACTTCTGGAATCCTTGTTTTTGTCATTTGTCACCAGAGGCTAAGGTTAGATCAGCCACTTGGTAATAAAGGAGCCTTTTTCTTTCTTTATTTATTTTGGTACTGGGATTCAAACTTAGGAATCGAACTCAGGACCTTGCGCTTGCTAGGCAGGTGCTTGTGCCGCTGAGCTATATCCCTGGTCCCGAAGGAGCCTTTTTAAAAACCTGGGATTGAACCCAGCATTTGCACTGAGCAACACTTTTTTTTCTTCTTTCTTTGAGACAGAGTCTCGCTACATTGCTGAGTTACCCAGACTCGAGGTTTGAACTTGCCACCCTCCTGCCTCAGCCTCCCAGAGTACACAGCTGTGTGCCACCATGCCTTGGTAAAAACTAGATTTTAAAGACAGCACTTCAACTCCCTCCCTCCTTCCCTTCCTTTCTTTTGGAAATAGGGGATTGAACTCAGGGCCCTCTACTGCTGAGATACATCTTCAGCCCCTCTTTTCATTTTTTATTTTGAGACAGGATCTTTCCAGATTGCCCAGGTGGGACTTGAACTTGCGGTCACTCTGCTGCAGCCTTCCTGAGTGCTGGGATGATAGGTGTGTGCTAGCACACCTGGCTGCTTCCTGGTTTCTCAGCGGTGTGGCCATGTACCCTATCAGAACATTTTAAAACATAGTAGTAGAGTACACGTAATAAAAAAGTTACTGTTCTGATCACTTTTAAGTGTACAGTGTGGGTAACAACATAGACCTCGGGAGGCTGAGGCAGGAAGATTGCAAGATTGAGGCCAGCCTGAACAACTTAATAAGACCCTGTCTTGGGGGCAGGGGTGTAAGAAGAACGAAGATGCGTTATGCACGTGGACCAGCTCCTTCAGAGCAGCATAATCATCATGTACTGCAGACGGGAACTAATAACAGTAAAAATTACAAAAAGTAAGATGACGTCTCAGAAGGGCTGGGGGTGTGGCTTGGAGGTAGCACTTGCTTAGCAGAACTGACCCTTGGTACCACTCCCCCCAAAATTCACATCTCCACATTCCATCTCCAGGTCTGCAGCATCTTCCCCAGCAGACACGGTGTCCCTGTGAAACCCTGAATCCCTGCGCCCTCCCAGCCCTGGAATCCCCTTCTCTGTCCCTGCGTTTGACTGAGGGCCTCGTGCAAGTGGGCTGTCCAGTGCTTGTCCTTTGTGACTGTCCCGTCTCACTGGCACAGAGTCTGCAGGGCGTGCTGGTGCGGCCGGTGTTAGAATGTCCCGTCTGAACAGTATCCCATTGTGTGTGTAGATGCACTTTGTGTATCCATTCATCCATCGACCCACACTAGGTTTGCGGAATTCCACTTCTCAGCCACTGTGAATAACACTGCCTTAAGCGTGGGTGTAAGAAGACTTTTTTTCTGAGACAGGATCTTGCTATGCAGCCCAGGCTGGCCTCAAACTCCCGGCAGTCCTCCTGCCTCAGCCTCCTGAATGCTGGGACTACAGGTGTACATCACCATGTCCGGTGTAAAAGGACATTTTTTGTTTTGTTTTGTTTTTCTCCAGTACTGGGAACCGAACTCACGACCTTGCGCTTGCCAGGCAGGCGCTTTGCTGCTGAGCTAAATCCCCAGCCCTAAAAGGACATTTTTAAGGGGCAAGATAACTGGTCCCTCCTGCTCGTGCGACTCATCAACTACTGTGCAGTGTCGTGGGGGTTGCGTGTGACTCCTGTGAATCAAGAGTGTTTGGGTCATGTTTGGGTCACTTCCAGCTCCTGTGCTGCTTGGGTGGAAACCCCATGTCTTTACCCCAGACCTACGGCAAAGTGCCCTTGTATGTGAGGTGCCCACAGGCGGGGACCAGGACAGGTCCAGCGTACCACACAGGGAATAAAGTAAGAGGCATAAACTCTGCTCCATCCGCAAAAGCAAAACTTGAAACTTCACTTGGCAGAGAACTGAAGCAAGTGGACGCCAACATTGCACGTGGTTCCGGAGCTGAGTTGGGAGTTTGCGTGTCCCCCGCCGCATGTCTGCTCCCCGTTGTCCTCCGTGTGATGGCCCCTGTTCCTATCCGTGTGGTGACTTCCTGCTGCCCTGCCCTGCCAGGAGGACACAGCAGGCTTGGAGCGCTGCCTTTGCGGTGGCTGCTGCCGTCCCTTCACTGTCCTTGTCCTTCTGTGAGAGCCTCTGCTGAATCCGGTAGCTGGTTCCTTCCGGGTCAGTGCACGGGGGACACTCGTGTCCCACGCAGGGTCCCACGGCACAGGCCTTGTGCAGAATGAACCCTGCTGGTGTCGTGCTTCGAGGCGCAGAGGGGAGACCGAGCTGCCGTGGGGGGCGCGGAACCTAGACTGTGCCGGGAGCCCAGGGTCACACAGACAGGCCTTCTCCTCCTGAGGCCCCTCTCCCCGCCCCGTGATGCAGGGGACAGGTGGGGCGCTGCGAGGGCCCCACTCGTGCTGGCTCAAGCTCGGGCTCTGGGGTCCCCGTGAGAGCCCAGGTCTCCCACCAGGCCTGAAGCTCAGCTCAGTCCCAGCCGCTCCGAAGGCCAGGCTGGCTGTGGTGAGTCCAGCCTCTCTGGAGGTGACACGGGAGACGTGTGTGGTTGTGGCGGGGCCTACGGGCAGCATGGGCAGTGGCAGGGGCCCCGGCCCCCCTGACAGGGCACTGCCCATTGCCCGTGTCCTCAGTGCCCTTGCTGGACCTCCCTAGTCCCGCCAGGCCCAGCATGTGGTGGGGACAGATGCCCAGAAGAGGTCCCCAGCCCTGTGTGGCAGCAGGTGGAACCGGCCTCAGAGCGGCTGTGCAGGACCTGCCGGGGACAGGCTGGGAAGGAGGACGTGCGTGTGAGGGGCAGGGGCTCAGGCGACCGCCCTATGTCCCCTCTGGCCCTTGGGACATGTGGCCTTGCCTGGGTAGCATCTTCATCCTGCATGGCTCAGATAGCTGACCCAAGCCCGCACTGCAGGTGTCCCCGCGTGAGCACACCCCCTGCGAGTTTGGACTCAGGGACACAGGAGAAGACACACGTCCTTGGAGCGTCCACCTTCCTGATGTGGGGACGGAGGACGTGGCTGCTCTGTGTCCCACACACTCCACGCAGCAGAGGCCGTGGAGGCAGGCGCGGTGTTGGGGCTGCAGGTGGGATGGGGCGGATCCCTCTCCCGCAGGTCAGCAAGAGAGTCCCCGACACGTACCACACCACACATACAGGCTGCAGGCAGCCAGCTCAGACAGGGAACAGGGCTTCTGGCCACAGTCAGCACTGTTCCTCTTCTGAAGTCCTCAGAGGCTCCTTCAGGTAGCCAGAGTGCTGAGGGGCCGCTGTGCCCACACTCACGCCCTGCGCTCCTGTGCGCTGAAGCAGATGGAGGCTGCAGGGCCATGATCCTCCCAGGGTGGGGTCAGGCTGCCACGCCCGCATGGCCTCTGAGGGCAGCAGAGGAATTTCAGCGCTCTGGCCAAGCCGGGGCCTCACTCTGATGCCAGGGGACAGGCGGGAGAGTCCAAGGTGGAGTCTCCTGCCACACCTGTACCCACAGCTCACACCCGCTCCGCACACACCACCTCCCCAGCTCACGCCTGCTCTTGCACCTTAGCCTTGCAGCTCACACCTGCTCCCGTTCACACCACCTTCGCAGCTCACACCTTCTGCTGTAGCTTAGACCTCCTGCAGCTCACACCTCCTTCTGCAGCTCACATCTCCTCCTGCAGCTCACACCTCCTTCTGCAGCTCACATCTCCTCCTGCAGCTCACACCTACACTCCTGCTCACACTTCCTCCTGCTCACACTTTTTGCAGCTCACACCTCCTTTTGTAGCTCACACCTCCTTTTGTAGCTCACACCTCCTCCTCCCACTCACACCTTCTGCTTACACCTCTTCCTACTCACACTTCCCCTGGCTCACACCTCCTCCTACAGCTCACACCTCCTGCTCACACCTTATCCTCCTGCTCACACCTCCTCTCATCCTCTGTGGGCACTGTGTGATCAGAGCCTCAGCCGGGTGGAGTGGTTTTATGATCACAGATAACTGGATGGAACCTGTAGAGTCCCATCTGTCCTTTCACCACCCCACTCCATTTTTCTGTTTTGTTAGCATCCTGGACTAGGGAGAAACATCTTTACAACTGACAGACCAGTGTTGATACATTCTTATTGTTTTGTGGTGGGGGTGGAACTCAGGGCCTCACACACCTAGGCAATGATACATTAATTTAAATCCTTGGTCTTTATATTAAGGCTTGTTGGTGCTGAATGGTACTTAGGTTTGGACAAATGTATAATGATAGGTGTCTCCACTGTGGTATCATACAGTGTTTTCACTGCCTACCATCCTTGGTGCCACTCCTGTTCACCCACCTGCCCCCACAGCCCTGGCAACCCCTGCTTCCTGTCTCTGTCCTCTTCTCCAGAATGTCATAGTAGGAACTGTGCAGTTTGCAGCCTTTTCAGATGGGCTTCTTTCACTTAGCATTAGACATGTAAGATTCTCCCTTATTTTTCATGGCTTGATAGCACATTTTTTGAGCCACATAATATTCCATTGTATGTGCCACATTCAAATTACCCATTCTCATATAAAGGACATCTTGGTTGCTTCTGAGCTTTGGTAGTTAAGAATAAACCTGCTGTAGAGATTTATGTTCAGCATTTGGGGCATAAGTATTCATCATATTTGAGTAAATACTGCTGGGTCATGTGGGTTGAATGTGGGTTGAAATTTGTAAGAAAGCACCAACCTCTTCCAAAGTGGCAGTGCTTTTCTCCATTCTCACCATCTGTGAGTAGCTCCATGTCCTCACCAGAACCCAGTGGCATTCAGGTTCTGGGTTTTGACCATTCTAGAAAGTGAATTGTGGTGCCTCTTTGCTGTTTTAACATAACACAGCACCCTTTCATAGGCTCCTTTGCCATCCATGTAACTTCTTTGGTGAGGTGTCTGTTCAGGTCATTTGCCCATTTTTACTTTTTAAATTTTAAGTTTTTTTTATTTTTTGTCTTTTTGAGACAGGGGTCTCAGTATGCAGTTCAGGTTGGCCTTGAGCTCACTTTGTTGCCAAGGCTGGTCTCAAACTCATGACAATCCTCCTGCCTCAGCCTCTTGAGTGCTGGGATTACAGGCATGTGCCACCAGCCTTTCCCATGTTTAAATTGGCTTTTTTGTATTGTTGAATTTCAAGAACTTTTTGTATATTTTGGAAACCAGTCCTTTATCAGCTATGTGATTTGCAAATATTTTTTCCGTTCTGTGGTGACTTATTTACCTTTTCAGTCTCTAAACAGTTTTTCTTGACACAGAACTTTTAAATTTTGATTAGGTCCAACTTACTCTTCTATGTTATTTTTAAGGAACTTGTAAATTTTACATTTAAGCTTATAACCCATTCTGAGTTAATGTTTGTAAAAGGTGTAGAAGAATTGTGTCTAGAGTCTTTTTTTAAAAAAATGGAGATTGTATTGATTTTGTGCATTTCCTTTGAGTAGTCCTCTCAATTTAACAATGGTGAATCATCTAATCCATGGATATGGGATGCCTTTCTGTGTATTTATGTCTTTCTTAATTTTATAATTTCTTTCTTTCTCTCTCTTTCTCTTTTTATTCATCTGTATGTCCACTTGTTCATGGACCTCAGACTTTGCTCTTTTTTCCTTCAGTATTGTGTTGGTGATTCTGTATCTTTTTCTTTCTCATGTAAACTTTAGAGTAAATTTGTTTGTCTACAGAATCACTCGTTGAGATAGGTGTGGTGGCAAATGCCTGTAATTCCAGCACTCAGGAGGCTGAGGCAGGAGGATCGTTGTGAATTTGTGGCTAGCCTGGGCTATAAAATGAGCTGAAGGCCAGCCTGAACTGCATAGTGAGACCCTATCTGAAGAAAATGCCAAAAAAAGTTACTTGTTGAGGCCACCTTTAATCTATAGATGAAGTTGAGTGAGAAGTGACATCTTGACAGTATTGGGTCTTTCTATCCATGAACATAGGCTATCTCATCATTTATTTGGTTTGTCTTTAATTTCTCCTATCAGAGTTTTGTAGTTTTCTAATATGGATCTTGTACATACATTGTTTGATTTGTACCTAAGCATTTCACTTTTTGTGGAATGGTATTATGTTTTCAATTTCAAATTCCTTGTGTTCACTGATAACAGTTGACTTTTACATATTAACGTGATGTCCTACAACCTTGCTATGATCACTTACTAATTCCAGGAAAGGTTTTTTTGGGTGTAGGGGGGGACTTCTACATAGACACATCATTTGCTTGTAGTTTTATTTTTTCTTTGCTGTCTACTTTTTATTTTCTTTTATTTGCGCTATTACATTACCTGGGACTTCCCGTAAGAGGTTGAGTCACAGTGGTGAACAGGGTCATACTTTTTCCTTCCTGATTTTGGTGGGAAAATACCTACTTTCTTACCATTAAGTGTGATGTAAACTGCAGGTCTTTGTATATACATACATGCATTTACTTATCAAGCTGAGGAAATTCTACTCTATTCCTAGTTTATTAAAAGGTTTTTATTGTTGTTTTGTTTTTCTAAATCATGAATTTGTGTTGGATTTTGTTAATGTCTTTTTTTCCATATCTATCTATATATCTATATCTGTATTTATATATGTATGATCATGTTAGTTTTTTTCTTTAGCTTGTTGATGTAATGAACTATATGAATTATATATTTATTTTTTGAATGCTGAATCAACCTTATGTGGGATAAATGCCATCAGATAGTGGTTTATAAATCTTTGTATATATTTTAAATTTAATTTGGAAACATTTTGTTGAAGATTTTTAATTTTATTTTTTGTGTTGAAGATTTTGTATGTGTGTTCATAAGAATATTGATCTATAGACTTCTATTTCACAAATGGCTTTGTCTAGCTTTAGTATTAGGATGATGCTGGCCTCATAGAATGAGTTGGGATGTGTTTCCTTTGCTTCTACCTTTAGTAAGGGATTTTATTTGTTTATTTGTACTAAGAATCAAATTCAGGACCTCATGCTTGCTAGGCGGGCACTGCACCACTGAGCTAAATCCCTGGCCCTTAAGAAGGGACTTTAGGGAATTGGTGTAATTTCCTCCTTAAACATCTGGCAGAAGTCACCAGTGAATCCATCTGGGCCTGGTGCTTTCTGTTTTGAAAGGCTATTATTGATTCATTATTAATTATTTATTTTATTGGGAGATGCAGCCCTATTCTGAGCATTTGTTTCTCATTTAGAATCTCTCTCAAGAAATTGATCTATTTAATCTAAGGTTAATAAATTTGTGGCCATAATATTTTTGTGGCATTTCTAATTATTCCTTTTCAATGTCCAAGAAATAAGCTATGATGACTCTACTTTCATGTCTATTATTGGTAGTTTGTGTCTTTTTTTTCCAGTTAACCCTGCTAGTAGTTTTTCAATTAATTGATTTTTGTTTTGAAGAACCGCTTTCAGCTGTTAATTTCCTGTATTGATTTGCCATTTGTAGCTTTATTGATTTCTGCTCTAGTTTTCATTATTCTTCTGATTCCTTTGGATTTCTTTTGGGTTTCTTAAGATGGAAGCTTAAATTACTTTTACATTTTTCTTTTCCAATATGTGCATTTAATGCTATAAAATTTCCTGTCAGGACTACTTTTACTGCATTCCACACATATGGGATGCATCATATTTCCATATTCACTTAGTTCAAAATATATAATTTTAAAAATTTTCAGTTCATACTCTTTCTTTGACCCATGCGATATTTACAAGTTTGGTGTTAACTCTCTGTGCATTTGGGCTTTCCCTGCCGTCTTTCTGTTATTGAGTCTAGTTTAAGTCTATTGCAGTCTGAGAGCATACTTTACAGGTTTTCTGGTCTTTTGAGTTTAAGGTGTGTTTATGGCCCAGAATTTGTTCTGTCTCGGAGGATGTTGATGTGAACGTGGGAGGCAGGTGCAGATTCTGCAGTTGTTGGCAGGAGTATTCTGTGACCAGATGTCCCTTAGTCCAGCTGATGGCTGGTGCTGTCTGAGTCAGCTGTGTCCTTCATGACCTCCTGGCTGCTGGACCTGTTTCTGAAAGAGGGAGCTGAAGTCTTGGCTGTGCTGGTGGACTTCTATAATTCTCGTTACACATCCACCTAAAGTTCTTGCCTCATGTACTTCGATGCTGTGCTGTTAGGTGCATATTTGTTTAGGATTGTTATGTCTTTTTGGAAGATGGGTGATTCTTGTATGTGGGACCATTTTTAAGTGTACAGTTTGGTGATACTAAGTACACTCATGTTGTCATCCTCCTGTCATCATCAACCAACTTCCAAAGTTTGTCGTCCTCCCCTACTGATTTGCTGCACTCAAGAAACACTTACTTCCCATTCTGTCCTTCCCCTAGGGTCCAGAAACCCAATTCCTCTTTCCCTCTGTGAATTGACCTCTTCTAGATCCTTCACATAGGAAGAATCATGCAGTATTTGTCCTTATTTCCTGTAGTACAGAGTCTGTTAAGTTCATCCACATTGTAATAGTGTATGTTAGGATTTCCTTCTTTTTTTGATGATGAAGACT
>NW_004955456.1:7704060-7719622 GCF_000276665.1 Chinchilla lanigera
CTGAGTGCTGGGATTACAGGAGTGTGCCACCACACCTGGCTTGGTTTTTGTTTTTGTTTTTGACTTTTGTCTGTTCTCTTATAATAACCACTTAGATACGTGCATTGAAAATATTTTATCCCATGCTGTGTGTGTGTCTTTTCCTTCTCTTGGTAGTCCTCTGACGTTCTAAAGTTTTGTTCATTTATTTTGTTTTGTTTCTGATGCTTTTTGTGTCATATATAAGAAATCATTGCTAAATCCAGTACCATGAGGATTTCTACCTATGTTTTATTCTGTCTTACAATTTTAACTTTTAAATTTAAGTATTTGATTTAGAGTTAAGTTTTATATACGAGTAAGATAAGGGCCCACCTGTATTCTTTTGCATGTGGATATTCAGCTCTTCCAGCATCATTTGTTGGAAAGACTGACCTGTCCTTTCCCCACTGAATGGCCTTGCCACTATATATAGGAGAGTTTTATTTCTGGACTCCATGTGATATGCTGAGACTCAAACCCAGAACACCAGGCAAACACTCTACCATTGAGCCACACCCCCAGCCCTTTAAATTCAGTGGCATTCGGTGTATTCATGTTGTCATCACCAGCCAAGCTTTCCATTGTATTCTGTTGATCAATTGTGTTTTCTTACACCAGTACCATACTATTTTTCCTGTACTGTTTTGATTACTGTACCTTTGTAGTAAGTTTTGAAATCAGGGAATATGTACTCTTCAACTTTGTTCTTTTTCTCCAAGATTATTTTGGACATTTGGTGTCCCTTGGGATGCTGTATAGATTTTTGGGATAGATTTTTCTGTATTCCCAATGGCGGTGGGAACCATTGGGAATTAGGTAGATTGCTTTGAGAAATACCATGCTTTTATGCTTAATCTGTTTGTGTCTTTGTATTTAAAGTGGTTTTCTTGTAGACAGCATAGAGTTAGATTTTTTTCATCTAAGTCAGCCTGTCTTTTAATTGGTGTCTTTAGATTCATTGACATCTAGTTACTGATATAGTTGGGTTAATAGCTACCATATTTGTTATTATTTTCTGTTTTCCTATTTTGTCTTTATTTTTCTGCCTTCTGTAGTTTTGAGGATTTTATATGATTTCATTTTTTCTCCTCTCAGCATATCGATAATCCTCCTCCTCTTCTTTCTGTCTTTCCTTCTCCTCCTCCCTCTCCCCTCCCCTTTCTCCTTCTCCTATGGCTGTCCCAGTTTGTGATGTACATTTACCACTAATCCAAGTGTCTCTTAACACCAACTGCTTCCCAGGGAGCAAAGTAGTTCAAGGACCATATGGCACTGTTCCTAACTCCTCCTGTCCCTTCTGTGTAATACTGCTTCCTCTCCCATGTCCATGGGCCGTAATTCCCAAATATATTGTTGCTGGTAGAGTATTTTGAAGAAACTGCTATCTGTTAACTCAACTAAGAATAAGAAAAAAGATTCACATCATCTTTGGGTATTCCTTCTCTCCCTTTTTCTATGATGATCCTGGTTTCCAACATGTCATCGTCTTTTCAGAAGAGCGTCTTCTTCTAACATTTCTATCAAGCCAAGTTTAGTGTCAGTTCCCTCAATTTTTATCACAGAGCATCACTATTTCTCCCTTACCCCTGAGTGATAATTCCTCTGGTGGTAGAATTCTAGGCTGCTAGTTCTTCCAACACCTTGGATATTTTATACTGCTGTCCTTATTTGCAAGCTTTCAGAAGAGAAGTCTGATTCCTTGACCGTATATAGGTAACATGCTTTTTATTTGTGGCTTCTTTAGAGACCTCGTTGCCTTTGATTTCTGCAGTTTGAACATGATAGGTCTAGGTACAGGTTTTTGGGATTATTCTTATTCTTATTCTATTTGGGATTCTCTGAGCTTCTTAGATCTCAGAGATCTGCTGTGGTATCTGTCTTTAGTTTTGGAAAGGACTTGGTTATTATTCAAATATTTCATCTATTTCTTTCCTCTTCTTTCTCTTCTCCTTCCAGTATTCCCATTACAGCTATGTTATGCTTCTGTAATGTTTTAAAGCTCTTGGATAGTTTGGTTGTTTTCATTTTTTCTTCTCTTTGTATTTCTATTTTGGGAGCTCCATTGGTGTTGCTTCTTTCAGTGTGTGGTGGTCATCACAGCCATTCTTCATTTGTTAGTGTTCTTGATTTCCAGCATTTCCTTTTCATTCTTCCTAAGTGTCTCCATATCTGCTTGGGTTCTTCATCTGTTCTTGCTCATAGTCCAGTTCTTCCATTAGAGGCCTTCGCATATTAATCATTAATCACAGTTGTTTCAAATTCTCTGTCTGATGCTTCCAGTATATCTGCCATAGCTGAGTATAGTTCTGGTGTTTGCTCTGTATTCTAAGACTGCTTTTTGTCTTTTTGTATGCCTTGTAGCTTTTTGTTGGACATGGAAGTTGGACATGATGTACCAGGTAAAAGGAACTGGCAAATAGGCCGTCAGAAGTGGTGGTAGCTGGCGGGTGGAGAGAAAGCATGCTATAGCCCTGTGGTCACTCTCAGTGTGTACAGTCCTGTGGTCAGTGTCAGTGTGTTAGTAGGCCTATGCCATCAGGCTGTGGCTTTGTATGTGTGACTCAGTCTCTCTCCTCCTCCCCTTCTGTGGACAACTGGGAGGGGCTGAGGTTAAGTGTTTTCCTTCTTGGTGTACTGGTTCTGATTAATGAGCATTTCCTGAGGAAGTCTTTGTTTAGAAGAACAGAATGCTCTGGTGTGTAGTGGTACCTCGGTTTACAGACTTCTTTCTATGATTCCGGTCACAAACCTAATTGGACCAGAACCAAATCAAATTTCCCTGTAAGGACAACACTGAATATAACCAACATTGAATTTTTTTGGTTCATGACCAGTTTGGTTTGTAACCAAAATTGTTGAGAGAATTAAGTCTGTGAACTGAGTTACCACTGTATTTAAAAATGAATACCACAATTTCTTTATAATTCATTTGATAAACAAGAGTACTACTCTGCCATAAAGAAGGATAAACTTGACTCTTTTGTAGGATGCACCTTGAGACCATAATATTAAGTGAAATAAATCAGACACCCAAGCTTCAATATTGCATAGCTTCCCTTATATGAGAAACCCAAAGTGTAAATAATTTAAAGAGCAAAATAAAAGACAGATAATATGAAACAGGGAGATAGATCTTTGGCAAATGGGAAGACAGATCTTTGGCAACTGGCCAAGAGATCTAGAGATGGAGGGAGAGGGAATCTAGAGGTGGAGCGATCAGGGAGGAGGAGAGGGGGAGGGGAAATAAGAAGAATTAATCCGTGTTATGGACACGTGCCAACTCCCTTCCCGAATGTGATCATTCTGTAGTGCAAATGTGTGATTTCAAAAAACAAAACAAAAAAAGAAATACTTCTGCCCTTCTGCCTGAAGCCCTGGGTTATCTCCGAGTGGGGTCCTGGAGGTGAACCCTTGCTCGTGGACGCCCCCAGTGGGCCAGCTGAGTGCCCTGCAGTCGTACCTCGGCCTTGTCACCAGCCTCCAACAGTCTGCCCTAAAGTTCAGATTTTCTGCCTGCACTGCTGTGGGGGTGCTGTGTGCCCTGTATTTGTCTGTCCCCCCAATTCTGGGCGCAGTGTCCTGTCACCTCGGTCCTCTGACGGCCCCAGGAGCACAGATAACCGCTGTGTGCTGCTTGTCTGTGAGGCAGGAATGCAGACACCAGGCTTGGTGTGGGGGCGGAGCAGAGAAGAGGTCCGCAGGTCGCTGCTCACCTTCCAGTCTTCACAGAAAGCTGCGCAGAGCTCGCTCTTGGGGCGGGGCAGGGGGTTGGCACCCGCTGCCCCCACACACAACCGGGCAGGGGTGTCATTGACCCCACCATGCGGGTGGCCTCGGGGTGCAAGCCCAGGGTTCCCTGAATGCTCTGGGTCTCAGCCACCATCCTCCCACTCTGCTCAGATTCTCTGGACCCGGGCCTCTGTCCTCCGTGTTCCACGCCCCAGGTGGGACAGAGAATGCAGGATCCAGGGGCGTGGACACGGCAGTGTGCAGTGGACCCCACGTGCCCCCTCTCCCCTCCCCCTGCATGGCGCCCTGCTGCTCCGGGGGAGCCTGCCCCGTGTGCTGCTGTCCGCAGCCCTTGGTGCCTTGCACCTGGAGCAGAGCAGCTGAGGGCGTCAGCCTCAGCCTCTTGTTGGTATAAAGGGGCTTGGTGCTTCCTCCTGCCATGGTCCCAAGGACCAGAAACTCAGCCCAGCCCACCAGGCGATGGTGTCTCCGGGGGAGGGGGATTCCGGGTCGCCAGGAGCCTGGCAGGGAACGGAGCAATGGCCAGGAGCCAGGGTTGCACAGGGCAAGTGCCAGGCAGGGCCGCCTGCGCCGCAGGGTCTCACAGAGAATCCGAGCGCGTGCCTCAGCAGCCCTCCTGCTCCTGCGCACCTCGCTCGGCTTTGTCAGTGGCCGAAGCCCAGGGCCCTGTGCCCTGGCCCCGTCTCCACTCTGTTCCTCTTTTCTACTGTGAGGGTGGACAGAAACCTCTGGTGTCACCGCATCACTGTGGGGCAAGGCGGGCCTGGAGGAGAGGCCGAGACTGGTTTCGTTCCTGGTTCCTGCCGGTGCGGGAGGGAAGGCGCGGAGCTGCGGTCCTGGGCTGCCCACAGGCCCCAGCTGTGGGTGTCGGGGCTGTGGAGTCCTGCAGCGTCTGGATGCGGGCTCACGTCGTGCTGCTCCCCATCCTGTGTCGATGGCCAGCTCAGGGGAGGAGCCCCGGGGCTCTGTGCCACAGTCAGGTCACGGGACCTGCTCTGGTTCGGGGGCGGAAGGGTCCCCTCCGTCACTGCTCCACGGTCCCCATCCGGCATCCAGGAACAGCTCTGCTGCCCTGCGGTGCGTCAGGAGCGCGAGGACAGCACTGTCTCAGGAGCTTCTTTCTAGATTCACCCAGCGACGCTGCTCAGTGTGGGACACGAGCGGCAGAAAGGGGCGCAGACGGCGGGTCTGGGGCTCTGTGACAGCAAGCACAGGACCCTGGCACTGCCTGCTCTCAGGAACTGGGGTGGCGGGGCCGCCAGCTCTGCCCTGGTGAGCCTCTGTCTTTGACCTGTGCCCAAGCCCCAGGGCAGCAGCTGTCGTTCTGGGTTGGGCTGTGATGGACAACAGACAGATGGTGGATGGGTGGATGGACAAACAGACAGATGGTGCTGCCCTGATGTGTTGTGGGTTCCCTGGGTCACACAGGGCTTTGGGAGGGGGTCGGTGCTCAGCCCCGAGAAGGTCCAGCCCTCCGGACGCGCATCTGAACAAAGGTTTCTGTGTCCATAGAAAAGCAGGGGTGGCTGTACCACACTCACACCCCGCGGCCACCCACGGCACAGGTGGCCAAGCTGAAGGCCCTGGGAGGTTCTGCAGCACGAAGGGAAGGACAGAAATGACACGTCACCGTCAGGGTCCCTGATGGTTTGCCCAGAAAACCCCTCTGGTACCTAACATCTGCTGCATCCAGAGGAGCTGGCTTTGGGTGACTGTAATTTGGGGACTGTTTCTCTACTGCAGGCAGTGGCAGACTCCCCAAGCAGAACTGGAGGCCGGCACTGTTATGGCTGAGTCGTGCCCCCCTACCTGTGTGTGGAGCCCTGACCCCCAGTACTTTACACCACGACCCTATTGGGGGAAACGGTGGTTGCAGAGTTAATGAGGTCAGGATGAGGCCGTGTGGTTGTCATCAAAAAAGGGGGAACCAGGCAGAGAATGCAGAGGACCCCATGTGACAGTGACACAGCGTGCGGCATTACACGTGTACAAAGATAAGGGAGTGCACTTTTTTTTCCAGTACTGGGGATGGAACCCAATGCCTTCAGAAAGAACCCAAGGTTCTTTTTTAAAAATTTGAGACAGGATCTTGCTAAGTTGGCCAGGCTGGGCTAGAACTTGATATCTTCCTGCCTCAGCCTCCTAGAAGGTGAGTGATGGCAGCGCAGCAGCCTCCTGTGGGGGTTGCTCCTGCCTGCCCCTTCTGCTCCCATGGGGCAGTCAGGGGTCAGAGCCTGGAGAAATCTGAGGGGAAATAGCTGGGAAAGAGCCACAAGGATTCTGATTGCGTGAGAAGACACCCGTCACCTGCAGGGTGACAGCAGGGCGCTCGCCAGTGGTCCCTCAGGGTGAGAATGTGACAGCAACTTCGCTGTGGTCCTCAGGTCGCCGGTGCGTCCCACGCAGACGCCTTGGACCCAGGAGTCACAGAGGCACAGTCCATCCGTGACGGGCACGGGTCGTGCTTCTGTGTGTTATAGACAGAAAAGCACAGAAAATACCCCACCGCAGCGCAGCCCGTGGTGTCACATAGAAGTTTGTTCCCAGCAGATTGCTTGCGTCAGTGTTAAGATCTAGAAGATCACTCACTGTCTCCCTAGCTACTCTGGAGGCTGAGGCGGGAGGATTGCATGAGCCTGGGAATTTTGGGGTGGCCTGGGCATGACCATAGCAAGACCTCATCTCTAAATAAACAAAGAAATATACCAGATGTGGTGGTGCACACCTGTAACCCCAGCGATATGGGAGGCTGAGGCAGGAGCATCGTGAGTTTGATCCCAACCTGGGGAACTTAGTGACTTCGTGAGTCCCTGTCTCAAAATAAAAACAAAAAGAGGTGGGGATGTACCCACAGTATGACAGCCTTAGGTCTAATTCCCAGTACTGTAGTACTAATAATAATGATAATAATAATAATAATAATAATAAATAACTACTAAAATACAAAAAGCCTTCTCCCACTTCATTCCCCCAGAGCTTGTTATAATCAGAGGTAGGAAAATTTTATTTTTTTAAAGCTAACACACAAATAGCAACGTGGTTAAGTTTTTTTTAAAAGCACCTATTTCCCCGCCTGGGCTGACCAGCCAGAGTGGACAGGGTGCCCACGCCATCCCAGAGGAGCCGCATAGTGATGCACAGCAGGGAACAAAACCGGTACCCCTCGGCCTAGGGCCGTAGGGCGGGGCTGCGCTCGCCCCGTGGGACAGCCCTGGTCCTCGCGGGGCCTTGCAGAGCCGCGTGGGAAATGTGCATGTACACCGCCGTCAGGAGGTTGCGTCTTTGCTTTTCCTCAAGGGCCCTGGGCACCTTTGAGCCCTGGCCTGGCCAGTGGCCTTTCTGAGGGTGGGCAGGGTCCCTGGCACGACCCTGGGCCATCGCGGCAAGTGGCTTCACATCATCCAGCAAGCAGAGGTGTCTCAGAGACCAGACTTGTCAGGTTAGGTTGTGCAGATGGTGAGAGCCCTCCTGGCTGGAGCTGGGAGAGACCCTGGTCAGGCCACCGGGGGGCGAGGGGGGCAGAAAATCCCTGAGTTCCCAAGGAGGAAGCGCCCATGTGGACATGGCCCAGAGGAGGTGGCATCCCAGCCTTGGGCGCGGTGAGTGTACTCAGCTCAGCTTCCCGGGGCCACGCCGCCCTGGGCACTGACACAGGTGCTTCCGGTGGCCTGGGAGGTCACGTGAGCCGCTGGGTGACCTCTCCAAGTGTGACCTTGGAGTGAGTGGGGGGGCAGTCATTGTCCCCTCACCGATGAAGTCCCAGCCACTGGCGCAGCAGAGGAGGGCGGCAGAGCAGGCTCCCTGGCACTCGTCCCCACCAGAACGAAGGTGCAGGCCAGAGGACCCTGAGCGGCCGCCCCCGCCCTCCCCTGCCGCTGCAGTCCCAGGCGCGGCCTGGAGCGAGTCCTGTGGGTCGTCGTGGAAAGGTTGGGTGACAGGCTCTGGGGACAGCTGGACAGTGGAGCCACAGATGGCCGCAGAAGGAGGCTCTGGGGGCTACTTTGGGGGTCACTCAGAGGTGAGGCTCCTGGAACCTCTGAGGGGAGGCGAGGAAGGAAGGTGAGCAGGGTCCCTGCGGTCCTGTCCCCCCCACGCACCTGTCAGATCCTGCACAGACGTAACTGCTCCTGGCACTGTCCGGACGCCTCCCTGGCACCGTAGATCCCGCTGCGAGTGAAACAGGCTCAGAGAGCTTCCTCTGCATTAGCTTTGTTGGATCGTACAGCCCCACTCCCGGGTCCTCATGATCTGAACAAATCCCCCCACCTCCGGCTTCGGTGGTGCCATCAACCTGGACCCTCGGGGGTCTCCTCGGATTCCTCCTGCCCTCGGGTCACTTGTCCTGTTCAGGTCCCTTCTGACTCCTGTACACCAGGCTGCCACCAGGCTCCAGAGTGGGCATGTATAGAGGGCAGGGGCAGGAACAGGCAAATGCATAACTGTGTTAAAGCAGCGGGCACCTGAGGCCGGGCGGGGGTGAGGGGCGGTGCTCCTTTAGAGAGCCTGCTATTTGCATGGGGTCTCCACAGATGCCTAGGAGTTGGCCTGTGGCGGCAGGGACCGGCCATGTTGTCTCCCGTGACGGTGAATTCTGTGGTGGGCGGGAGCTGAGTCCTGACCGGGCACAGTGCTGGAGCTGGTCCCTCTGTTCTTGGAGACCTTGGAGAGGTCGGGGCCTGCTCTGCTTGTGCTAAACGTGCTTGTGCCTCTCCCGTGGCGAGGTGGGCAGGTGCCGCCCTGCTGCGGGACGGGCTCCCCGTCGGGCACCGCCAGCCTGGGCGGTCAGGTGGGCCACTGGGCCACTGTGCGACCTCCCGAGGGTCAGCCCTCCTGGGGATTTGGGTCCGGGCTCACGACCGGTGCGTATGCCAGCTGAGGGGGTGGGGAGTGCAGGGCAGTGGGGGCCCCCCGAGGCCGGGAGAGCCGTGTGCCCTGGAGGTGACAGACAAACATTGAAATTAGACCAAGATGAAGCATCTGCCCTCCCCATCCTGTCTCCCAGGGCAGTGCAAGGTCTCAAAACCAGTAGTTCTTCCCTTTTATTTTTCTTTTTTGTTCCAGAAATCAAACTCAGGATCTTGCGTTGCCAGGCAGGCTCTGTGCGGCTGAGCTGTCTCCCTGGTAGTCCTCCTTTAGTTTTTCTTACGGGGTATTTTAAGTCTGTGCTTAATGGGCTCCATGACCAAGTCAAACAGCAGGCGCAGGCCGGCACCCGGCAGCACCTGCGAGGAAGCCCTTCCCATTCACCACCAACTTCAGGAAGCAAAGACAGGCACACTCGCACCTACCTATAATCCCACCACTCTCAGAGGATGAGGCAGGAGGATGCCAAATTTGCAATAAGGATCTCATCTTGGGGAGCTTAGCAACTCAGAAAGACCTTGTCTCAAAAGAAAAAATACAAAAGGGTTGGGGATATAGCTCAGTGCAAAGGCCCTGGGTCCAGCCCTTAGTACCATGGGGGTGGGGGAAGACAGCCAGGGAGCAGCTGAGTGTACGGTAACTGGTCAGAATGACCTCTGGCGTAAAGGGACTACCCAGCTGGACATCATTATTTTTCCAAGAAATCAAATAGTCCATCTCCTACATGGCTTTGTCTCAGAGAATTGCAGTGAGGAAAGAGGCATTTCCTGCTCAGACGCTCTTCCTGTCTGGGTCCCTGCCTGGACTCTGAGGGTTTCCTAGTGCTGGGCGGGGAGGTCGGGCCCTCTGGGGGTGTGGGGGTGGAGGTCAGAGGGTGCACCCGGGCGGCCAGCTGCCTAGACCTCATCCAGGGCCCCTCGGTGGCCTGTGTCTTTTAACCCCCACACCTGGGCTCATGCGGGCACGGTCTGCGGGTGAATGGATGTCCCTTCAGCCCCACCCCGGCCCTCCCTGCCTCTGCGTGACACGAGGACAGTTCGGGACCCTTTCCTCTTTCTCTGCAGCTGAATTACGCGAGCTTCTCCCTCCCTCTAACACCATCTGTGAGTCCCCGTGTCCAGTTGCACCAAATCCCACCCACTTAAACTCTGGACCCAACCAAGCTCCCTCTGGCGAGCACTCACTGGGTCTGTGGACTTGGCATGAGCACCTTGGCGTGGACCCTGAGTCCAGCTGAACCCGAACATGGTGCCCATGGCTGAGGGGGGCTGGAGAGGGATGGGCCTCTGAGTGCAGGAAATTAATCGGCTCTCTCCCTGTCTGTCTCTGTCCCCCTCCCCGATTTCCTGCCTAGGGGGGCTTTCTCTGTGGTCCGCCGCTGCGTCAAGCTCTGCACCGGCCACGAATATGCTGCCAAGATCATCAACACCAAGAAGCTGTCAGCCAGAGGTAGGTGCGCCTGTCTCACGGGCCAGTGGGGCGGGGTGCGGTCGGGGCCTCTGGGCACAAGCTGTGGTGAGGGGCCTGAGGGACACATGTTCACTCCTGGCCGGTGCCGGAGGGGCCCTACCGGCCTCCTCATCCCGGGTCTGCGGCCTCTCGGTCCTGGAGCTGGAGAGCACCGCTGCCGTCCTGCGTCACAGGCCTGCGGCCAGGGAGGAGCCGCCACTTCCAGCCTCAGGTGGCGCGGGGCTGCTGCCAGCGGAGTCCTGGCCCTGTGGCCGGCCGAAGCGTGCTGCCTTAGCCTGGGGCCTTCTCTGAGCTGCGTCCCAGCCCTTTTGTAAAACTTGTGACCCTCCCAGTAGTTCCGATTACAGGCGCGTGCTGCCTTTCCAGAATGGAATGTAACCGAGTCTTACCTTTGTGGTGCTAGAGGTTGGACCTGAGACATCCTCGGCTCTTCCTTTTTGGTTTTAATTTTCATTTTTATTTTGAGACGAGGTCTTGCTAAGTCTTTGAGTTGCCCAGGTTATGCAGTCCTCCTGCCTTAGCCTCCCAGCGTGCTGGGATCACAGGCCTGCACCACCACACCCAGTTTAACGAGTCTTCTAAGCAGGGTGGCACACGCACCTGACCTAAAGAGGGGCGGGATCGGACCCGCAGGTGGGAAAGGAGGGCCCGGCGCAGTGCTGTGCTGGTGGCTGTGGTGGCAGGGCAGACAGGTCCCTGCCCCTTTGGGGTGGTGTCCTGACCTGCAGGAACAACAGCAAACAGAACCAAGTATCGGTCTCCATGCTGTTCCCCGGTGCCGGCCACCCGTCTGAGGGTGTGGGGTGGGCCCAGGTCTCCTTGTCCCCAAGGCAGGTGTGACCAAGTTCAGTGTGGCAGGGGCTGCGTGTGGAGGTCCGTGAGACGGCCGTGACTGTCACCTCCCTGCCCTCCCGGGACTCGGCCGGCAGCTCTGATGAGCACCTGAACCCAGATGCAAGCAAACTGGGGGTGAGGGGCTGTGGCCCCCCATCCTGGCCATGAGATGCTTTGGGGACGGGGCCCCCTCAGTGGGGCAAGAGGCACCTGCTGCCTGCGGGTGTGTGGGCAGTGGCCCACCCGTGAATACACTGAGCGGTGTGTGGCTGCACCGGACTGTAGGGGCAGTGAGTGATTCCTCCTCTCGGGGCCAGGCGGGTCCTCCTGTCCCGCCTCTGCACCCCGGCACCGAGCATGCGCAGGGCCGCTCAGGGCCGCGCCGGGCTCCTGCAGGAGGGTGGGGCGAGGCCCGCAGACCCGGGGCACAAGTCCCTAGCTGTGCTGTGGACAGGTCACACTTGTGTGTGTAGGTGTCTGTGTGTGCACAGTGTGTGTGCGCATGTAGAGGTGTCTACACGGGTGTGCACATTGTGGTGTTGGCATGAGTGTAAATGTGTATGGAGGTGTCTTGCACAAATGTGTGCCTGTGCCTGTGGAGGTGTTCCACATGAGTGTGTGTTCTCTGTGTAAGAGTGGAGATGGCCGTGCACAAGTGTGTGTGGACGTGTTTGTCTGTGCACAGGTATCTGCATGTATATACATGTGGTGTTATACACGTGTGTCTGTGTGTGTGTGGAGGTGTCTGTGTGTGCATGGTGTGGTGCATGTGTGTGTGTGTGCATGAGTGTGTTAGGGTGCACATGGAGCTGTCTGTGAGAAAGTATGTGTGTGTGTGTAGGTGTCCGCGTGTCCCAGTGTGCCCCGGTGTGTATGTGTGAATGTCTGTCCATGGGCACTTGGTGAGCCCCCAGCGAGCTTTCAGCCCAGGATGGTGCAGCACTGGCATGGCTGGGGCCTGGGGGCCCTGCAGCTCCCACTCGGGAGGACACTTCAGGTGCCTGTGCCCCCAACCCAGAGGGCCTGCTGCACCAGGGCACCTCAAGACCAGAGGCTGCTGGGTGCTTGGGGGCCCATGTCACCCGGAGCAGCAGGCAGGGGCCACAGGGTCTCTGCATGCACACCCCAGGGACTGTTGAGTCCAGGACGTGGATGGGGCACAGCCGTATGTTCTTGGCCACGTCTCTGTGGGGGAGCTGTCCAGGGGTGTGGGAGACCTGCGCCCCAGAGGGCAGCTCATGGGTGGCTGGCAGTGTGTCATAGAGGTGTCCCCACTGTGGGATGGGGTCTTCCCTCCTGTGGGCTGTGGACAGGGCTGGCCTGGTCTGCAAGGGTGGGGACCAGCATCCTCCAGTGGAAAAGGGCATGCCACTGACCACCCGAGGCCAGTATCTGCCTGGGTGGACCCCAGGGTGGGTCTCAGCCCAGCCGCACAGCTTTAGGGATGCCCCGCCCACCCTGTGTCCGAGCTGTGTCTTGGGCCTACACCCCCAGGTCCCAGACCCTGCTTCCAATGTGTGGAAGCCCCCTGGAGGCTGCCCCTTCTGTCCCTTCACTCAACTCTGTTTCCACCCTCCCCTCATCAATCGGGGCTGCCCCGTGTCTGTCCCCCAGCCCTGTGGGTGACCGTGGCCCCTCCATCCAGAGTCAGGCGACCTTGGGCATCACTGGCCTCAGCTTGGCCCTGCCCCGTGCAGCTTCTTCTCTGCCAGACCCGGGAGACTGACGGGACGTGGGCCACCTTGTGACAGGGACTGTGGTGTGGACCCTCCCAGGTGCTCACTGGGCTGGAACCAGGTGTGTCCATGCCCTTTGGAGGCCGGCACTGGTGGGGTCATGGGGTGGGGGGACACATTCCCATGTTCTGGGGGATTTCAGTGGAGCTGCACTGCTGGGGCATCTGCCTCAAGTTTCCTCCTGCTCCAGGCAGGGGCCCTGAGCAGCTGCCTCGTCACACTTGGTGGCCCCATGTGGCCGCAGCCACGGACCCTGGCACAGCCTCAGACGAGGCACCAGGGACCCCAGCATGGGAGCCACCTTTTTCTTGGTGGCTTTGCTTGGCTCCGGTGAGCTTGCCTCAGTCTCCCCTCCTGTGCACCCAGGCTGCCTGTGGGGGCTGGTGGTGAGAGCTGGGTTTCCTAGGGGTCCCCAGGGGGTGACGTGGGGCAGTCCCCTCCTGGTTCTCTTCAGCAGACAGAATCCTGCGTCACTGTCCTCTTGGTGTCTCCCGCCGGGCCACCTCCCCTTAGGGACCCAGGCTTCTCGGACCCCCAGACTGGTGGGCTTCCCCCAGGGCAGGTAGCACCTCACCTCTGGGGACACCTATGCCTGCCCTGGTGGCCCTGTGGCCCTCTGAGAGACCTTGATGGGCTGCTCGGCCCCCACGTGGCCCAGTGAGCATGAGGTGCTGTCCACTCGGGCACACAAGCTACCCTGGGTCCCTCTCCACATTGCCATCGCCCTTCCGGGACAGATGGCGCCGGCAGCCGGCTTCTGAGGACCTCAGTGCTCCTTTGGGCAGTTTCCTGAGGTCTCCCTGTGCCCCCACACCCAGCTGGCCCCAACTCTGCTTCCTTGCTCATAAGAGTGGGGGCCGGGCTTCTCTGTCAAGGCCTTGCCCACAGCTACCCTACAAGTGGGGACGGGGACAGGGACCCAGACAGTGGGGCAGGAGGGGATCCTCTAGTCATCTGCCCACCCCTTACAGAGCTCAGTACAAATGTGGGGCCCCTTCTTCGTTGGGCATCCCTCTGACTGCGGGGTGTGCCATGTCCCCACACTGGTTGCATCCAGAGCCCCCCAGGGCCCTGGGGACATGCGTGGGTCCTTCAAGGCTCAGTGCAGGAAGGAGGCGGGGGTAGCGACAGACACGGAAGGACCTCGCTTCCCGGTGGCTGCCGGTGCTCCGTCACACCCGCTACGCCAAAAGGCAGCTGCAGTTGGAGTTTTAAAATTTAATACTTAATTAAATAGAGGATTGTGAGACATTCAAAGTCTGTGAATGTACTGAATAATTAGTGATTATTAAACTACCGGTAACAAAAGCAGTTGGAAGAACATTAATTGACTGGGGGTAAAGAGATCATTAGGCACAGGAGTCTTGTTATCAACCCCCGCCCCTGTTGCACGGCACGGCTGCTCTGGGGCTGGTTCCGGGCCTGCATGGACGGACACCCGGGTGGAGGTGCGCGGGTGTCAGGCCCAGGCAGCCGGGGCACAGAGAATGCCTGGTTAGTGGCCGCACATGGGGCCCCCGGGCATGGGGCGGGCTGAGCCGGGGGCGAGGGGCTTCAGGTCTCATGGAGCTGGGGCAGGCTGAGGTTTGGTGCTGGCTCCCAGAAGGGTCACGTGCCCCCGCGGTGATGGGCTCAGGAGGGCGGATCTCACAGGTGTGGAGACCCAGGCTCCCCATGGTGACTTCCCCTGCAGGTCCTGTCCAGAGGTGATGGGAGGAGCTGTCCTCATAGCACTGGGGTTGAGCAGAGCCTGCACCCCAAGAGGAAGAGGCTGGCAGGGCAGCTCTGCAGCTCGGCCAAGCCCACCCGCGACCTGTGTGCCGCAGTCTGTGCTGTGCCTTCCGTTGGCCTTGCGACCTGCAGCCCAGATCGCCCCTGCCCAGGGGGATAGAGTGCGAGGCAGAAGCTGCGGAACTGGGTTAGTAGGGACAGCACCGCAGAGCTGGGCTGCTGAGCATGCGCGGGGGAACTGTGCCCGCCTCCCAGGGACCCTCCTGTCCCCTCCTGGCTCTGTGTCTCCTTCCTCCCCCCAGCCCCGCGCTGACAGGCTAAGGGAACCGGTCAGGAAAGCAGGGTGGGTGGGGGTGGGGGTGGGGGTGGGCCCCTAGTCGGCCCGCAGGTCGCTCGCTTCGGAATCCCCCCGCCTCCACGCGCGCGGCCGAACACGGTTCCCACATCCCGCTGCCAAGGCCGGCGGGGGGCCCCGGGACGCCCGGCTTTGGGGGGTGGGGGTGGGGGTGGGCCGCCAGTCGGCCCGCAGGTCGCTCGCTTCGGAATCCCCCCGCCTCCACGCGCGCGGCCGAACACGGTTCCCACATCCCGATCCATCCAGGCCCCAGCGGGGGCAAAGTCTCCCATGAAAGCCCCGCTCGCCGTGGCACCCGAGACGGGGGCGGGGGACACGGGGCTGAGGCGAGAGGGACTCACCCGAGTGCAGCCGCCTCCGGGCAGCGCGGGGCCGGGGAGCCGACGGGAAGCGAGAGGGGCCGCGCGCGCTGCGGCCGCCGCAGAGAAGACTCGACTGAAGCTAGCGGGCGAGGGGCGAGGGGCCCGTGCGTCTCGGCCGCGCTCCTGTCACCGCCGCATGGCCGCCCTAGCAGGGCTTCGCTCTGCACTTGGATCAGCTCACGGGGTACAGAGGGGAGAGGCCGGGATAACCGCGGCTGGGGAGCGCGTGCGGGGAAACGGGGGGGGCAACCGGTGGCCCCTTTTCTCTGCTCTCCGAGCTTGTCTCCCGCACCCTCCTCCTCCTCTTTTTTTTTTCTTTTTTTTTTTTTTTTTTTTTTTTTTTTTTTCCTCGAAGGCGCGCTGCGCGTGCGCACCCGCAGCACCGCCCTTCGGGAGTTGTAGTTCCTTATTGGTCCCTGCCAGCGAGGCAATAGGGGCCG